>NW_026018916.1:3167953-3194641 GCF_020466585.1 Dendroctonus ponderosae
CAAAATAGGAGCACTATTTATCAATCTGTAATAAAAGACGTGAGGAAATTCTGTCTTTTTTAAAGACAAAAATTTTTGAAGCGAAATACCCAAAACAGAAGTTTGTAAAAAATAAATGTATGTTTTACCTAGGAAGTATTTTGAATATTGTTGGCTCAAATAGGACGCCAAAAACGAATTATTTCTTATACATTTTGCGAGCTGTTTTAGCTCAAAGTCAATGAAACTGTTGAGCTTTTCTTTGAAAATGCAAACAATTTCGCTAGTTTTGTGCATTGCCCATAAAAATATATTTTTTTTAAATTCAGTCAATTCATTCCCTCAGAAACCCGTAACAAGCCAAAGACGCAAAGTGGAGACCATGATTTGTTTCCAAGAACTACCGAGGCAGAATAAACTCGTAGAAGCGATGAAATATGGAACTATTTTGATGCAAGACAATTAAATGTACTAAGTAACAAGCGTTTTTAATGTTGCTGGATCAAATAGGTCCAAAAAGGCGAGTTAGGTGATACATTTTGCCTCCTGTTTTGGCTCAATACCGGTTGAAACTGTCGAGTTTTTGTTCAATAATCCGAAAAACTCCTAAGTTTCAGGTATTGGCTCAAGGTATTGGCTGAGGTAGGAACTCAAATTTTTGTGATTCAAATGAGTTTTTAGAAAAATCACTTTAATTCCCAGAAAAAACAGTAAGGACAGTAAGACGCGAAGTTGAGCCCATAATTTGCTTCCAAAGCTATCGAGGCAGAAAAAACTCCGAAAATGTGATATAAAAGCAATAAATCATTTACCTAAAAATGGTTTTGAATGTTGCAGACTAAAGTAAGTCCAAAAAACGAACTATTTATTATACAATTTGCCTCGGGTTTTGGTTCAAAACCAATTGAAACTGTTGAATTTTTCGGGTCTTTCGATCGTTTTTCGATCGTCGAATTTCTTCATGAAGCCAGCACGAGTTAATTGGATCTTCAGAGAAAGTTTGCTTTGAAACCTACACTTGCATGAGTGCAGTGCACGCCTGAAGATGCAAGTCACTCATCCTGGTGAAACCTCAGCAACTATTTTACTGCCACCCGGAAACACAAAAAACTCCCCAGTTTCGACTAGTTGTTTTTTTAAATTAGTCAAATATATTGAAGTTTTCACCTAGTCATGCATAGACATGTGTCAGCACGTGCAAATGTTTGGCCATTTTTTGAAAAGTGAACGAAAATTCCATTAAACATAAAACCAAAAAATGGAGGTGGAAGCAGCCCAGGCGGGCTGCTTGGAGGACTATCTGAAACAGACTGGTAAATGGTAGAAAATTGCCGTTTTCATATAAAAACGCATTCAATTCCTCTCAAATAGGATGGGGTGTTTACCACAACTTCATCTTGAGTGTTACCTGCGCTTGCCTCATGGTCCACGCCCTCACTTTCATATCAATTATTTACGCTGTCGCTTTATCTAGTTGTGATGCGCTGTTCATCCCCAGCAAGAATGCCTTGAGGATATTTTCTGGATATTTGATAGGTAAGGAGGACGACTTGAAAACCCGCTAGTATCCAGGACTTTCTTCGTCCTCCAGGAAGCGCCAGTGGAGGTCTAGTGGCGAACTCCCTATCGGATAGATATGGGCGAAGACGCTGCTTAACCTACAGCCTAATCTGCATGTTTTTCTCCTCATTCACTGCGGCTTTTGGCTACAACACGTTCGTGGTGATTGGAGCGACTTTCATATTGGGAGTAGGGTGAAAAAGCAACTACCATTCATCTTTTAAGCTCCCCAAAAAATCCATGGCTTCACAGGCTGGAAACCTCTGCAGTCCAAATCCGGCTTCTTCTAGTCGAGGTGCTTTGCAAAGAGAAAAGGGGCTTCTGGATGGCTTTCTGCAACGTTTCCTGGACCTTCGGATATTCGCTAATCACATGTAAATCGCGCTGATATTTGCAGAAGCAATTTGAAGTCAATATCTGGCAGTTTTAGTGATTTTAGTGGAAACTCCAGCTATTTTCAACTCCACCGAAGAAGGCACGAAACTGGCTTCGTGGCGGCTGATGTTTGCAGTTAGTGGAGGCGCCAGCCTGATAATGGCATGTGTTTGTGCCCTTTTGGAGGAAAGTCCTCGATTCTACCTAAAAATTGGACGAAACTACCTGGCTTATATTCTTCTCAAGCAGGTTTACGCCATAAATAAATCCAGCTTTGCTGATACCTTTCAGGTAAGCTTGAGGGGGTGTTTGAGGCGCTTTTTTGAGTCTCTGCTAGGTGCGAGAAGAGGAATTGAGCAATTTGATCCAACCGTATGGCTTGAACTACTCAGAACCACTGTCTTATTGGAGCATAGTAAAGCGGAATTGTTGGCGGGTTTGGAAAAGCGTCCAACTGATGTTCTCTAAGCGATTTTGCAGGATTTCTTGGGCGCTGATGTTGCTCAAAGCGCCCGTTTTAATAGTCGGGTAACTGATTTAGTCCCATTTTGCTTAACTCATTTAGAACAGGGGTTTTCAGATTTTTTCAGATTAATCTGGTATTTGCCAGGTTGTTGATGCTAGATGATGCCTCAACTGAGCGGTTCGAGGGCTTGGACTTTATTTACCCTATTTTTCAAACTTCGGAGGCAAAAAGAGGTTTAAACTCAACCAGTGGCATGTGCGCTAATACCAACAATAATCAGGTGTTTTACTCAAACTTCTTGGTTTTGACCTGGTCGAGTTTGCCTGGAGAAATTCTCTGCATGCTTTTCGTGGATAAACTGGGAAGGAAATTTGTTTCATGTACGTTCTTTGAGGCGATTTGAGATGGATCCGATTTGTGCGATTTAGTTGCAGGTTTCCTGCTGGCAAGTTCCTCCTGTTTGTTAATGGGGTTTATGGAAAACCAGTGGGTTCGAATGACTGCTGCCTGCTTCGGCATGTCTTCCTTAGCTGCAGCTTTAGCAACAATCACCTTGGTTAATATGGAGGTGTTTCCGACAGCTATTAGGTATTGAAATACACATTAGAAAGTGCAGACTTTTGCCAAAAAGTTTGCGTTGGTTTTAGAGGAACTTCCAATGGAATTACGAGCTTTCCTGGATACGTTTTGGGAGTGTTTTTTCTGAACTTGATTGCAATCCAACCTCGGCTATTTATTATTGTTATGGGCATATCATACTTTTGTAAGTATTTTAGCGTAAGTGATGATGAAGCAACAGACCTAAAAAAAATTGCTTATTTTGTCTTGTGATTTTTTTTCCCTGTTGTTTACTTGAGATGATAAATCGCAATTTAACAAATGAGAGTAGCCATTCTAAAAATCATAAATTCCTACTTGCTTTTTTCAGGTCTTTCAATTTTTACGTGTTTCCTGCCAGAATTCAAAGAACAACCAATGACGGAATAGTGGGACTGTAATTAAAATTTAAGAGTGTATAGAATTAACAAAATCTCGATTAAGTTTGGGGTTTTATTAATTTATAATCGATGTAACTTCAAAAGGAAGAGGCAAATTGTATGCAGTTGTTGCAGATAACGAAAGTTGTCCGATTATTTCTCGTAAATTTCACCAGTTAGCGAGCGAAAAGCCGAAGTAATCTTGTTACTCTGTTACTCAGCAAAAGCGTTATTACACAGAGTTTACTCCCGTTAGACCAAATTCTGTAAATTTCTGTATTTTTTTCAGCGTGAAACCTTCCTATTTAATAATTAGTTTAGTGAATGTGAACCATTCATGGGAAATATTGTCTTTCTTCTGAAAAGTTTTTCCTGTATGTAAAGCTGGTCAGAAAAGCCGTTAAACCCCACTAAAGTCCTCACAAAACCATAGCTTTTTAGGCAAGAATTTTGGGTCCGTTTGAGGAAACCATTCGGCTTGTTTTTCGTTAGTCTCATTCTGAACAAGCATTTTGTAGAAAATGACTGGTCTTCCTAATAGAGCGAAAAGAGGGCTCTAATTTTTCCCGCAAACAGAGCAAATCTGTGCGTAAAAGACTAGCAAATTAAAAAAATTTTCGATGACATTTTTTGGAAATTCGGACCAAGAAATGCTTGATTTTGCCTCTGACGATCAGAGGTATAAAGTTTGCACATTCTTTAAAGAATTAATGTGCTTCTTAATTGAGTGAAACGAAGGATCTACTTTCTCATGAATATGGAGCTGATTTTTGCGTAAAAAACTAGCAAATCAAAGCTTTTTGAGACGAGAGTTTTTGCGAAATTTAAGGAAGAAAATCTGTGTTTAAAACTGGCAAATTTCATTTGCTTCAAATGCTTTTAAATTCCGCGAGTTAGCAAGCATAAAGTCCAAGTGATCTTGTTACTCTGTTACTCATCAGAAGCATTTTATAACACAGCGGAAGAATTGGTTGAAAAACGCGCGTTAGCTTAATGATGGAACATCGAACTCTGAGACTGTCCAGATTGTTCTCAATGTGAAACATTCCTGTTTATTAATTTACTTGGTTTAGTGTTTATTAGTGAATCTGAAAAGTGATGTATGGCAAATATTGTCTGCCAGTTTGCCAGAAAAAACTTCACACACTAGTAACACCTCGTTAGCGTCATATGGTGGGAAGCTTTCGCGTGGAAACACTTTTAACACTTTTTTAAAGAAAACATGTTGGATTTTGTTTTTGCTTCTTTCTACTGAAATAGAATTAAGAGACATTAAGGCGCGTGTTTAAAAACAATATTGATCGTGACTTTCTTGCAAAGCTTTCGATTATTAAAATTCGACCAGCTATAGATTTTTTTTAACTTTTAAAGTTTGCGCCAGAAATCGTTAATTTTATAAATGTTTACCTGATGTAGAGCACTTTTGATTTTCCAGACAGAATTTTACATTGTTTTAAGTTTCGTGCTCTGGCGAGCCATAAAAACGGCAAGTTTTGATTTAATCGCCTGAACGTAACACTATATAGTACCGTAAAGAATAATGGGTTTTACGTATGCGAGCAAGCGTTTTGTTAAAAATAACGCTCAGTTAAAATTATTCATTTTTGTAAAATATGCAAAGGAATTTGCGGGAAAATAAACTGTGTAAGTATATCAATCCGGGGAGCGTAACTATTTATAAAAAATAATGCATTGGGAAACTTATTGAAAGCTGGGCGTTATTTTTCGCATTTATTAGCTGAGGTTGAACCTTAAAAGCAATTTTCTTTTTACTTTATCGTCTAAATAGTTTACCTTGAATTAAGTATGGAGGAATTTGGGGCACTGATAATAGCACATTGCCTGCAGTATCTAGGCATTGTCCACTTTCTGTATGAAAAACGAAATTGAAATTTTTAAATGTGCCAGTTAATTTTAAAATTAGCTATTTTGGTGAATTATTTCATATGCCCAGCCACATCTGCTTCCAAAGGTACGTGTAGACAAAAACGCCGCTTGAAGTCGTTTAATTGAAAAACCCGTTTGAAGCAGATCAGAAATGTGGACGGGCTCTTGGCTCAGATTTTTCCACGGCAAGTGAACGAATCGTTGCAGGATACGATGTAGGATATTACCGATATCCCTGGTACGCAGCTTTGATCCAGGAAAAGCAAGTGAGTTGTGGCGGAGCCCTGATTGGCCCCAAACTTGTCATCACTGCCGCTCATTGTTACAAGGAATATCTGGAATTGGCCAAGTGAGTTTGATTGAACTTCTGGAGTTTGCATTGATTTCCTTTGGACTTCTAGTAAATCTGCTGTGAAGCTGGAAAATGTATATACGGTGCGTTTGGGCTTGTACAACATCTGCACCACTGAAAAAACGGTAACGGAATATCGAGTGGACAAGGTCCAAGTGCATGAGTTGTATTTGACCAAGAAGCCTTACTTTGATATTTGCCTCCTCACTCTAGCCAATAGTACTGAAGCTTATGAGCCTCTCTGCCTACCTAGTGGAGGTAAGTGGGTGGCATACTTTAGGCTATTTCAAGTTAAGTTTAAGTCTTCTTCAGGAATAACTCAGCGACCTAAAGAAGGCACAGTGCCTGGAATGGGCACTTTGAAATATCAAGGCCCCATGCCCTGCACTCTTCATGAAGCTCGTTTGCTCATCCATTCAGACGCCACCTGCTTCAAAATGATCAACGATACTGGCAATGATGGAAATGATATTAAGAATGCTTTCTGTGCCGGGTATTTAACTGGAGGAATCGATTCGTGCCAGGTAAGCAAAGCTTGGAAGTTGAATTTCAAAGTTTATGTGGTTTTTCAGGGGGATAGTGGCGGGCCTTTGCAGATTAGGGATCGAAATGGACGATTTGTGCTGTTTGGTAGGTTTAGAAGTCGCTCAGAAGGATAAATCTTCATCAATTTGAGGTAGTAAGTTCATAAGGTGACTTTTAGGCATCGTTTCCTTTGGGTTCCATTGCGGCCTGCCTAAGTACCTTGGAGTGTACACAGACGCTTCCCAATATATCGACTGGATAAAGGAGAACAGCCAAACAGATTTGGATTTGATCAGCTCAATGAACAACGAAAGTTCTACAGAAATTTCCAGTGAATCCCATGGTACTGTTTTGCTCTTAAGGTTCCCGATGAGAAAATATATTTTTTAATCAGCTGAAGCAGGGTCTTAATCTCTGAACCGGTCGTCCGTCTTAGAAGCGGCTTTCTGTCTACATTAATTGTTCGTTTCTAATCATTTTTTTGTACAAGAGTCTTTGTTATATTTTCTATTTAGCACAGCAGATATACTTTAATCAATTTGATAATTTCGCCTTTCAGGTCACCACAAAAATCATCATCAGTATTACCATCAAGCTCCACTGCGAATCATCGTCCTGAGAAATCGCAAATTGATGAAAAACCGCCACAGGCAAATTCGAAAAAATCAACAAAAAGTGAAGGAATGGGAATAAAATTGAATCAATTTTTTCAAAACCTGCTATTTTAATAAGTATATGAATTACATTTACATAAGTATATGAGTTGTTAAAATGGTAAACGCAAAACAATAAAAAGAAGCACTTCAATCACAGCCCAAAATTAAAATCACAATTGGAAAAAACAAAAACCGAAAAATTATATCCAAATGCGGACAAAAAGGATATTTTCCCTCGCCAACGGTTGTTTGAAAATTCCACCATCGACGTCAAATCTAGGAAATAATTAGTAGAAAGCTTTTTATTTGTAGCTGGATTTAACCGAGTAAATAAAATTTTGATAAAAAAGGCAACGAAAAAGTTTTGCAACGAACAAATAAAATTTAAATTATTTATTGCAAAAATAATGTTTTGTTTTCAAACTCTTTTTATTGAGGATTCCAACTAGAAAACATTTTTATCTTGTAAAAATACCGAATTAAGTTTAGTAATTGTTTCTATATTGTGAACTAAAATAACTCTTGCTGAATAAAAATTGATATGCGACAAAACGATAACCAAACGGAGTACGAAGATATAATGAAACACCATAAAACAAAAAACTGAGGAATTAAACACTAGAAAACTCGGATTATTAACTAATCGGGCGCGGTTTCTTTATATGTCTACCAAACTGTGCTAGTTTAGATTAATATGGAAGATGTCACAGTCACAGACGTCACAGTGTTTGTGTTTACATTTGATTCTTAGGTTGGATTTCGTGTTATAATACAATATATAGTTATATATACAATTATATATATTATATATATAATTAGTGGAATTAAAACCCTGATATTGATTGCAAACAGCGATGTCCGAAAGTGACGATGATTCTATTCAAGTAACCCAGCATTGGGGCGAAATTTCAGACGAAAGTTTCGAAGATAGTGCCACTGTTTCTTGCCTCTTGGAAGATATTAAACGAAGCATGCAACGTAATTGCCTAGATGCATATCCGGATGATGGAAATGCCCAGACTGTTTCGGACATTTCGTAAGTTCAGCTCCTGAAGCCTCGACACTTGCCCTCCTTTGAAGTCCCAGTTAGTATTTAACTTTTTGTTTATAGCATTCCTGCTTTTGACCCGCTAGTCCTGCACGCCATCGAGCTTCATAAATGGATGAGTAAAATGAAAGAAGCGATTAGAGTGGCAAAGGAGAGCAAAAGTCGCACTAAATCTTCTATAGAAGACGCCAGGATTCCCATTCCAGAGATGCCCAATACTGCGCTTTTGAGCTTCATCTCCCATGGTTCTTCAAAGCAAGTTTAACTACTCTACTTACAAAAAATCATTTAAAAGCTAGTAACTGTTTGAAAACGCCACGTTCAGCTGAAAAGTTTACTTAGTTGTTTTCAGAAAGTTCAATGCAGATGTGGACTTTCCAGAATTAAGCGATGCCATTGTTAAGCAGATGTTGCCTAAGTGTGTTGCTATAATGGCTGCTCAGATCGGTTTGGAAGGCAAGCTAATTTCAACCCAAATTAAAATCAACTTCTAAACTAAAATGGCGTTTTCAGACTCATTTCAAAGTGTTCTGGACGTGATGGTGGATGCGTATGAGCAATGTCTCATCAAACTATGTGATAAAGTCAGTTCAGCCTATCGTGAGCAAGAGGTTTTAAACAGCAAAGGTTTTCCAGTAGGTTCCAAAGATTTATTAACTCAGATGCATCTTTGTAAAATCGATGATTTTTTATATTCGTAGAACCTGATTGAGAGGGTTTTGGTGGAGTTGGGGTTCGGCGGCGCCAAAGGTTTGCACAATTTTTACCAATCTAGAGTGGTTAAATATGCACTTTCGCTTCAAAAACGATGCAAGAAGCTAGAAAACGAATATCTAGACCTGCTGGCACCCAAGTCTAAAACGCCTACAGAAGATGAATCGTAAGTTTCATTTCACAGCTAAAGTTCGTAGGTTTTGGACAGAGTATGGTTTATTAGGAGCTTCGCTGGTGAACCTACAGGAGATACATTGGAAAGTGGGAGTAGTGAGGACGAAATCACCTTGCATAGCAGCCAATATTTCAGAGGTAGTTTTTGTATTTTAAAGGTTTATTAGTCATAAGACTGCTCATTGCATCGGTTTTAGACCCAGAAACTATAGACATGATTCTTCAATAATCTTCCACATTGAACAACGGGTAACAATGATGAAAGTTTTCCCTTGGTTGGACTGAAGGCAGCAGGTTTGCTATCGTTTAAATCGAAATATTAATTAAATAATTTAACGAAGACATTGAATCGTATTATTTTCTTGTGTTGGCCGCGTAGGCTTTGGGGATGAGTTGGATTAGTTTGTAGTGTGTCCGCAATGGCATTATTTTAAGGATTGGATGTTTTTTTAAATTCCTGAATGGTGAATTGAATCAAACCAAACTACTTATCTCGAAAATATGGTTCATTTATTTATTTTCTTAAGTAGTCTTAGCAAACAAAATCGCTTTTCTCATTGACATACCACAGCTTGGTAATAGCGTTCCAAAGAAATACGAATTCACAGCGAAAATACACGTTATTCTGCATTTTAAAAATAATCAGTTTGCTTATTTCTAAGGTCACTTAAACATAAGCTAAAATGAGAATTAAACACATAAGACAACAGTTTCTCAAAGATTAACGCGAACAAAATTGTAATAATAATAAAATAACACTGTTGTATTAAAGAAACCGATTTTCCTTAAAAATGCATTTGTCTTAACTTAAAATAAGTTGCGAGCGTTAGAGAAACAATCCAATCGGGAACTTAATTCGCAACTAATTAATGTCTGTGTTTACCCATTCGTGGACATTTAATCTACTTACTATGGGGCCTTGCAATTATTGCTTTTTTTGGAACCCGATCCAATTTCTGCATCACTTGCGAAATGTCCTCAGGAGCGTCTTCAATATTAATCTCCGAGAAGATTGGAGCTTCAGGAAGCTAAATAGACGTACTTATACAGCACACAGGTTTAAATCATCAAAAGGAAAACACTTACTCCAGTTTTTTGCATTGCCATTGATGCTGCATTCGGCAAACATTTCCCCTGATTGGGCTTATTTTTCATTTCACTAAATCTCTTGCGCTCCTGCAATTGGAAATCCTTTCGCACAGCCGCTGGCGCTGCATCAATTCGTCGGAGAACCGCGTTACCTTCGCAGTATTTTTGGGGGTCATATGATGAAACTTCGCCCTAACAAGAAAACATTGAAATAAATAAAAGTAGTCGCGTGTGAAATTATGTGAAATATTACATCCTCCCATGTGGAATCAAGTGGCACGGGAATGGCAGGTAAAGGGGCTTCGATTGGGGCTACATCAGTTTCCGCTTGAAAAATATGCAGCTCTACACCTTTTCGATCCGGGCATTCGTTGTGATGATACTGATTAAAAGCCGTTTTGTTAAATAGATATTAACGGATTCTGCATAGTTCACGTTTAAATAAGTCTCAATATGGAATTTAGTACTTTTTTATTTACTGAAAATAAAATATTTACCTGCAACTCAATTTTGGGAATTACATGGGACGCATTAAAGTCACACGTAACCATTTCCTTAGATCCCTTGTGCTGGTTCCGACATTTCAACAAGTGCATTTCGATCCGATTTTTGTGTATATGATGCGAATCGTTGTAGGGACAAACCACCTTCGCTTCGATACTAAAAATATTAAAATGGAAGACAAAATTTAAAAAAAATGGCTAGTTTTTCGGGTGTACTTCAACATATAATACACGTTTGGAAAATAGCTTTAGCAATGATATTTGAAAGTTCCTATACAGTCGATAGATAGTGGATATAAACCTATATTGGCTAATCAATAATTAGATTAAAACAATTATAAATATGTCTACAATGCAATAAACTGATGCCAAAAACATTTCTTTCTGATGGTTTTAATGTAGGTACGTTCTTTATATAAAAAGCGACACAATTCATAATAAATCATGTGAGAAATTCGGACTTTCCAAAGAGCCGAAATTTGAAGCCAAATACCAGCAAGATTTTGATCCACAAAATGGACTCATTTTGCCCTTAAAGTGGCTCAGAATCAGGGTCCTAGACAATAAGAACTCCTGAGTTTCCCGCGCTTATTAACAATTTCAATTAACCATCAGTTAATTAAATGAGACTAAAACCGCAGATGCTGCATAAACACAGTCCATTCCTTAACGCAAGACAAGAAATAGCTGCAGTGGCAAATACTTGCATATAAAATTTTAAATATTATATAGTGTCTTACTTCCTCAAAATATCCATCCTTTGAACGTATTGCACACCAGATTCGAGGGTGATTTGTACAGGAAATAGTTGTACAACCTTCAGCAAGATTACACAATGTCCAAACGCAATTAATGGATTATAGACCACCCTTTACACCACGTTTAGCCCGTTATTATTGAAAATCATAAAATGCGAATCATTTATACACAATTTTTTAAGCAAAATGACACCCAAAAACCCACTCCATATTGTCATGCTTATCTATTTCTCAACTTGCTTTCTGATCAACCGTTGTGCCTTCAATTATATTCCACTCAATACACGTAAGTGATTCCAAACGTAGTTCTCATGCAACTGGAAACTTTTAGGTGATGAAGATGTCCAGAATAAAAGTACAAACAGAGAAAATTGGAAATTAATTTCAACAATTTCCCAACTTTCCTAATTTCTTCCCGCTTCTGGCAAACCTGGCCAAAGACGTGTGGTAATGTGTCAAAAGACTCAACTCTAACCTATACAGTCCAACAAGTCAAGAAAACTGCGTCAAAATAAATAATAATAATCCATAATACTAAAGTAGTAGTAGTAGATTTGCCCTGGCTGATTTGTACAGTTTAGTATCGTCATTGCCTGCTGTATAGTTTTAGAAAGTCGACGTTGTTGATTCCCAGCCACCAAGAATCGTTCCAACTGAGTAGTCAAAGCCTGAAGCAACATGAGTCATTCACAATAAAAAAAATCAAATTAAAACCTGAATTACCACACAGTTGCTACCAACGAAAGACCATAATGTGCCTTACACTAACCCAATAAACATAGTGTTGATCTAGCTGAAGATTTGCACGTCGCAATGGATGAAAGAAGAATAGCTGACTATTTCGTTGTAGCTGGTTTGCCCGAGGAACCAGAGCCTCTGGATCATACCACATTATCTGAGGGTGGCAACCTAAAGGTAACCCTTATCATGTCTTCATTGAAGCATACAGAAAGAGTGTGCTTTTGCAGGCAAGTCATGGCCAAGCCCCCATTATAGATGTAAATGTATATTTCCCAAGTCTAGGCGAAGAAGTGCCTGAAGGCTGGGTTGCCATTACAAAAACCCCTACTGGTCTTAGCGCTGACTTGAATCATGGAAGTCTACGGACTACTGAGTGCTTTCTGTGTGTTAAGAGAGGACGAGAGAAGCCACCACTTGTTGATCTTGGTGAGATACCTGGTTTGCTCCTTTTTCTGTTTAGATAAACATTTTCTGGCGTTTATTAGAGGCTCACAAAAGTGTCTTATGTAGTGAGAAAGTGGTAGAACGAAAATTGTGCTCTATGTGATGTTGGTTTAATGTTGTTCCATTTGAAGGACTCTCTTAAGACTTTAGTCTCTTAAAAAATTGATTCCTTACGAATTCGTAAGTAAGTTACAGTTATAAAGTTAAAACTTAATCAGCCCGTTTAAAGAAACGCGACTTTTGCGCTTCGAAAGGACAGGGCGACTAAAAATGAGCCTTGGTGTAAATGAGATTACGCACATCAACACGTTTCGGACGCACGTTAAGCGAGTTTAGCCCTGAGGTTTCGCTAGCAGGCATGGATGGCATTCTCAGAGGCGTGTTTGTTTCAAACATCGCAACTAAACCCTGAAAATCGCCCTCAACCCAAACCTTATCAAGTGCATAAAGCTGGAAACATTTTGCCTTTGTGTCTTTCAGGTGTTATGTATGAAGGAAAAGAATGGCTAATGGAGGACGCGGAAGTGGTGAAAACTAGTGTGGGTGGCAATGTGGCAAATGTTAACAATTCCACATCTCTCACTTTTATTACATTTAGAAGAGGTCTGTACCTTCGTAGCCTTTCGCTTGGACCAATCCTCATTGTCCTCCTAATCTAATTTAGGTCTGCCCACAATGCCCTGCAACGCGCTAGTAGTAACGGACATTTGCGTGGTGATTGCCAGCAAAGGCGAATCGCCTCCACATGCCTTCTGCTGCATAAATAAAAATTTGAATAAGGGAATGGTTGGATCTGATGTGTTTCTATGCTATAAAAAGTCCATGAACAGGGCCAAGCTTCTGACATATAAACCCGATATTCTTGCAAGGTAAAATCCCGTTCTAAGAATCCACGTTTGTTTATCGCCGCAATATATTGCAGGTATCCATTAGGAGACATTCAGGACTTTCCCTTCCCAAGTTCCATACCCCTTTTTTGCTTGCCGATGGGCGCCACTCTGGAATTGTGGCCTTTGGAGGCGAGCAAACCCAGACCTGTTTTTAGCATGTTTGTTCTTACGGTTTCCGACGCGAAACACAAAGTTTATGGATCAGCGTTAACGTTTTATGAAAAGTATCCCGTGGAAAATTTCACGGAGGGACAAAAGCAGCTATTGGGTACAATACTGGCATTTCCCACACGCTTTTTTCATTAACTTTGCTTATTCTGCAGGATATACTGAGGATGAAGCTTTTGTTTTATATGCGAATAAGAGTATTTGCGTGTTGAGCCATTGGCCGTTTGCTGTGGACTTTCAGATGTGGTTACTACACTTACACGTAAGCGATTGAGTGTATTAAACCCTTAACCGAACTGCCCAACAAAATCAATTTATACCAAATTTGGAAGTGGATAAGTTCTGTTTGCTGCGAGCGATTTTATTTCTGTTTGAAGCGGTCTTTAGTGCTATTCCTTTAAATAAATTGGGCTTCAGATGATTTTTCTACAGGGCAGTAAGTAAATGTAATTTTTTTCTATTTATGAAGTTTCAACATCAACTCTAGGTCATGAAGCTCGGAGCAATTTGGTTACCTTCAAACTTTGTGTTGGCACCCAAAAAACGTATTCTTTGTGCAACTAGGAGTATTGCAAAATTTTAATTTTTTTTCATTTTACGACCTGGAGACAATTTATCTGAGGTGCTTAACTTTTCCAAATAATTGATGAACAAAAAGCAAATGCGGTTCAATAACGCTTCAGACAGAGACCCAATCGGTTTAGGCAATCGGAATTTAGCAAGTTCCAAATTTAGAGCAAATTTGGCGGTGTAACGTTCATTTTCTTGAGCAGCTTAGTTGATTAAAAAACTCTTTTAAAGCGTATGGTTACTGATGACAACCCAACGCCGGTACCAGTCGAAAGGTACATCACGCAACTGCTGGATGAAGTCCCATTTCCGTCCCCTCGTACATTACTGCAGCTGAACGCCAGCAATCAAGACCTAAGAGTCATATTTACGCAACCTGAAGATTTGCCGCTTCCTAGAAGCGCAGCCAGCTTCAAGCAGTTACTGCTCAGCTTGGGCTCAGAAAACTGCCTTCAGGTACTTCTCAAGCAAAGGCCCGTAGTTCGCAACGTCTTCAGCTACAGCCTCTTTTCTTAGGTGTTGCTGTTGGTGCTAACAGAGCAAAAAATCCTGATTCACTCCTTGTTGCCTGATGTGGTAACTTTGGTGGCTGAAGCTGTAAGCTCAATGTTGTTTCCATTCAAGTGGCAGTGCCCTTACATTCCTTTGTGTCCTTTGGGTGAGTATCTTTTGCGAAACTTGCGTCTTTCTATTGAAGGTTTTGTCGAATTTATCAGGTTTGGTTGAGGTCTTGCACGCTCCCTTGCCGTTCTTGATAGGCGTTGACTCACGATTTTTTGACCTGTATGATCCGCCGCCAGACGTGAGCTGCATAGATTTGGATACCAATATAATCACTGTAAGGAGCCTTACTTAATTATTTCCTTCAATATAAATCAGTAATGATGTTTGCGCCATTAGGTAGCTGAGGCTCAACGACAACACCTAAACACTAAACTTCTGCCAAAGAAAGCGGCAAAGTGCCTGAAAAACACGCTGGAATATTTGTATTATCAGTACAGAAATGCTCCGATTAACACGGCAGATGCCTCCAATCCCGATGATATTGAAGCAGAGTTCCAAAGGAGGAAAAAGGAGGTTTGATAGGAGAAGCTATCGCCGATGTTTCTGTACAAAAGAGCCCGTTTTAGCAAGCTGAGGAGCTGGAAATTCAGGAGGCGTTCCTCAAATTTATGGTTCACATTCTGAAGGGTTACAAGTCGTATTTGCGCCCCATAACCAAAGCGCCTACAGTGGGAACCACCGATCCTGATGCCTTGTTCCATTTGACGGAATTCTTGAAGAGTCGAGATAAAAGCAATGCGAAGTTTTTCAATTTACTGATGAAAACCCAAATGTTCATCAGGTTGGTTGTTTGCCAGCTGTTAAGGTTGCAAGGCATAATGCAATAAACTTGCAGGTTTATAGAAGAGAGGAGTTTTGTAGTAGATCATGGCGATCAGAGCTTGACGTTCTTTGATGATTGCGCTGAGAGATTGCAAAGCGATGAAAGTGAAATTCGACTCTTAGAGCTGGAATGTGTACATAAGAACGACCGCACTGTTTTCGTGTTGCCGCCAGAGCCTGTAAATGATTGTGAGTTTCCGCATTGTATACTGTTTCAAAAGAGGTAAAACTGTTGGTTTTTTCAGCCGATTCTTATACATATTCCCAGTTTATTTTAAATCCCGTTCTATTGCTAAGTGGTAAACGACGAAACCGATTGGCTTCGCTCTACCAAACGGGTATTCCGAGCTCGCCGATGGCGCGAAGAACCAAGCATGAAATCAAAAGCGCCCAAAAATTGGCACGGAAATATCAAAGGCTGCCCGATACTTGGGCGAAATGCTTATGTGGCACTTGCCACACACTTTATTTTATGACATTGCCAAGTATGCTCAGTTTAAACATTGGCAAAGAGAACAAAATCCTGCAACATGCTTATGAGCTATTAGTGAGGTAAATAATGCTGATGTAACCAGGGCTAAATTGCTATTGCGCTGTTTTTCCATTTAGAGCGACTTATTTCAAACTGCCCTGTGATGAAGTGTGCTATAGACTGATGATGCAATTATGTGGCGAACATAACCGACCTCTTTTGGCTGTGAAACTGTTAGTTTTAATGAAAAAGTTTGGCATTCAACCGAACGCTTTAACTTATGGGTATGGGCCTCAAAACCCAAGGAAGTAATCAACAATCTAAACCCATTATGGCAATTTCAGACTATATAATCGATGTGTTTTGGAAGCCCAATGGCCTGCTCACGCGGATTCCAGTCAGGTGCTATGGAATAAGCTGCGAAACGTCGTGATTGGAGCCGCGCACTTCAAATTTGCGGCCAAGAGAAAAGCTCAACGAAATTATCTAAGCGCATCAACTGAAGGAGGTAAACTCCCGCTAGTTAATCACAGTGGATTTTTTACTACGAGACTTTATAGGTTCGAGTCTACTCGATCCTACAGACCGAAGTGCCTCAAGAAGTTCCTTGGATTCTCACGAAGGTAACACCACGGAAGGCAGTCTCTTAGACAAGTTTAGGCGAGTGGCAAACAGCATAGTGAAAGGCAGTGTGAAAGGTAAGCGATCAAAATGCAATTTTGCAACAAACTTGTGTGTATAATGCAAGAAATTTTCAATCCAGAACTGGTTGAAACTGAAGAGCCAGATGGTGCTGTAGCGGATGCAAGTGAGGAGAACTTGGAGCAAAGTCTTTTTGTGCAAAACAGTCCGTCCGAATGTAGACTGCTGTCGAGATCCGAAAGTGGCGGCGATGCAAACTTAATCGATAAGCTTCAAAGTACCACGAAAAAAGCCTGCTCAAGAAACTTGCTCTTTGACCCCAACCTGAACGGAGATGCGATTGCCGAGAACGATAAAAACTCTCCCACTAAGTAGGCGTTTTTTGCTCCCTTGCTTTTACGTTTAATATTAAATGAGGATTTTCCTGCAGGGTTTCACCTAGAGAGTTGATAACGGAAAACGACCCGCTAGGCGCCTTTCAGCCACCACTAGAGGAAGTGTCTGAAACCCAAGCCAAAGAAAACGATTCTGTCCCCGAAACCCAAACAAATCCCGTCCTCACCGATGAACCTGTGTTGTTTCGAAATTCCGTCCATCGATCTGCAACGTTCGAAGGTAGTTGCAAAAAAAAAATAAATCAGAGCTCTTTTCCAAAGAAAATCATCTTAGGAAGCCCGCCATCGCAGAATAAATTGCATCGCTCCGAAACAGTGCCGGCAGCAACAGTCGCTTCCAGTCTCGCAAGTCTTGGCTCCAGCTTTAAACTTACCTTCAGGTAAGTGACTTTCTTTAACCAGCTTTGCTAGGAAATGTTATTCTGCTGACGAAACTTCCAAACCGGTTGTTTCAAGCACACTAACATGTTCTCAAGTGTGTGGCTTTTGATGTGCAATTTTTTTTCTGTCGCGTTCACATTCAACAAACATCCCCCGTAACAAATCGGACACATGAAGCTTTTTATTAATTAATTGCACATTTGCATGCTTAGAGTTTTGCTAGAATAGATGTTTTATTTTAGCCGTTACGCCACTCAAAGAATATCCTTAAGAAAAGCCAACCTTAAGGTGCCTCAGCAATTTATCGAAAATGCCATAACCAACCTAAGGTACGTGTAGCCGGTTTCGCTTAACAATACATATAAAAAGGCTTACTGTTTTCACTGTTCGAATGAGCAGTTTCAATAATACGTTGAAACTTTTCTCTGGTTAGTCCTTCAAGTTTGACTGGCAAAAAGTCCAACGAATTGATACAGGGCTCGTTGAGCACCATTAAATCAGCTGCCAATACCATGGTGAAGAAAATGGAGGAAATCAAAGAGGCGATTTCCACTTCAGCAACATCCACTCCGGTCAAGGCTTTAACCTCGGGCGATAGAATGGCTTCTGGGGACGCGTTGAATGATATTGATGGAGACAGTGCTCAAGGAAGCGAAGAAGGAGAACGAGTGCGCAAAGTACTTATTGAATTAACTTTTTTGGCGATTTTCACCTAAAATTCCTGATAGGTTTCAGTGGAAATGGGCAGCTATCGAGGCTCGTGCACCAACTTGAAAGACTACGAAGAGCCTTTGCCTGAAAGCTTGTATCCAACGCCAGAAGAAGCTAAGGCGGAAAGTGACGTTGATATCACTCTCACCACTTGCTCTCAGTGCCACAACTGCAATCGGTCAGTATTTTAGATAATACAAGCAATAAATGCTTAAAAAAATATTTTCAGCTTGCTATACGACGAGGACATAATGGCCAATTGGTCGGCGGAAGATTCCAACTTGAACACTCTCTGCCACGCATGCGGAAAGCCCACAGTTCCTCTCCTCACGGTGACGATATCCGGGCGAGAAATGCGAAACTGCGATCCTTTCAGTGTTCCTTACCTAAATCCCTTAGTTTTACGCAAAGAGCTGGAGAACATTTTGGCTCGCGAGGGCGATTTGAGGTAAAATTCTTTACACCAACTGTCCAGCTCCGGCAACTGTTTCCAAAGTGTTGCAGACTCGAAATTCATCGACGAGCATCCCATCATCTACTGGAACCTGATATGGACCTTCGAGCGAATCAACATACAAACGCACCTGCCGAATTTGTACTTTAAACATCGGGTTGATGTGCAAACCAACTCCAGCAAAGCGAATGGCAAAGCGGACTTGAAGGAGGAAGATGATGATAAGCAGGATGGTGGAAGTAGCATGCGATTGGTTGAAGAGGGCACTGATCCTTTGACGCAGGAATTGGCGGTTATAGGCAAGTTTTTATTGTATTTTTGCGAGCCCCGCTTCTCTTTTTTGACAATAGTTGGGACAAAACCGCTAGTAAGGAGATACAATTGTGTAAACGGTGCATTTTCTTATAGCTTGCACGGTGGGACACAAGAGTAAGGACATTTAACTGATAATCAATTTAACGTTTTTTTTTTAAGTAGAAGCTTTTGAGTACAACGCAAAATTTTTATTGTGGTTTATACAGTTTTTTTTCTATAATAGAACGTCTGTCCGCTCGAGTTAGAGTGAAATGCGTCTGGGACGAACCGAAATTCCACTCGGAAGGCCCTCCGATGTACATCCTATGGAGGTTACGAGACAGCAATCAAATAATTTCGATGGACAGAAGCAAAGTGACCAAATCGTAAGTGGTTGCCCGCCTACAGGCCCAAAATATTCGTTTTTAGTGTCGAAATTACTTTTGCAAAATGGCATGTATGTTTATGGCGGTTTTTTCCAGATTCATGCAACAAATTATTAACTATATTCGTGTGAATGATCTGGCGGAGCCAATCAAAAGCCTCACATACGAGAGGGAACAGCTGTCCAAAAAAATCGCTTACTCCATTTATCGGGACATCTTGTTTTTGGCCTGCAAAGTGTTGGGAAGAGCTCAGATCGATATAAATGCCTTCGATAAAGAGTACACCATGGCCTATTCACGGTGAGTTTGGATTATTTTTCGAGTAATTGGGTGATTGGATTATGTTTTATTTTTCAGTTATTGTGAGCGGGCCGCTTTGGAAGTTCAAGATAAACCAATCAGCCTGAGTGCGTTATATTGCAGACAATATTTTCGGCCTTTGTTGCTTCCCTAGGTACGATCGAACGAAGAAAATGCTTAAGGTAAAGGTTTTTACTAGATCCACATATTTTTATAAATGTAGAAGTAAACGGCCGGGGTAAAAACTACTTGAATTTGGGTCGGTTTAGATAACTTTTGCGGGTTTCTCCTGGTAATCTTGGACCTGAAAGGTACAGTTTTGTTTTTTCATTAGAAAAATTCACTTTGCTGCCATTATTTATGACTCCATGTGCATTGCAAATACACATGTTAAGGTTGATTATAATCGTTTTGTTTTAACTTGCATTGTCTTACAATGATTTTATTTATGTTAATTCAGCCAGTAAGTAAGTGGTTAATTTTCACGACCGTGCTAATAAACTACGTGTTTAATCATTTGGATTCCAACGCGATTGAGCAATTATAACTTGGGGTTACTAAACGACGCGTATGCTTTGAGATTATTGAAGCTATTTTTGAATTAGGTTTTATAGTTTACGTGAATAATTTGATTATAGCTTTGGGAATAGGAAATCGCTTTTGTAACTTATGATTGAAGGTGATCTGCAGCCTTTCCTGCTCCAAGTTTTAACGTTATCGTTTCGTGTGTTCGTTAAGGTTTTTCCATGTGAACTGTTTTGTTTAATGCAATGAATCAAGGAGCAGATTAGAAGTGCTTTTACAAACTACTTGTGTTCCAGAATTTGGTAGTTATTGTTAATTATCGCGATGAGGCTTCTTATAGAACGTATCTGAAATATTTGCACTAGGTTTATAGTTTAGTTATGTTTCTTTTCAGTATAATCCATGTTTAGCAGAATGTTATGTTTAAAATTTGTATTTTGACGATGTAACATAAATAATGAACATCAATAAATAATGATTCTCCTGTTATTACCTTTATTGCCCACAGTGGTTACGCAGGTACCACATTTACTATGTTAGACTGTGCATTGTCCCGCGTTCGGGGAAAATCCTCTGTTAAGTCCGCGATTATGTAGGAAACTACTGCCCAAAGGGCAGTTGCCCGGTCCAAATCGTCCGGGTCCAGAACTTCCATTCTGTCTGCTTGAGTATGGTGGAACCAAAAGTACCTAAGCATGAATTTATTTGAGATTTCCAATCCAAGAGTCCCTTGATGTTTGCTTACTTTTCATTGGCGTTCAAAAGACTGGCGCCTGGAATTAAATGGCTTGTCCATGACGATATATCGGAACCAACTCCGCCCTTACTAGCTACAGCTTGAGTGGCGTTTATCGGAGCTAACAAACTATGCAAAAACGGTTTTCAATGCAGTTACAGGAAAATGAATAATGCTTACTTAACAATCTCTTGTATAATGCAGCCGCCCTCAGCTCCGGCAGCATATTCGATTCCCAACGGCGTAAAAGTTCCTTCGTCTGATTCCATCACAAACGTAAAATTGCTGAGCTCTTCAAAGTGGGTCCTGTTGTACTCTGCCCATCCGACCAGCCCTGGTTCTTCAGCTGTCCACAACACCGCCCTGCCATACGCCGTGTTCAAAGCTGTCCCAGAAGAGTGGTTTGCTTACCTCAAGGTGCGTTTAGCCCTCAATCCCAAGCCTTTGAGGACTGCCAAAGCGTACCAGCTGATAAAGGCTCCGCCGCCATCATCCATTGCTCCTACTCCAACGTCCCAACTATCCAAATGTCCGCTTACCAGCACGACTTTCTTCGGATCAGTGTTTCCTAATTCATTAAAGATTTGGTGGTTTTAGCCAGCCGCTGTGGCAAACATCTTACCTTCGATCTCGCCTACGGAGTTTCGCGAAGTGCTGTCGCTAAATCTTGTGTAGCTCAAGTTCAGTTTGACTACAATTTTCTCTCCTCTGTCCTGAAAGGGGTTTGAGTGCTGACTTAAAGTTCTGGATGGATTTGGGTTCCTCACCTGGTATCGTTGCAAAAGTCTGGCGTCTTCTTTCGTGATGCAGGCGGTGGGGATTGGGGTGACTCCATCGTCGTAGTCTTGCCAGCCGGTATGCAAAGTGGACATCGAAAAGGGAGTGACAGAGCCAATCAGACTGGCAACAGCTCCAAGCCTTGAGGCTTCTGAGGCTCCTGTGGGTGCCTCAGAATTAAGGGTTTTTTTTACTCAAAGTGTATCCACCTGCCTTGACTTCTGTACTGGACGGTTTCTCCATAGGACACATATTCCTCATTGTAAACGACGATTTTTCCTTTCACCTCTCTGGAGACGTTCTCCGATCTGAGCTCGTCGAAAGTGTTGACGACGATCACTTCAGCTTCAATGCCTGATAAAGTGGAATGTTATAAAAATGGCAAGCTTTTTCAGTGCTTATTACCTTCTTCTGGAGTGCTGACGGAGCTTCCTAAACCGAGCACTGGAAGTGAGGCTTTTCGCGGAGAAACCAGCTCTCCGATTTCATGATTTCTGCAAATTTATCGCTCAGAATGTGTGGTTTGTCTGTGAGCAGCCACTTGAGCTAAGGCTTTTTATGTTGCAAATTCTCTCGCAGTTTAAGTGGCCTTTGTCTGGTTTGTATTCATTAGCTCACCTGACCCAGTGCGGTACTTGCGCTTCTTCCCCATGCACATTTTCCAGCTCATAGTCTTTCATAAGGTCCAGGGCATAATCGATGGCATCTTCCAGATTCTCCGTGCCCGACACTCGCGCCCCGAATGTGTCCACGAATTTGGCCAACTCCTTATAAGTGCCACCCTGAATGGATTGTTTTAAAAACATTTTTGCATCGTTTTTTTATGTAGTTGTACCAACCTTGTACTTCCCATTGACTAGGCTATTAATGATGGTGTTAGCCACTGTTTCATACGACCGGATCTCTTGCTTCAGAGCCTCGGGTAAATTGCATTCGTCTTCTTTAATTTCGTTGCTTTTAATGTCCCCATGGATAATCCTGCTGGTCGCAAGGACGGGGAGAAGAATGACGAGGACTAGGAGCCTCATCTGCCTGCGGCTGTAAAATAGTTTTTTTCTTAAATTTCAGCACTATTTTATGAATACTTACTGATGGATTCAAGCAAATCTTTCGCGGTTTAAATGTAATAAACTTCTGCTACATTTATAGCTTCTTATAGCTAATTCTAATTCGCCACTTGAGATAGTCTAGTCGGTTTTATTATCGCATCATTCAACAAGCTCGTTCTGATAACCTTCTGTTCATAATGGTCATTGCCAGATTATGCTGCCGCATTCTTCTAATAATTGCCTATTACGTATATTGAGTCATATGCCTATGTAAAGTGATAATTATTATGCAGGTACATCAGCTAAATTGGCTGCTCATCAACTGGAAAATGATTGGGATTTGTGGGATTTCAAAATGAATTCGGTTTTTTATGGTCGTTTTCAACGTTAAGCACTTTAGATGACATCTTTACAAGCGTTTTGTGCCTCCTGGACTTGGCTAGACATTGTCCAAGGAAGGCTCCTCTCTTCTTACCTGTCTCCTAAATAGGTGCATGAATTTCCGCTTTATTTAAGTCAAACAGCCGTTAAATAGAAGCCTTTGATTGCTTCAATCAGGTCAAAAACCCTTATTTTTGCTCTTATTATCAGCGATGGCTTTAAGTGTATCGCAACTGCCTTTTCCTCTTAGTTAAGGATCTTAAGAGGAAAGCGATTTTCCGGCGTTATTAAAGGGTCATTAATTACTGCGAATTTTAATTCATTGAAAAGCTTGGGCGAGAAAGACGGCAAAGAAATTTACTTAAAAGGCCAACCAACATTTGCAAGAAAACTGGAAAATGGGGATTTAGCCTGGATATAGTTTGACGCAGATAAATATCTGAAGTAAACGGAACATATGTTTAGTGATAGACACAATTGAGTTTCTGTTACAGCTCGAATTTTTTAAATTTTGCGAGCGTTGGTTGCATAGCTTAACTTTTCCAAACTAGGCAAAGCCGACACTTTAAATTTCGAGGGGAGAAAATTTGGTTGGGATTTTTGAAATCCCCGCAATACATGTAGGGCCATATTTTCCAAACTTCGTCAAGTAGACGCTTTAAATTTTGAGCGAAGAAGACGAAGACTTTCTTCCAAATATACGAAAAGTTCACGTAAATCTAACTTAAAGAAGATTTGCAGGACGTTTTCAACTTTCCATCTAAGTTTAACTCAAGGATTTTGCAGGCTATGGTTGTAAAACACTTATGTTCCAAACTACGCGAAGGAGAATCTTTAAATTTCAGGTGAAGAAACCGAAGGCTTGCTTCGATAACATGTTGAAAGTTCACGGAAATAGAACTGAAACTTCTTTCAATCTTCTTCAGCAATCTTCACTTGCTAGAATCTTTCAAATTCGATGCAAATTTTCGCACTTTTTGATTGAAAATTGCTTGGGGTTTTTCAAAAGAAAGTTTGCCTTTATTGTTTTGACGTTTTTCCTCGGGTATCCGGGTGATTCTGAGTAAAAAACGAATTTTTTGAATCTGCACTTTTCTGAGTTTCCTAGACTGAAAATTTGGCCTGTTAACACCCAAAGCCCGTGAATTTGCAAATTTGGAAACTTTCATTTGGGAAAATATATTGCGGGCCTTTAAACTAGCAAAATTGTACAGACACTTAGTGCACAAACACTTAGTGTGGAAACTTCCCGGACTCAAGCTACCCTCTTCTAAGCGCCCAACCACCCAAAAATAAACAGTAGGTACTTTTTCAAATGACGAGCACAATTCATGAAAAGAATCTCTGAAACTCTTCCTAATCTTCCAATGATTTACTGCTTCAGTTCAAACCGTGTAACATTTTTTATCAATGTTCCAAACGCCCCATACTGGCACCTGGCTGTTGAAAGTAAGACCGGAAGCCATTGGCACGTGTCCTGCTCCTGTACGGCTTTATGCGGTATTAAATTATCTAAAATCATCTGGTTGTCTGTTTGTAGTTTATCAGTCCCCTAAAACCCCATTCGATTTTATTTTTATTTGCATTTAGGGATTACTGCCAGTGTTAATGACGGCCTTATTGTGTTCGCTTCATGTGCGTGTTTGTCGGTAAAAGTGTTGAAAAATACTAAAATTTCAGTATTTTTACTTAATTAGCTAATTTGTTATGATCGTGGCACATTGAGTAATTTCTATTGAGATTTGAATTGGTCATGAAACAAGGATCTGTAGCTGACGAGACGAAGCAAGTAAGTATGAGTTAAATTCACTGACAAATATTTTACTAGCTTTGAAATTGAATCCAATTCTGCTAAAGTTTTTTCGTTAATTTTATGGGCGATCAAATAATATTTTCTCAATGAAATTGCTAAATATCAAGTAAATTTGAGTTAAAAAACTAACAAACTCAGGCTCTTCCTTTTAACACTTCTCAGTGCCGAGATTCAGCTGATTTATGCTAATGGACTCAGAAGCAAAAGCCGCGATGTTTATATGCTTTTGTTCTTGAACTTGGCTGATGATTTTATTCCGGTGGTTACTTATTTTTCTTAGTCTCCAATCGAGTCAGAAATTCCTTAAAATTATGTCTTAAAATCGCACTCGCCGCTCCGTTACTCGAAGAAGATTAACCGATTAACTTGTGAAAACGGAATTTTAAGTCTCCGATACATCAGCTAATGGTTTTAACGAGAATTTTACGATTTATACAGTCCACAAGCATTTTAATGCATTTTTTATGGCATTTTACCAAACAAAGCTCCATTAATTTTCTAATGCGCCGGAGATTACATTAAAAAACTATATTCCCCTTTTAGTGCATTCATTTAGGAAAATGTATTAGTCAGATGGATACGTTTTACTAACTTTTAAATGAGTTTGGTGAGTGAAACTGTGGAGTTTTACGGGCTTTTAAGAGGTGGTGGAAAGGAGTTTCTTCCTGACTTTTCACAAACACGAGTGCTTGCATCTTCAGAGGTGTTTTGAGTTGTCAAGCAGAGATTCTTTTAAACGACGGCTCAGATGCCCAAAAAAGCGTGGATTTTGACCATTTTTTGGACATTGACTCACGGCTGTGTATGAACCTAACCACCTCTGAAGATGGAGTTCACTAGTGCTCCCGAAACATTAGGAAGCATTTATTTTTCACCCCGGACTTGGGACACGAAAAGCTGGAAAACTCACCAGTTTCAACTTTTAAACGCATTTGTCATTTTGCTTAATTCGGAAAATATTAATATTCAAATGAGATTTCCCGTGCTTTATCCCCGATTTTCGTTTACCGCAAACGTACCAAATTTAATTTCATCCCTCTGTTGACTCTGTTATTCAGTACACAGCTTTCTCCGTTCATTTAGTAATTAGTTTTACATGTGTCGCTGCAAGGCACACAGTTACGGTTGTATTTATTCTATTTGCTATTGATTTCGATTAACTGCGATGGCAAAATGCGGATAAAATACAACTTTCGTATTTTTGCAGCATAAAAATTAGCTGCATAAACAACAGGTTTTCAATTAATTTCGCAAAACCATTTTTTTATTTGCCGTTAACTTCCAACCGGACAATATAAAGCGAGTCCCTTATATTGACGCAGGTCTTTGCCGAGTGGAAGTTTTATTGTACTTTTGTTACCATGTTCTCTATTGAAATGCGGAACTTTTGAGCGATGGTATTTCGGTATTCCACATGGATTTCCAGTATGGATTTGCCATTAGGAAAAAGTTCCGAGCGCATGTCTCTGTCGCACGTGCTCTGGATATCGGATGGATCCAGAGAAAGGGGGCGAGCGCTCTACAGACCGCGTGACGACAAACTTTTACTTGCAAGGAAACTTTCTAAAGGATGAAAGTGAAACGGGAATTTTTTTGCCATCTATTTGCAAAACGTGTGCCAGACCGTTTCTCCACTCTTCATTAGAATTTAATTGTAATGAAAGGGATTTTTTGCGGCTTTAGCGGACAAATAATTTTTCTTGTTCCCAAAATTATTTTTTGCTGCGCAAAATCCCTTTCATTCAGAATTTTCGGACGCTAAAACCTTTTAATTGTAATATTTTGAATTGTTCCTGGGCATTTTTATCGATTTTCTTTCTCAGCAATTTTTTTCCAAATCTTCTAAATCGTCCTCTTGCTTTGCCTTTTTGCTGTTATTTCACGCTTTTTAGTGAGTTACAATTCAGACTATAATCAACTTTTGACTGAGTGAACTCGCGTAAAATGCTTGATTCACCCGAAAAAATAGAAGAGACTTTGAACCTAAGTCAGGGGCGGATCCACCTTTAAATTCAAGGGGGGGGTTATGTAGAAAAAATACAGTCTTCTGTTGTCTATGAAATTAGAAAAATTATCGTCGTTTTGTGCAAGGGTGGCGTAAGATTATTGC
>NW_026018916.1:3195640-3207763 GCF_020466585.1 Dendroctonus ponderosae
TGGGGAAATGTTTGCAGTTTTCTCAAAAAATGCTTGAATTCAAGAAGTTGCGTATTTTTTGGATAGTTTTCCACTCAATTTACACTACAATTTAATTTTCTCGAAAACCATTCAGTGAATTGCAGTTTTGATGGCATAGTTGGCTTTTTGGTACGATTTCAGCTGAAAATGAGCCCCATGTCGATGGGTAAATTTTCGAAAAAGAGACATTTTTATTTACATTATGCCGAATCTGTTCCAAAAAATCATGTCATCATCAGGTCATGAGAATTCGCATTTCATGTACGCTTTAAGCACTTCAGTTGCTCCTAAGTAGAATTTTTGTTTTTCCTATATTTATTTCGTTTTACTACTGAAAGCATGGAGCGTTTAGCCTCGAATGGTTTTTTGCTCTTTTCACTGCTTGAGAAACTGTTACTACCGATTTCTTTTTCTCTATTTTTAGGGACGTTCCGTTAAGATTAGAGCCATTTAGTCGTCTCTACTGCTTTTCCACAGCACCCAAACACAATTTCGCTTTCCACCGTCAGTTTACAGCCAACGACTCTGTTCATGTGGAGTTATTTAAGTGCGCGTTCGCATTCGATTGCTTCAATGTACGGAAATGTTGGGAAAAAATTGGAATTTTCTAATATCAATCCAAATGTGCATAGCAGTGCCCCCAATATGTTTTATTGTCTGCTACTGGATTACAACACTTTTTATCTACTAGAAAGAAAATCTTTCTATCTAACTCCTTCGTGTCAACCATCTAGCTTGGACTATCTTCTATTAATAATCTTCTTCGGTTTTTCCATGGATGTTTTCCCTGTTTCCTGCTTGGCTCTATATGTGTTAAGCATCAGAAAAAATAGTGTTTTGGCTTGTTTTTGACGAAATTTGTTTTGCACTCTTCCAGTTGCGCCTCAGCAGTTTAACTTTGCGCCTGGGGCAGTTTTGGCAAACTTTCCTTGGAGAGGAGTTCGCGGGCAGCAGCACCAGCCCTGAAACCGTATTTCACCAGATAAGCCCCATATTTCGAAACACCTTGCTTCGTGTTACGCCGCTTTGAATGTGCCCTCTTAAATTCACCGCTTTCCCTACGCGAGGGTGCAAACTTTACCTGTGTTTTCTTTCGGCTTCTTTCGCTCGCAGTTTTATTTTAATGTTTTTTTCCTTTCCTCCTTACGGCTTCATACTGCGCGTGTAATGAATTTACGAGTTCGAAAGTTCCTCTGTCCAACTAGGGACGCAGTTTCGGGATTTTAAATGTCTTAATGCGGTCGGGACACGAACTTGGATTTTTCCCGAAAGTTTCGCTTTAAATTCGTCTAATGGTCAGAAGTTGTTCCATGGCTTCAATTAAATGGGTTTTGAACTCAATTTTGCGATTAAATCTATTTGAGTTTAGAAACTAATGAGTTTTTTGGTTTTTCGAGCCCTCGTAGAAAACAGTTGCTTTCGGACGCTATGCAAGCATGAATGGCGATCATCTTCAGATGAGGCGACACTGACTTAAGGGCAAAATTGAACAATTAAAGAACGAAATTGAATGTTTTTTGGCTTGTAAATGTCGTGTCCGAAGGGCTCGGCACAACTAATCCATTAAAAACTCCGATAAAAATCAGTTTAGTTTCATCTTTCGAACAAAAAACACCGCTGAGTCGGTCAAAGAAGGTGGTTTGTGATAAGTTCTTTCAGGAGGAGAGAGTTTTTCTTTTAGAGTCTCATCTTTAGCTTCTTGTGATGAAAATTGTTCATTATCAGCGCCACTTGAATTATCTAAATCACTTTCGGTTCTTTGTATTTTTCGTCAAGAGTTAGATAATAATCACTATCATTTGCTTCTCTTTGTTTCGTCCACAATTTCATATAGTTTCGCATTAGAACTAAGTACTTAAAGAACTACTAAAAATAACTTTTTGTTCCCTAATACATCCTAAAATCAGCTTGAAATCTAAAGATTTTCCCAATTTAGTGCTGATTCTATAAATTTACCTAACAAATGCAAAATTTCAATAGTTCTGAACAGCGCTAAATGAAATTGAACACAAATTAATTTTTGTGGTTTAATTAGCACGGTTTTGCAAAAAAAATGAAAATTTTTACCAAGATCCAAAAACCTAAAACCCTTTTTACACAGTAGAGCAAACAGCATTTGAAGATTTTTTCCAAGACGACCTAAAAGCTGTAAATTAACCAGTTCCCACTAACTTTTTTTCGGAAGTTGACTCCAAATTCCGAAATAAAGGGGGAATTAAATGCATCAAAAACCCAATAGAAGATTGTTCATTATCATGAACAATTATCAAATAATTACACAACATATTTCTGTTTAGACCCTCGATGACTGAGGGTCCCTAAAAATATAAAGCAGAATGATTTGTGGCCACTTTCTTTCATTGCGGATCACTTCCCGCGGGCAATCTGCTTTATTGTGCCTTTCATAATGGCATTATTTTAGTATTTCAACTCTGGGGGGAAGGGCTTGCTTTTATAATTGGAATTGCCAATGAAGGGTATGTTTCGCATAAAATCGTCTAATAAAAATTATGAAAAATGTCGGTGAAGCGGCATTTGCAGGCGTTGCTTGTCTAGTATTAAACGTGGTTTATCAATGTAGCAAAAATATACTTTTTGCCTAAATTGTTCGTTGCAAACTCTCGCCCTGCTATCGCCAGACGAATAAAAAGTGGCCGGTGAAACTTTGTGTCGATAAACCATTTTTACATGTCGGTTTCCTCTATTTTTCCGTCAACATTCGCCATTAAACTGCATACGTTAGTGCGAAAAGCAATTCCAAAATGGAAATGCAGCAATGTCGGAATCAGCAGGATTACATTGCAGGAATAAACGCGGGATTCCCTGCAGGAATCCCTTAGCGAACATGACTCATTCAGAGATCGAAGGGGTGGTTTTTCGCTCTGGGTCATTTGCGGCAGGAGAATTGCAATATTCGTCTATACAGTTATGAGGACAATCCGAAAAATTCGCTATTATTTTTGTAGATTACCTGTGCATGAAGAGTACAGGCAAAAAACATGTGAATATATTTTATAGTCAGTTACAGTAATTTCAATTTTAAAGTTTCAAACCGTTTACTTACCATAGTTTTAAACTTACAAAAGTGATATGGAAATAAGAAACAGGCATTTTCCGCTCAGACTTTCTGGCAATTTCTTCAGAACAATCTATTCTCTTAATCTCATTGGTTAAAAGATTAGATATTGGCAGATTTTTTTGGTAATTTATGGCAACTGCTTCTGAATTCTGCTCTTGTCTGCTTCGTTTTCTTTCTGCAGTAAGTGCAGTCTTTTTTATGAAATGAATGAATTTTTTACACTGTAAAGTCTTGTATTTCATGATTTATTGCATCCTTATTTGCATTTTGTGCAAGTTTTCAACTTAAAAACTTGATTTTGGTCGGAAAATTTGTCGCAAATGCTGCAGGCATCCGACCGCAAACAGCCACAACCGATATTAAATTAATAACTTTCTATGAGAAATAACACACTTTTTTACTGCTGGTTTCAGTTTACGGTGATTTAACGAAGAAGCACCTCTTTCATTCTTCCGTCACGTAAAAGTGAAGCAAGAATTGTCTGCATCCTCCTTCTTCCTATTCCGTGAATTGAGCCAAAAGCTTTTAGGCAAACTGAAACGTCGATGACCCCAGATTCTTTACACACTGCTAGGAAAATTGCCAATTTTCTTCAACGATCATTTTGTCTTCGACGGGACAGGGAAAAATTAGCACAGAAAAATATTTAGTTTGTTCATTCCAGAAACTTTTTAAGGATTTCGATTCGTTCATTGTCTGTGAGCTCGTCGAAACTTTTCAATCTCCCTTATGATTTTGCAACCAAATTTTCTTAGATCCTTCAGACACACGTTGTTTAAAGATTTCTTCGTCTCTCCAGCTGATTTTCCCAATAACAATTCTGAAAATCAAAATATCAAAAGTCAAAATCCGCCGATCGACTATGTTCACTCAATTTTAGCAAAATACGGACTTTGCACGTTCCTTCCCTGGACTCTTCACATTAAATATATTTTTATCCACTGGCCCTCTTGAGGTAAAGTTAAAATGTTTTTTTGTTAACAAAGAGCCAAAACCTCCTTGAGATATTCAGAGAGAGCATCCAGGAAGGGAGCAGAGAACAGGGAATTTTATTCCAGACATTTTAGAGATTTTTAGAGTAGAGAGGAACAAATTACTCTCTAATCCTTTCTGTTCTGAATGATTTTTTCTCGAAGTTTTCTCTTGCTGCTCTTCATGCCGCATCTTTTGTATCCCCGGTGAAGAATCCAGATATTTTCCAACTGGCCCCTGTATCGAATTTTCGCCCCCATATTATAAGAGTGAAGCAATTCAATGTCCCTATGGCTTGTTTGATTAAGGTAATATCGTGCGTGAGATTGTTTCATTTGTTTCAACACCCCCACCCTCCGATCAGTGTGCTTTAAGAGCAAAAATCCCTCCCCTGATAAGGGCTCCTAACTGGGCAACGAGACCTGGAGTTGAAAAATTCAATTTTTTCCAAGCAGCTGTGTGGAAAAACTGGTCGAGGAAGCTGAGACAGTTTTCCAGTCCAACTCACACAGTCTTTGAAAATATTTTGGAACCGAGCCCCTTCTAAAAAAGTTTCCAAATTCGCACAATTAGCTAGTAAATCACTGAAAAATTTGAGCAAACACTATTAGAAGACTTTCCCTTACATCCAGATCCTCTTCTGGTCCCTGATAAATTCGCAGTCTCTTAATCTCGAGCCTCGTTAATTGTTTCAATATTTTCCTATTGAGGGGGTGGAAAAATTCATCAAAGGGAAATCCCTGAAAGGTCTCGGTTCATACGGCGCGATGTGCACTTGTCTTTCAGTGTCTATTTTCCCTTTAATCCGATCATATGAAATCCGATACTCAGATTTGCGCTGTTTTGATTAGTTGGACGTTTAGTTAAATTGTGCGTGAACGATTGTGCTCGTCTGTTTTTTTTTGGGTAAATGTATGTAAAATACTTATTTTTTCGCGAGCAATATGCGGCTTAAAATCGTCGGATTAATCGGCCAATGTGCGGAAAATGGCAAATTCGAAGAATTGCTCAGGACAGTTGATCGATAAACCGTCGAAAATACCGGTTAATCCGAGATTGTCGAAATCCAGATCGAACAGTCTTGATTGGGACTCGGATAGTACAAAAACTGGCACAGTTAAACGTCGGCCTGTTTCCAATGACTTTGAGGAAAATGGGGAAGTGTGCCAAGGAAAACAGTGCGCTCAGATCAATGCGGCCAAAAAGCCACATCCAAAGGAAAAAAACGAAAAACAAATTCCGAAACCATCAAATTTGCATAAACAGCATCGTTCCTTGGACTTTTCTGCTGGTGCTTCGCAAGCTGATAAACTCTTAAGTCCGCCCAGCAGGCCTGGAAAAGTTTCGGACTCTGATTCAGGCATCAACTCGCCACTTTCTCCTGGATCGGTTTATGGTGTTTTTTATCCGAGAGTGGGATTTATCAGTTATGCTGATGTGACCAGTGTTAAGGTCAAGGAAGCGAGGAATGGGGCAAACTCATCTGGGGAATGCTGCTATTCATGTGTGGACGAGAGGGTTGAGGTAGGAATTTTTCCGGAATTTTGAGTATGCATGTTTTCGGAAAATATAATGAAAAATGAGGCCAGTTTATCCTGAATTCATTCTATGTGTTTTTTGCGTGGCATATTTTGCATTCAGATGGTGTCTTTTCTTACTGATAATCTCTTATATTTTGCTATTGATAATTCGAAGCTTTTCCTATTTTTTCTCCGCAACTTTTCAGTAGAATCATCAAGACCATTCAGTGTAATAAATAGTTCACATTTCTTGGCTTCTTTGTTTTAATGCTGAAATACAGTGAAGGTAGAAAAAAACGTTTGTTTCAATGTTAATTTTCAATAATGTGTAAGTATTTCACACTACTAATTTTTCGGAAATTCTTAATCTTCTAGTCACTTGAATTTGGGCCATAGTTAATAGAAAGAGGTATGCTAATATGTGAGATTATTTCATTAGAATCGCAGTGTTGGATAATTTTGAGAAATTTTTCAACTTGCGCCTCATTTTTAAGAATCGCATAACTTGCATTTGAGCTGAAGAACAGTTATAACTTTCCAATTAGTGGACGTAATGGCTTGTCCCGACTCATGAAAAAGGTTTGAGCTCAAAGCTGAGGAATTTTTATCAAAATGCGAGTTTTGGCGGATTTTTGAAAACATTTTAATGTTAAATTAATGCTAAAATGCGAGATGATTTAAGGGGAATCGAGCCTGAAGTTCAGAAATCTGTCTAACTTGTGCTTGACTCAAAGAAAAAATGAGAACTTCCACGAGAGACTCAATTGAAAGGTTCGGGCTAAAAACCGAGACTATCTTGTTTGAATCGAAGTGTTGGTTGATTTTTCAGAAATTTTTAAACTTGCGCTTTATTTTTAAGAGTCCGCCTAACTTGCACTTGAGCTGCAGGAAAAATTATGACTTTCAAACAAGTGCACGAAACGACTTGAAATTTCGGCCGAGTCACGAACAAGGTTTGGGCTAAAACCTGAGGAAGTGTTATGAAAATTCGAGTATTGGCTCATTTTTAAAAAAATTCTGATTTGTGACTGAATTTCAAGAATTCGTCTAAATTTGACTTGTGTTGAAGAAAAAAATATATATTTCAAACTTTCAAACTACTGGACGAAACGACTTGAAACTTTGCGAGAGTCAATAAAAATGTTTGATTTAAAATCGGACAAAATTTCTTTGCCTGATTTTTCTAAAAAATTTAAACTTGTGCCTGGATTCCGAATCGAAAATCCGTCTAAATTGCATTTGAGCTGAAGAAAAAATTATAACGTTTGCGCTAGTGAAAGTATGGACTTGAAATTTGATCATAGTTAATAAAGAGGTTTGAGCTAAAAACTCAGATAATTTCGTCGGAATCGGAGCGTTGCCTGATTTTTCAGAATCCGCCTAACTTGCACTTAAAACGAAAATAAAACTTTCACCGGATAGAGCCTCCTTTTTCCTAAAGAACTGGAAAAATCAAAATCGCCCCATGTTGCGTCCAATTCATAAATTTGCGATTGGAAAAGTTTAATGGCAATGTTTTCTAAGCAATTTATAATGGATGTCCCGTAAATCAAAAGGCCATTAAAAGCGTGCATTTCACACGTTTAACTACGTGTTAAGTTTTAAGCATTTTCGACTTAAAATTGGCCAAGAAATACGCACAATACATCCACTAGTCGATTAGTAGAATGCAACATTAATTGTCCTCTAATCTGCCTACTTAATGCGGAAGTTATTTCGGTTTGATTGCATGCTTTTGCAAAATTTCCAACAAAAATATTTTTCAGTTGAAGTTAAATTTAAAAAAGTTATGATGTTTTTACCGTTTTCTTTAGGCAGTAGAGGGTATCATTTGAAACTGCATTTCATTTTCTAATAATTGCAGATGTTTCCTCACTAAGTAAAATTTATTTTCATTGCGTTTCCAATCCTAAAAATATGTTTAATTTTCAATTTAAAATTAAACTTTTAACAGAATACTTGTCACATTTTTTTGAACAATTTCATTGCTTTCTGTGCATGTTTAGTTTAATTCTTACCACCGTTGGAGGTTCTTTGTATAAATAACATAGTAAACACGAAACATAGTAAACACGATTTATTGTATTTCCATGTTCCTGGATAATATTCTGTTTCCAAGCAAAATTCGAAATTAGCCTGTTTTATATACATTAAATTTAACCACTCAATTAAAATTGAGCTAACAAATAACAATAGTGGCACGGGCTAAATGTAGCCAAATGAACCTGAGCCTCCGGAGGCTATTTATTATCAAAATAGTAGCGTGTGTTTTATCCATTCAGGAGTAATTACCATTCCTGTGAATTGGTACATTATTATGGACTTTTTGCCCCTTCTGTAAATAATATTGGTATCTTTTGGGCAAATTAAAGCGTTTATTCATTGAAATATGCGCAATAAATAACTGAAACTATTGTACACAAAGCTAATGTTATTAGTAGCCAATTTAATTTAAATCAAATGTTTATATTAGGTTTAACTAATTTATTTTATTTCCTTAGCACATTGTTTAGTATTAATGCTCTATTGGGTGGTTTCTAAATTGTGAGCATTTTTATAAAGGTTTTTATACTTGGAACACGCGACTGAATTGCAGCTTAATATCAAAAGACTATTTCAACATCTACGGTTTTATAAGAATGTTACTAGAGTTTTTTGGCCTAAATCGTGTATGGATATATTGCGTCTTTTTATTAGTAAGCGTATTATCTATTTAAAAATACTAGTTTCGAACGTTTATTATGTCTATATTCTTCATTGATTTAATATTATTTCATGAAAAACCATTAGACCAAAACATTAAAAATCCTTTATGTTTCAACGCAATATATTTTCGGTTAAATTAAACAGACGTTGCTTTCAGTTTCAGCTTCTTTACTCATAAATATCATACAAGAAGCTAGTAAGTTTTGTTAAAGTTTCCGTATAGCTTGGTAAAGGCGGCTACTTCTGTTCTCACCTTCTTCATCATCCTCCGGCAAGCTTCCAAATGAAATCGCTTCAAACTCCTCATCAGTTAGCTCACCAAATTGATCAGGAACAACTTCAAAATTTCCCCGTTCTAATTGCTTGTTGCACTCGTCAACTTTCGCTAAGTTCTCATAATAAACCGTTGCTCTTCGACATAATTCGTCTACATTTCCTTACACTTTTCCATGCCTTTTCTGCAAAACAATGCGTTTAATTTAGCTTAGAAAACATGTTTACAGCAATTGTAGTAAAAGCAAATTAGATAATTTACCATAAAACTTTCAAAATCTCTTGAAGCGATAACTCCCGACCAAAAGCACAGCAAAACTAGAACGCGTTTCATTTTGCACACTAACTTAATTTTCTTTTTTTTCAGAAGTATTAGTCTTGGTGAATGGAGGCGCTATAATGACCAAATGTTTAAGCCTTCGCTTTAAATAGGACAATTTTATTTGGAAACTACCCCCTACCCAATGATACACTCCTAATGATATTGTAGATGATACGTAAATCACTAATAGCTTGACAAATAACCATTGATATCTTCTAGAAGATTGATTAATAGCAAGGTTGAAAGAGCATCTCGAAAAGCTCGTAAATTCGCAGCACACTTCAAATTAAAAAAATATTTGCGCTCTTTCCAAGTAAATCCCAGCAGCTTCTCGTCGGGAACGGTGCCAACTTTGAATCACTCAGTATAGAGAAACTAGAGGAATTTTACGTGTTTCGAGCAAATTTTCTCCAACGTAATTTGGTGATTTCGATGGCAAAAAACCTCGTTTGACTAGAAAAATTAGCATCCGCCTCCCTCTGCCTCACACCACCATCCCTTTAGGACCCTTGGCAAAGGTCATCTTTATTTTACCGATGAAGAGATGTTTATTCCGATGGCTCGCATTATCTCTTCATTTTCTTTTCGGTTAGATTTCATTAAACGGGGACCGGGTTGACAGAGGCTCTATGTTTATTAATGAGCCATAAGTGGGGAAAAAAGGGTTTGATGTGGATATTTGGAGGGGACTGCGTAATAAGTTAGCAGGCCTTCGTCTGATGGGCGAAATTTGCTTTCCCATTTGCAGAATACGTGATTATGGGGGATTATGTTGTGATCTGTAATTACCAGAACGGCCCAAATGGGGAAAATGCTTAGATTGGGAGTTGATTCAATTGAGAAGCTGCTTGCGTGTAATGCGGATCTTCTAGTTCGGTTTTAATCGGAGGATTATGAGGTTTTATCGATGGTGATGGTTTTAAAGCATTTCTACTCCATCGGGAATATTGACAATTTAAATAAACTAAACTGGACGCGGATGTGGAACGTGAGCGAACCGAATGCAACATTTCTCCCCCAATGTTTTGAATTAAACTGATTGATTTCAGCTCTTAATTGGGATTGTCAATTTTAAATGTGTTTTCTGGGGACCCTCAAAAGCCGAAATATAATTGGTGAAAAGCAACGATTTTAAGTAAAATCAGCGGATGGCTATACGAACTATTATGATTATCCCAACTAGTGCGTATAAATCTGCACTCCTACATCTTTAGGCGATCGTTTAGGGACTCTTGAAAACCCCAGGATTTCTCCGCGATATTTAAAGGTTCTCAGACACCCTCTGTACCCTTAAAATGATTGAGTTTCAAGTGCCCTCGGTTATGAACTCAATTTGCAAGTAATTACGTAAGGAAAAACTTGTCTTTTGCCCGGACTTGTGTGTATGAAGGGGGCGAAATTGGGGGCTAGATGTCAAAGTCTATTGCCAGTGACATTATTTGGGCGAGAGCAGGAAGCCTTTGATATTTAGGCCTGCGGCACCCATCGGAAATGGGGAAAATCCATCCCCAACTAGGTGAAACTGCCGTTTGAATTCGACGGTTTTCTTTGCGAAACGACGAGGATTTTAAGTGAACGTGACGAGGATTGACTGGTTGATGTCGAACTGGGAAGAAGAATTGGATGAACCTCCTGATAATGAGATAAATAGAAATGATGCAGGTAGAAGAAAAACGATTGGAAAACATTGGCTGGACTCCAAGAATAGTCGTCCTGTACCAAGAACGTCTTTAATCACAGCAGAAAAATCCAGTAAATGAACCGGAGGACTTTTCCAGAAACTGAAGTGTTAACTTCAATGACCCTGAAACCATCGAGCAGCAAATAAAAAAACTTCAAAGCCAAAAAAGCGGAAGAAAAACATTTGCATGTTCCCAAACAATGGGAAGCGTCCAGGCAAAGAAAAAAATGGGCTTTTGCGCGCTATTTAAAAGCGAGACTATCGACTCTAGTCCGCCAAACTAATCACCATCTTATTCCAGCCGATGCAATTTTTCCATTCTTTTGCCTACATCAGCTTTGTTCTTGCATTCCGCAGCAGTATTCCGTTTTAAAGCTTGCATTATGCTCCCCCAAAAGGCCTCATTTACATTTCCTTTCTTACTTTCTAAGGGCGGCGACAGAAAAAAAACAATGGTAACGCAAGTAGATTGTAGTTAACGCCTCTGTTTTGCATAATAGGCTTTCACTTCGAAATTGAGTGTTTTCTGGGAACGTATTTAAATAAAGGGCATAGCCAATTATGTTTGATAATCAGGCTGGCAGTAGATTGCATTGTAATACCTCATAACATATTCAACAGTTTGGAGGCTTTAGAAAGTCGAGGTTGGACACTTATTTTTTGAAATCTATTGATTGAATGGATGACAAAGATTTTGTGAAAAGATGTATTTATTTAAATTTTTTAGTTCATTGGCTTGGTTGGGTTGATGGCCTTATTTTCTGGAGTACACTGGACTGGCTTTGAGGAATTCTCGATTTATTGCTCGTTTTCCTGGATCTTCTCCTTCTTATCACTTTCTATAAGTTCGATTAGACCTCGCGACAATAGGATTACATGTGTTCATAGGAAGGGGACTCTTTTCTTTCGGTTTTCCTTCGTGGTTGGCACCCCTAAGGTGCTCCTGTCTTCTTGCGTTTATTTCTGGATCAGTCGGATGGCCAAAGATTCAGATATATCAATCTGAAAATGCGTGATTATCCATCTTGCCTTTGGTGTGCCAAAAATTGGTTTTTGGTCATTTGAATAACTACAAACCACGCATTCAGGCAGATATTTGTCGAAAGCATTGTCAGCATTAGAGGATTTTTGCGGTTAGTTATTAAATTATGCTCTTCGCAGCTTAAAGTGAATAACAATGTGTGAATAGTTGAAATATTGCCTGTGAGAAACGCGCCGATTATTTTGATGCAATGTATTATTCTACAAAAGTGAAGGTGGTTAAAAGAAAGAAGGAAATTGCTGATGTTCTACTTCAAGCAGCCGTATGCAATTCTGAAAGAAACAACTGTTTACAGCGTGTTTTACAAAGGCACCAGGCATTTATTTGTCGCAAAACGATATCAACTTTAGAGCGTTTTCTTGGTTAGTTTTTCAAGTGTACTCCCCCGAGCTTAAAGTGTCTTAAAATGTCGAACACGCATAAACCTTACCGTTCTTGTGGAGTCTTAAAATAGTTCAAATCTTCTCTATGAGAAACGGGTGAATTCTCTGTTAGCAAAAGAAAACT
>NW_026018916.1:3208762-3217503 GCF_020466585.1 Dendroctonus ponderosae
TTTAGATTTGCGTGGTTTTTTTTTCAGTTGCAAAATCCACTTGAACATGACGCTGCTTTTTTTCGAAGTTTCTCAAGAGCCATTCGAGCCACAGAATTCGTTTTGGCATCGTTGGATAGAGAATTGAATATGGGGGTGACCCCCATGACCCCCCCCCCTGGATCCGCCCTTGGCTAATTCGCTAATCTCAGCTAATCAAAGGATTGAAAAAATAGTCAATTTCCGGCCTGAAAGAATATATTTGGGGTCTTCAGCTACCCATTATGCAGATTTCGAATTCTAGTATTTTCAGCGGAAGTTTCACTTGCAATATTTGGCCTTTTCGTAAAAAAGCCTCCACATTTCCGAACTCATTTATCATTGGGAATACAGAGAAATCGAAAGTCACGTTTACCTGAAATTGGCTCTCGAAAAGTCTGTAAACTTCAGTGCCCATGACTCACCCCTAAAGCTGAGGGTCAGTAATGACATTTCCTGATTCCGCTTCACAGTTGTTCAGTGGAAATTCACATAATACGTGTTTCGTGTAGTTGAAACATTGAAAATGGATTAATCACCATGTATAGTCAATGGATGTGATTATGCGACTGGGCAAAGGACATTTTTTCGATGTTTTCCAATAGTTAATGGCGAATGCAAATCGAGGGCCTTTTGGGACTGAAAACTCGTATTTTATTCATGATTCAAGTGGAACAAAAATGGAAAATGTCGAAAAGATGCTGGAATCGGCCAATATACGAGAAACATGTACAAGATGGGATGGCGAAGAGGCAACTTTATCGTCTTGGTCAATACAAATCGCGGCTCTACTGTTTGCATAATCCGTTTTTTATCGGGGAACGGAAAAATGAGGTTGTCCCAACTGATACTCGAACCGCAAGTTGAAGGATTGCATAAATTTATTAAAATTGAAATGTTTTTGCCTGGTTCCAGATGAGCCATAAAGTGGTTACAATGAACAAAAACATCCATTTTAATTATCCTGTGGAAGAGGATTTCTCTTACTTTGCACCATATAAAACGAAGCCTTTTAACGGAATTAGGACTATATAGACCATGACTAGAATAGATATCCTTTTCACAGTAATTAAGAGTAGCTTCATTTTGTCAGCTTATCGCTTTTACGTTCTGTTCTGGCAGTTTTCTGGCTTTGTCAGCAATGCGAATTTATCCGACGGCTTCCGTTCTTTCCAACTACTATTTTATTTTAATAATTACCAGTACCATTCAAAGCTACTTTTCTCTTTTCGTTTTTTTCCCTGCAGGATTTTTCTAAAATTTTAAACAGCAGGCGTAAAATATACTCAACGCCATTGCAGGTTTTAAAAGAAATCTGTCACTGCTTTTTGCGTTTCTAAAAGCCATTTTTTATCACCCCCCATGTTAATTAATCTAATGGTCGACGGAAATCCGGGGGAGGAAATTTAGATGGTAAATCAAAGCCTTAGATTTACGGCAATTGTGAAAACTGTGTCAATTTTACACGCACTTAACTACCTACTGAAACTCGATAAAGGTAGTTAATGTGGTTAAGAAAAAGCAAAATAAATTGAGCTTTTTTGCCTAAATCAGTGAGGTTTTTGAATGGATTCTAAATTTAGCCATACCAGCTGTTTGGCGGGGAAAAATCATATTTATGAGATCATAAGTGTGTTAATTCCTGACAAAAATTATCGAGAAGAATGTTGTCGTTTCAGTTTAAACCAGGAATGAATCATTTTTGCCTGTCGGGAGAAATAAGGCAGTCAGGTATATTTAGACTAGACAGACAGCGGAAATTTGTCATTATGCAGCAAGCAACTGTATATGGCTGGATATCAGTATACAGAGTGTCCCGATTGACGAATGTCGATTTGATCAAAATCCCATCATTCAAAAAATTGCCAGTTTGAATTATTTTTTACAACTTCCACTTTTCACAATGAAAATTGAAAACCCGAGAGTTTCTTTAGAGTACGAAGGTGTTTTGAGTGGCTTGGATGTACCATATGCGAGAAAATTGGAAATGTTGCAAAAACTAGTCTTCATTCAAAAAACCGGAAAGATCTTGCAAACTAAAAATGCTAGATTAAATTCAAGAACGGTAATGGATGGAGGGGCTCAACTACACAAAAAAGTCTGTATTCTCATTTTCTTATAAGTGGTTTTTTCTTATCAGCGCAATTTTGAGGAAAATTTTCAAAAATTTCTCAGTTCGTGATAGGTCGTATTTAAGGCTAATTTTCACTTCACATGCCCTAAAAGGCTCAAAATATTCAACAAAGCATTTTCTAAACTTGACCATTCTTAGACTAAAAATTTAAAAAAGTGAAAATGAGACTTTCGGGGTGGTACAATGAGTCTCAACCACACTTTACGTATGGTTTGTATGGGTAATTTATAATATAATAATAATAATTTTCCCCCCTTGAAGCCCCCAATGCGCCAATTAGAGGAAAATCTATTGAAATAAACACAAACTGTTGTTTGATTGAAAATTAAGCTGTGGAAATTTGGGGATTTTATGGACCCTTGAAATGTCCGTCCCCGCAAAAACTCATGCACGGAGTTTTCGTTTTTTCTCTACCGCAATTGAATGTTTTTCTTAAACAATCTAACTGATGCTAGCACGTATTCTGGCCATATGCAGTAAAATACAATATAAAAAAACTTAAAAAAATTGTACCTTTCATTTCGTGCACCCGTTAGGAGTTAGGGCGATTGTAAAGTTTTAGTTTTTTGCGCCTCAACGAAGCTTTCTAGCAAAGAAGCATTCTCTTAATGAGAAAAAAATCCGGATATTTAAAACCTATCGTGTGGTAAAATTACTAAATCACCTGAATAAATGGTTCGGAAAATATGCTCAAAAACTCGATTTCAAAAAATGTCATGTATTTTTGAAACAAAAAATTTGGCCCATATTTCAATGGATAGAAACAGTCAAACTGCATAAAAAAGTTAGTATTCACGTTTTTTCTAAAGTGGCAAATACGCGAGCAAAGAGATTTTTGATTAACAGCCCACTTTTGAAGAAAATTTGTCATTTTTTATACAACGAATTTATCTCAACTTTGCATTTGATAATTCTGAAAAAGTACAAAAGAATAAATATTGCTCTAACGCAAGTGAAAATTTGTCGAATATCAGTCATTTTCAGGCTTCAATGTCTCACATGCACTTTAAACGGGGAATTTCATCTCAAGAACCCTCAAATGCTTCCAAATAGAGGAAAATATGTTGAAATGATTTTACTGTAACTGATAACTGTTTTTAGAGTGAAGATAAACCAGTTTGGGGAAAATTTGGAGATTTTATGGACATTTGTTCTTGGTTTTTCTTCGCTGACACAGTTGGAGATTCTTTCCCAAAATAACGTAACTATATTCTGGGCATATGTAGTGTAGTGTGCTAAATGCGAATTTTTTTGCCCAAAATTTCGTGTCMAAATCCGTAAAATTTGGWGCTAATTTACAATTTAATTTCTTGCTCGTAAACGAAGCTTCCTAGYAAAAAATCTTGCGCTTGATAGARAATTCAGATGGKCAAAACCTAYCCGAAAGAAATTTAGAAAGTTTCTCGGATAAAACGTTTGCRMCARAATGTCCAAAAAAMCTTAAAGTTCTACTAATCTAATTAGGCCGGATAGARGAACTCAAAGGGCTTTAAAAATGTATGTATTTTTTARAGTGCCTAATAAGCGAGCTGAAAACGATTTTCTGGTTTTTTGGTCGATTTTTGAGGAAATATTGCTTAAAAACTGGTCATATCTTGGCAGACTAAATARAGGGCAAATCGCCCAAAACAAACGCAGTATTTTTCCTTAAAATAACGTAAATCCGCTTGGGTTAGTATTTTGGGCATATGTACTGTCCYGTGAARAAATGTTGTAAAATCCTCAAAAAAAAACATTTTTCGAGCTCAAACCCTTAAAATTTSATGYKAAARGTTTCCAAAAATGTACATTTGTTTACGCTAACTTGAGGGCAWRTTTTGAACTGGCAGGCCTTCAAATCCCTAAAGCGACCAAAACCGGCCATAACAAGAGAAAAAGCTTTGAAAATCAGGCATTTTCAGACTTTAGCATTCTCGCATGCAATTTACATGTATGAAGATTTAAGAAGGAAACGAGAAGAATCTGAACAATGAAAAAACCCCTTGTGACAGACCTTCAGGGATTTATTTATGTTCTTGTTTCTTCCTCAAAATGTCCATTCTCTGGCTGGTTCTTCACAAAACCAGCCCAGCAGGACTGAAGTTTATTCTTCAATAAAAAAGTGTTTTAGTGCTCGAATTAATGAAAATACTCGAAGCTCATCTCGGTAGCGCGTGCGTCTCCAGCCATTTAGCCCAGAAGGAGTTTCAGCATGTTCAGTCGCGTTTCAGGAAACGCAGCGGGTTTTCATTTGAACGTCGGGCGCGATTCCAGGAGGCGTCTGGACGCCGATTCGACGCAACTTGCGGAAGTGTCGCGTGTTATTATCGAAACGTCCACATCTGGATCCGATATGGATACCTGGACAGCCTGCCCTACTGGAAAATATCCAAAAACGCCAGTCTAATAGTGGTTTCCGTATGACAATCGTTATGTAATGTGCAGGTGAAGGCGATGCAACGTGTTGATACCTGTGAGCGCTCTAGCGGTAGTGGATGTTGTGTGGACTAGAAAAAATTGGCAATTTCCCGCTGGAAACTAGTGAAAGTGACTACTGAATGGGTATTTTTCTTATTGCAAAAATTGCACAATTCACGTTAAACGCTCAGCTTTTACACGAAAATTACTAGTAGTTGTTAAACAAATACGGCCGTCTTTCAGCTGGCTGGAAACACTTTAGCGAGCGGCAAGTTGGAATTAAGCAAACCAAATCGCTCTTTGACTCCGCGGAAAATTAAATTCACCGAATGAAGTGTTGCAAAGTTTTAGGGAATTTTAACAGTTCACCAGCAATTCCGCTTTGCTTTGCTTCACTGAATTATGGAAATGGGGAATTCAACCGAGTTTCCACTCTAAACAACTACAACGTTCTCCAGTTGCTTGTTTACAATTTTTCCGGTATTCTAGCTGGGAATTAGGATGCATTTGCTGAAACTTACTTAGCAGGTTTGGTTTCTATTTCCAGACAAGTAATGTAAAAGTTGCGTGTTAAGCGCACAAGCAATTATCGTTTTTTAGCTTCGCTTTATAGAAGCGGACAGGAGCTTTGATAGATTCTAGCTTAGTAGAGCAATTATTTGACTCGTTAAGGAATCGATTTTGGAAGAAAGCATCTTTTTTGGAGAAAGAATGATCTTTGCAGGATTAGAGTGTGTTAATTTCAATTTGCAGGTCGATATTATGGCAAGTCCACCGTGTCAGACTTGTAGCCAATTCGGCCCATAAATTAATCCCAAAAGGATGGAAAATGCGGCCATTTATCTTCAAAAGTTTTACGACTGAAAGCCGTTGGTTTTATTAGCCTGAAAAATTCCGTTTCGGTAGTAGAAAGCTTATTCTCGAGATAGGCTGGAGGTAGTTTCCTTCGAAAGAGCCTTGTAAAAGTGAACTACATCGTTACAATTTTCTGCAGGAAAATATCACTTTGATTAAGAACGGAATGGAGTTTTCGTGCAGCCAAGGAAATGAGTACTGAGTAGTTTATCAGGGGATTAAGGTTTTGAAGAAACTCCAAAACTCTAAAAACTCCATTAGAATATTTGCGATTAGTTCTAGTCAACGATTTGAAAATGTATTTTCAACGATCCACTGACACTTTAAGTGCGAAAAGTTTATGCGACAAAATAGTGTAAATAACACGGAAATTGAGCAACTATGAACATACCATGTGACATTGTTCGGACAAAAATGATGCTGAACAGTAGCTTAGTTCTGATTTGATCGGTATAGAAAATCTAGAAGATGTTTCCCGGTTGCATTCGAGCGCCCAGAAGTATCCAGGGCTCCACTGACGATATCACCAAACAGACCAAATCCATAGTGCAGGTGAGTGCTTAGTTCCACCGGTTTCATTAAATTTATTCGCTAGTATGGCTTTGCTTTGTTTCAAGCGTGCAATTAGGAAAGTTCATAATTTTTCCCGTAGGCTGGAAAGCACGTTGTCGTGCCTGAGGATGACGTGACGTCAGAGGTCTCAATTAGTGTCAGCAAAAACGGTACTTAAACCTTCACCGATCCATCAATCTGGCGCAACATTTTTCCCCTATTCATATTTTTTCACAATGGGGATCTATGGCGATAAGAGGCTTTTTTAATTTAAATACCGTTATCGATAATTGCCGGAAATATCAACAACAATCTGACCATAATGAAAATTATTACAACAATTAATTTGATTTTAATTTTTGTAGAAATTACGTTTTTACCGGACGACCAAATTAAGCATTTGTTACTCATTTCGAGTAAAGAACTGACCAGGATTTGCAGTGCATGTTAATGTTGATCAGAAATGATATCCATTTAGTCGTGAGTGTTTTTCGCTCGAAGGTTGAAAATCTGCTGCTAATTTAACGAGCTTTTCAAAGTGCCGCTTTATTACACAGTTGATTGTTTCCATTTGTACATGTTTTTATTTCCAAGTCTCTTATTAAAAAGGATTGGTAAAATAGCAAAAAATTATTGAGAATTTCTGTTCAATTTTCTTTTATCGGTTATTTTATCAATTTTTCTGCGACACTCCAGAATCGCCCTTTACTTAGTTGCATTAATTCATCTATTTCTGCTAATATTTGTTTAAAATGATTTTTTATTCATTTATAACGTGCACACTTTTGAAATATTTTTCAAAGAAAAAATGCTGTTTGAACTAAAAAAAATATGGGAAATTGGAGGCGCAAATGGAAAGCAGTTTACTGCAAAAAGTCTCAAAAATTAATCTTGATGCTGTTAAAATTATTAAATTACGACTAGAGAAGTAACTTTTTACAGTCAAAAATTCCATTATTTTTAGGTGAACTCCAACTCATTTCGAGACATAAAAACTCTAATTCCTGTGATAAAATGGCATTGTTTTCTTCGATTAAAGATTCATCAAGCCGGTGCTTCTTTTCCTCCTGTCTGGCTTATTTTCTCCATCACTTTTCTCACATTTTCTCAGCAAGGATCTATGGATATAAACAACCTGGTCATAATACAAAATACTTTGACATTTTTCTTTCCATTTTGAGCGCTAAAAACGCTTCTAAACGCCCAGAAAATTAATCGTACTAGAAAACTACTGAGTTTTTCTGGCATTTTTGTGTTCTATTTCCTTAAGTATAATATAAGATATAACAATCATAAATAAATCCAAAGATAAACTAATTGAATGCGCATTTTCCAGTCAGTTCCAAAGTTCGTTCTCATATTCAGGACAATAACTGTCTATTCTACCCCATGATGGAGCGTGATGATAACAGACCGAAATTCCCAATTTTGACATGATATGGCATGAAAATGCGACTGCAAACGTCTAAGCCCCGGGGGTTCATATGTTTATGTTGAAATTGCCAGTCTATCAAAGAGGCAAACTGGAAAAGCCAAACAAAATGGGATTAGTGGCGAAAATTTGCGGAAGCTGAGCTTTTGGAATTTTCGGGGCTTTATTAAATTAACTGGTGTGTCCGGAAATCTAATAAAGAACCAGCAATATGCGGACGAATCAATAGTGAAAAATGCGCTTTAGTTAACCCAAAACTCAGCAACTTTGTACTTTTACCTGGGTTTTCAAATGATTTTATGTACACTTCAGTTGAAAGATTATTCTGTGTCTTTCAGTTTTTTTTACCTTTTTAATATCATTTTCAACTGCTGCTCTTGGGGAAGCATCGGTTCAGCTCAAGAATGCAAGCACCTTTCCAACTCGAATCCTAATCCTTTATTCATATTTAGCTTAACCCTTCATGATCAAAATCGGTGCCAAGTATGTCCTAACATCACATGAACATGGTTAATCCAATGTGAACTCGAGCTTAGTATTAGTTAACACCAGAGGAAAAACCCGAAAGTATCCATACAGAGGATATAAAAGCCATAAATGGCAAACTATATGGGATTATGCCGGATACCCAAGGGTGACGTTGGAGATCTTTTGAGATAAAATATAAAGCCGTTGTTAATTGCTTTTCGGATGACCTATTTAAGTTTCAGTCTAACCGCCAGTCAGGTTGAATTTATCGTAAGGACACTATGGGGATGTTTGATTGCTCGTTAGTTTAATTGTGTAGCCTGCCAGTACGTGTTTAGCAGGTTTTAGTTGCGACTTTATCAAACGCAAAAACAAGTAAATATTAATTTATTGGCAGAAAATTGATTTGGAAAAGTTGCTAATAAATGAATGTATCGAAATGGACAGTAAAGGATTTGCTGGAAATCGCTGGAAAATTTGTATGAACCTGCAAACCTGCCTTTTCTGAATTGTTCAATTTATTAAGTGCTGCTTTCCGCCGCTTTTGCATAGTCGATCGTTTTCATCTGGGCTTCTTTGATGGCGTTTCTTGCCCAATAGTTCAACGGAAATGCTGGCGCAAATAAAGACAAAGTTTGTATTCTGTTGAGTGCAGTTGACTCATTTTTTGGGTCATTTTCTGTCGGAAAATTGCCTTAAAATTGTCTTCTTGAGTTTAAGGGAAAAGCGCTGTTGAAAGCTCGATGTTGTAAGTGGAAGTTGAGGAGAATTCATATGAAATTTGCAGTCAACTTGCATAGTTGATCACTGTTATTCGAGATCTTTTGAAGACGTTTTTCGTTCAATATTTCAACAGTTGGCTTTTACTCTTTTGGGTCATTTTCC
>NW_026018916.1:3218502-3220899 GCF_020466585.1 Dendroctonus ponderosae
TAGAGAGAGACAGTTAAGTGCAGTTGATTTTTATACTTTTCACTAATTTTCTGGGCAAAAATGGTCTTGAAAGCGCAACACCATATTTTGCATACCTCTGTGCTCGTGCTTAAAAGAAAAGCTCTGTTAAAGCTCAAGAAATTGACGACTCTATGGAAAAATGAACGAAAGTTTAGGCCAATTCCTTTCAGACAAATAAAAAATACAACAAAATGTATTATATGACTGCACGTAATAATTTTGTAACATAAAACTCAAATTCCTCTTGATAAAATCGCATTGTTTTTTCCATTAACACTGGAAAGGTTCGTTGATTTTCCAGATCAAATGCGAAACCTTTGGCAAGCAATTCCCAAATTAAATTATGGCCATGTCAGCGCCGTTCTCGAAATCTCGTATGTCTCTCTTCGGCTGCTTAATTGACTGCGCTGTTTGTGCTTCTTTGAAGTCGTTGGACGGCTGGATCGGAAGCTCACCTTTGAAACTCTATTTTTGATCAAAATGGCAACATTTCAGTGCAATTGCTGCTAACATGGAAGACTTGAGACTGAGGAAACCGAGAAAGATAAAAATGTCGGCAAGTCATTCTACGTGTGGCTGCTTCCAACTTCCTACACGTGCATCCTGACTATTTATGTTCTGGGGAAAACAGCGTTCGAACACACCAATAACAGCCCTTGATCCCGCCCTTTGAAGATTAATTACCTTTCTGTTCCTTTTGTCCTATTACACACACCTTTGGGGCCGTTAAACGAATATTCTCTTCCTGGCCTCATTCCTGCAGCTATACAGTGCGATGCTGCTACAGCACATTTTACACAGACACTTTCGGTTGACTCTAAATGAATTTGAACGGGGAAAATTAGAGGCATTTGGGGGCGAAATGTGCTATTTAAGGCTTCAGATATTTATATCCTTAGTGACATGTTTAGACGGTTCAATTTCGGCTGAAATTTGATGTGAACCATTCCAAACTGATTTCTGAAGTTGCTGAAGAAGGCGTGCCCAAGAGATGAGTTGTGCTCGTGAGCCTCATTTTATAGCGCGCGTTTATTGGACTTATTTACAAACACCTTCACTACTACATGGAAGATTGCTGAATGGAAACAGATGTTTGGATATCTTTGAACCGATTAACTTGAAATGTTGATCTAATTCGGGGCCAGATAATATTAATATCGTAAAGGGAAACACACTTTCTAACCAGGCCAGCCACCAGGCCTCAATAAATTACAGTGAACACGACCAAGTTTCAAAACAAGGGGAGTTTATAGGATCCTCATAAAGGTGCTATAAATAACTCATTAGAATAATTTCAGTTCATTTAGTACATGGGTGGTAAAATAGCTGAAAGGTCCAATTTACGGCAACCGGTTCGGTTGGTTGAGTTTCCCGGGAAAAGCTATTTTGTAGCGGGGTTTTCTGCGGAATTTTTCAAAGATTTTCTTATAAATTAAGCACTTGAATCAGATTCTTTAGTGTCAGTCATTCATTCATCTGTGGGACAATCAAATGAATAATTTTTCAAAGAACTCTCTTAACGACCATGCGGGTCGTTCACATTGTTCAAATGCATAGTTTCTTGGTCTTTTCTGAACTTTTCCTGCCAAGCTGATCAGATTGAAAAAGAGCAGGCAAACCCAAAAGCAATCTAAACGCCGAAAAGAAAATTTAATCCGGCGCATTTATGGCCACAAATGTATCAGCACAAATATTGCGTTTCTCCCATTTTTTTTGTAAGGAATTGGGGGGAGTTTCTTATTCACTGGATATTGTTCATTTCTGTATTCATTTCCCCATTGAATTTTCTTAAGAATAAGAGGGTTATCGTTGCTAATCTTTTCGTATAATCTTTGGGGGTGCGCTACACGCTAAATTGGAGTTGTAATTTTCCAGTTTTCGCCCATATTGGATTTAATGATTTGGAAACAAGTTGGGTCCCGCAATTGTATGCGTTCGCTATGTGATATCGGGAAAATTAGGGCTCGATCTCATCAATTGAGGGATTTTGAACGAATTTGTATATATTGGAATCTTTTCTTGAGTGTTTCATATCATTTAGAGGCAATTATTTAATTCAGAACGCTTTTTAATTGTATGTGAATAAGTTAACACTTGGCGTTTGAAGTAGGAGAAACATTAAACATAAGGTCAAAAATAATTATGCAAATAAAATATTCAGATGCACAAAAACTAAGAACCAGTTAAACAAAATGAAGAAGCAAAATGTCTTGAACGAAACATTTACATTTACATGCAAACTCTAAGAAACACACGATTCAAACACGATAAGCAATAAGAACCAATTATTTATCAAAAAGTAATCAAGAACTATCACCTAGAGGGTATCCTGCGACACACTTAGGCTCAAGCTGTAAGAGAAAATTCCAATTAGTA
>NW_026018916.1:3221898-3242249 GCF_020466585.1 Dendroctonus ponderosae
TCATCGTTGGATAGAGAATTGAAAACTCGATTCAGTCGTAACAACGTGAGTGAGGAAATTCGAGTAGTTTTGACCCAGAAAGCGAAATTATAGTAATAGAGAATTGAATGGGGGGGTCTTGACCCCCCCTGGATCCGCCCTTGATTATTTCTCAAGATATTTAAAGTTTATTTTTCACCGCATCTCCAGTGAAGTAATTATTCGTACAGTTTAATACCTCGTTAATCATTGAAAATGCAATTTAAGCTTAAAATATCTCTAGAATAAATACTCGTAGAGACTTCTATAGAAAGACCGTTTTTCATTGAACATATCTACAAAGACAAGCACCGACATTTTGCAGACAGCCTGTATGTTAAAACTGAATACAACTGAAGACGAGCTGAGCGAGAATATTAAAGAAAATTTGAAGAAGAAAGGAGAATTCCCAGTTTAACTACTTTTGCTCGAATATACCATAAAGTGTCTACTGAAACCACATTCAAGCAAAAGAAGGGAACATTACCTAAGAACGAAAAATCATGAAAATAAAGAGTTATAAATTCGTCAGCAGTTAGAAGGTACATTGCCCGTTATTTGAAATCTGCAATTTCAAATAATTTGGCCGCGTCCACATTAGGCAAATCTAAGATGCAGAAAACTCCAAAAAAATTGATCATTTATCAGAACTCTCAAAGGTTCCCCTGAGCGGGCAAAAAAATCACCACTACATCTTTCAAAATAACAAAGTATAAAGGGTTCATTTATAATGAATAACACCGTACTTGCACAGATTTCTGGTAAGAGGCAGCAAGAATTTCAGTTCGATGATCCATATTTACCTTCAGCTACTGCCTTCATAAGATCGCTTTCCGAGCGAGTATATATCAAGGTATACCCTTTAGTATATGCTGCAACTGGTTTATGAGTTGAATTACATGTTCCGTTCCACGCTTTGTAAGGATATTCGTCTTCAGTTGTAAGTCCAGCACTTTCAACATACTGTAATGCGTAAGCTAGAACACCTCCATCGCATCCTGCGTTGACGCGATTACAGTCCAGAAGCTGTTGCTCACTTAAGGAAACCAAAGATCCAGTTTTGAGGGCCAATCGGCTTTCTATCGTGCCTGTCTGCATTAAGAACAGTCGAAATTAGTCCAATTTTTTCCAAATACTGTGAAACTTACCGTAGTAAACGTCCAGCATGAACCGCAGTTTCCTTGGTTCTTTACCGGTGTAACTACGCCCTTCTCTGCCCAGTTAACCGAAACTGGTGCGGTTTTAATATCAAATTCGCTGTTGTACTTTTCCATTTGCTTAGTTAGTTGGTCGCTTAAGGGCGACATTGTTAAAAGAGCCTGGAACTCTGCCTCAGTTAAATCACTGAACTGATTAAGGCCCAGTTCGTAAGAAACAAAGTTCTGTTGGAACTGCTTGTTGTGTTCCTCAATTTTCGCTAGGTTCTCCTTAAAAATCTCCTCCCGCACGCTCAACTCGGAGTCGTTTTGATACACCTTGCCATATTTTTGCTGTGAAGCAAAGTGTTTTTTAGTTGGCGAATATTATTCTACAGCCCCACCCGAAGAAAATCAGTTACTTAGATACTTTTACATACAAAACTTGTTATTTATTGAAGGTGGCGAGCTATCAGAGCGCAGAGTAAACAGATATTGACACTAGAAAGGTGCAAATTGCAACGTTCTACTATTTGCTGGCGATAACAAGTTCGAGTACTTACCTGAAAAGTTACAAATGTTTCTGTAGCAAAAGCTCCATTCTTTGCCGTCAGCATGAAAAACAAAATTAGGGAGTAAAGCAGCATTTTTGAATGGCAACGATTTTTGGGGGGTGTTAACGGTAAACTATTGTCTCTCTTATCAACAGCGGAATGGATAAGCGTGGCTTTTAAAGGTTTCTCTTGCTATCAATATATATATCAATTTCAATGAAAAAGCACTCATATCAAGTATCTGTGAAGGCTGTAATCTCTCGAGAAAATACAGTAGGTTTGAGCATGAGCGTGAATTCTTATAAAATTTGTGGGTTCCCCATAAAACATTGCTTTTATTAAAAAAATCTTTCTAGGGAAGCACACTACATGCCCACAGCCATAAAGACTCTCCTAGGGCTGGGGCCTTTGCATGTGCCTATGAAAGCGCATTTTGCCTCAAAAATTTTGGATTTCAAAAACGACAGAACTTGTTCAAGCCGTTTATTTCAGACTGATAAATTATTACCAATATTGAATAATTAATTGAAAAATTATGAAAAAGAGTGGGAAATAAGAGCTCACAGCAACGAACAAAACCTTCAAAAGAAATCAAGAACTATTACCTAGAGAAAATTTCAATTAGTAAGCAAGCAAAAGTTTCCCTGGGCGTTTCGAAAGTACTTCCGCGATTTTTGTCAAAACGTTCCTTAAAAATAGTGTATTGATAAATTATTCAACAAGACTAAGTGAAAAATACAAATCTGTAAAAATTTGCCAGAGTTCTCGGTTTTTACAAAGGTAAAAGGTTGACTTTGACCCAAATCGCAAAATTAATTAAAAGTTTCGTTTGTTAATGTCGATCTGTCGTAATCTGTGAATTACTGTTTACATTTTTTGAGATTGTTGTAAATTTGTCTGTTTAATTTTGGATAACTTCCTTCAGTTGAATTAATTTGTTGATCAATTTGTTTTTAATCGTCATTTTTTATGTTTCGTTTAATTTGGAAATATTTTGCAAAATTATTTTTGATGTTATGCGAAATTCTTTCTGCTGTTTTTCTGATCAGTTTTCAGTTGTCTCCTTGACTCTAGAAATGAAGTCAAGCTTTGAATTGTTTTTGATGCAATGGAAAAGTTTAAACCTTTAGAAAGAACAAGTTTTTCCACATCAATTATCAGGTAAATTTATAATTGTGCTGTCCCGAAATTGGTTTTTTTTCATACTGATAATTGTTTACTGACTTCTACATTTTTTCAAAGTTTTCGAAAAGTAAATTCTCTGACTAGATATTATTATCTGAATTACACATATGACTAAAGCTTCACGGGCTTTTTTTGGATCTGTGTTCGGTTCCTAAGCGAAAATTTTCCACTTTCCAATTTTTGCAAAGCAAATATTTGAAATCCATGTTAAAAGAAAATTATAAAGATATGATCTTATCAATTTGCTAAAAGATAAGGCAAAATCCACTAATCAAAGTGGACTCTTAATAAATATTCCCTGAATGTTATCTATGTAAAAGGAAAACATTTCCATTGAGTATCTTGAATATCTGCTGGAATAAATCCATCCTAGCATTTGCTGATTATTTGAACGCAACATTGTGCATCTCTGCCTACTTTGTTAGGGAGTCATTTTCTTCTCGGAATACTTTTGAACCAACGTCTCGACACTATAAACCAGAGAAATTAACATTAAAATGGGCGTTCTGCTTAGACAATGCATGTTAGGAACCACGTCTTTTAGTCCAGGAACAAAGTCTAAAAAACAGTCCAAACTAGGCTTTGGCCTGTTAAGTTTCGATATTGGATGAAACACAGATTCAGCAACTTTCCAGATTCAAACTGGGCTTTTTTTGCGAAATTTACAAAGGAAATTTGGAGGAATTGGTGAGAACAAGCGATTTTTGAAAGTGGGCAAAACATGATTGATTTATTCACATCAAAATCGGGTTGTGAGTTCAATAAAAAATCCTGGTTAGGAATTAATTCCTGTTCCTTCTAAATCTACAAAACTTCTTATCAATAAATTGGAATCACATTTTCCAAATTTACTTAGATTTCGGACTAAAGTTTAAACTTCGAGCAGTGAAATGTGTGGGCAAAAGTTTTAATGAACTTACAAGTTGAATGGGTGTAAAGTGACTCCGTTGGGTATGGGTTTACACATCCATTCGTATAATACGGCCTTGTTATTCAAAAGTTTGCTAGTTTAGTCTACGCTCGACTGACTCGTAATTCTCAAAGTTTGCATCCAAATCAGCAAAAATAAATTCGGAAAAGTGTCGCATATGCACTCGTAAACTTGGAAAACCATTGTTTCTCGTATGGAGTGGGAGTAGAGTTTTGCAACTTGGCACTGCCTACATGAATGGTTATTCATGTCTTCTTTCATGGGATGGAGTGTTTTGCATGTACAAATTGCAAAATTAATGCCATGCTAATTTAATCGGCCTAATTGAGTCTATTTAATGCTACGGCCTTAAACATGCATTTGCAATTTTAAATTGGTTTTGTAATTTTCAGCATCCCAGAAAATCGCCGATATCAATAGGAAGCCCAAATCGCCCACACAAATGGTAAGTTTTCTTTGGCGTTTTCCCCATTATTTCACATTTATGATTCGGGAAAAATTCATCTATTATCTGTTTACACACATTCCTCCCCAATATATCAAGTCTTGAATGAGCGGGAGGCTGTTTTGTTGTCTTCTCATTGATATTAATAGGGCGTAGCGCGTATTGTTCCAGGTGCTTTGGAAGACAGGGGAGATCCGGAAAACTCCTGCAATTCACTACATCAGTATTCGGGAAAGGTTTGAATTAGTTTTTCTCCTGTGCGTCCTGTCACTCGTTTTTCAGCTCGAGTTTCAGCTGCAAATTGAATGGCTCTAGTTTCAAGGCGGAAGGAGTGAGGGAGAATATAGCTAAATCAAATTATTAGAGGCGGTTTTTGTTTTACTTTCCTGTAGATGGACAAGAAATAAAGTATTTTTATGTTTGTTTCACGCTCAATTGAGTCAAAGCGATCAACATTTCTCCTCCTCCAGAAAAACCAATCAAATTCTTATTAGCTCCGGGTTTTCCACCTGGATTCCTTCAGCTGCGCCCGATTTGTCTTGATAAAATAAGAACCACCACAAAGCCATATCATTCGGTTATAATATCCAGTCTCTAATGCCCTAATAAAGAATAAAGGGATTATGGTGGAAGCAAGCCACTGAGCGCTGAGAACGAGAGCCTCTGGATAAAATGATTCTTTGGGAAAATTTCACCAAAGTTAACTCAAAATGAAACTGGGAGGTTTGAGAGTTTTAAAGCTGTGATTACTTTGTGACGTTTTGCAAATGCAAGAGGCGATTCTTTCGAAAGCTTGCGAAACTTTAGGAAGAAATCCTTAGCCGCATTTGCCAATAAGCTATTTAGTGAATGTTTGAGTCGAGCAAATTTCTTGCGTTGCCAACTTTACTTTTACTCACCCAACTTTTTTTTGCAGCGTCGCTCATTTTTTAAAATTCTCTATTTAATTTGGAGATGTTTCTGTTCTTTTCGTTGTTTTTGTATCTGTCGTCGTTTTCCCGTTGTTTCATGATGATATGACTTGAATAATGAATAATGATGGAACTTATAATAATAGAGCAACATAAAATATTGCCAGCAGAAAATGCAACAAAACCAAACCGAGTTGAAATTAACATGGTTTAAAATCAAGCGCAACTAAAAACGGGAAATTAAAACTTCTGTGGCTGAAAAAGACTTAACATCGGCACAAAAAAGGGTTTGCAGACTAATGTTTATATGAACTTTTTGTCTTATTTTAGATTGATTTGGTCAATTTTGGGACCCCCTACTGTGCAAGCTCTAAAGTCTCTAGGTCTATGCAACTTTTGCAATTCCCCAAATGAGACCGCCGGAGGAGAGCATTCTTAATATGTGCCAGCAAGTTCAGAAACTCGTTAGCCAAAGTCGAGCACTATTTGTCATTTAGCCCTTGTGACACCGGTATTTTTCTCTGACGAAAAAACCGTATAAGGGGCCCTTCTTTACTCCATAAATCTCCAGGACGTAAAAGACCGGAGGATAAAGAGTAAAAGCGCCCACACGATTGTGTTTCTCACCTTGTCGGAAGTGCGGAAACGATGAAGTTGAAAATTGGTCGGCCAGTTTATATAATCAGAGCCGATTTGTTATCAGCCACTGAGGCCTGGAAGAAGCAACTCCCTGATAGGTGTTATTTTCCTTAAAATGATGCAATTTAGGTGGGGCTGAAGACCCAAAGTACCGGAGTACCAGGCTCCAAGTTCGGCCGCGATTCCGAAACAGTCAGAACATTGAACGCTATCGGTACGACGGATCTGCGTTACACTTCTTTTGGGTACGATTAATCACGCGTTCGTTTGGAAAACCAAACCGCAAAAATCAGTGTTTAATCGTGATTTATCAGGAAAAGTCGGGTTGATTTTCTTGGAAAATAACTCACTTTTTTCAAGTGAAAGTGAAGCGAAAACACGCAACTCAGTTTGTTGCAAGGATTTATTGAAGGGGATTGTTCATAGGTAAAGTTAAGGGTTTTGTCAGCTTTGCAACATTTTTTCTTGATCGAAATGCCCAACCAATGCAATAAATAAATAAATACAGGCGTATTTGTATTAACTGGTGTTAAAATGCGGTGATAACTGGAAGGTTTCGGACCTTCATGTAGGTATGTGGACATAAAACCGTTCAAATATTTGATCTGTTCAAATATCTACGTTTCGAAGGATATTCAGTTGGTTAGTTTTTAAACTAAATTCAATTAAAAAAACCGATGTAACACATAATATTGCAAAGTAAATGGAAAATAAAAGCGAATATTGAGAAATTTTCAGTTAAGAAAGTTGGATTTTTTCAGATTTCGGTTTCATAGCTATGGTTTTGTGGTCAAGGAATATTAAAAGTTATTCAGCAAATTTACTGAGCTTTAAAGTTCTCTGACATCAATTTTTCACTTTATGAAAATTTGCAACATACCTTTTTGCTTTTGCTTCATTTGCTCTATTGAAGAAGAGACTCCTCTAACAGCGGTGTAACTCGGATTTTCAGTCAGACTTGCAGCAACTTAAAGATTTTCGGAAAATATCTTCTTCTTCTATCGAAAAATGTTGCATTTTCCAGCTTTACCTATCCAAAGTGGATTTTTGCAAATGTCTGTATTTTCCGCTTTGTTTTGACAAAAATAGAAATTGAAGCACTTGGAACTTTAATCAAAGTATGTATAGTAAATGTACAGTGGAAAAGCAAAATTTGGAAATATTCTTAAAGACACTCATAGCCATAATCAGCGAAAATTTCATTCGAATCTTTTCTTTCATCGAACTGACTCGTCTCTAAAAGAAATAGTGAAGTAAACGGTCAAAAACTGGCTGTTTCGAGCGCAATTTTCTCTAATTTAAATACGTATTTACTATCCAGCTAGATTTTAACGGCCGAATAAATCCTGGTTACGCTCTGATCAGTTGATTAATAAAAATTGCAGGAACTGATTTTAGTAACGTACGACCAAACACCAAAACAAACGCAGGTTTAGCGGGTTTTTCCTGCCATATTCGGAAGCAAAACGAATACGATACGTGACCGAATTTCGTTGGTTTGGTTTTCTTTCACTAGACAAATACAGACAAAAGAGCGAAGCAATAATAACTGCATTGTCCACTTAATATGCCCATTAAATAATCGAATTTGCATTGTACGAAAACATTGCCAATAGTTGTCGGTTGGCTGAAGTATCACCTCATTCACGTGCAACTATTTACACCTAACAATTTTCTGCGGATTTTTTATACTGCATAGAAACTTGCTTGATCAAAGCCCCAAAAGATGATAAAAACTGACCATTAAATTCCAGTTCCTTGTAACGGAAGATTCGTCTGTTGACACTGGGAATATTACACCTAAACATTCATTTAAATAGAATTTATATGCGTACAAATTAAGCCACTTAGGGTTCGAAGCAATGGTGTTATTGAAATTTATTGGTACTTAAGGGCCTAAAACCGGCAGGGCACAATTTAAGCGTTTACAGTATTATTTTTGTTTTAGTTTGCTGGATTTCAATTAACGTTCGGAAACCGATAGGTTTTCCATCTCATTGGCGCTAATTTAATTTTTAATTTGGTCCCCACTTGCAACCTTCACCAACTGAATAGACGAGCGGAAATTAAGCAAAAGTTAATCAAAAATAAGCTTATCAATTATATCTCAATGGGTGTTGATGTGCAACTAATCGATTTCCCCGTGTTCTTGACTTATATGTTTAAACAATATACTGTTTGGAGTTTCGTCCTAACGTTTCACAAGCCAACTATCTTGCATCTTCAGAGGTGGTTGCTGCTGCCAAAACGCCCTGAAGACTGCCCAGGTTTCAAACGATTATTCGGTTAATTAAGTTGTTGCTTAGATTAAAAATTGATAAACGCTCTGAAACTTCAATCAATATTCAACTACTTTAAATGAAACTGCATCACGTAGAAGTAATTATAAAATAAATGCAAATCGAATGAATTTGAAACGATATTAATTATTAGAATCTTTGATTAACTGCATCAGTCCGGAACGACTGGTAATGAAAGTGATATATTTATGTATGTGTTTAGGTGGAAAAGCCACTGTAATTAAATTTAAATATAATCAATCTCAAACCCAAAATACAATTTACTGAACCGAGTTGAACTTTGGCAGAAAAGATTCGTGTTGATGATAGGGAAATGAAAAATGTACGGCAATAAAAACAGGCGTTCATTACTTCATTGTGTTTTGCACTTGCACATTGAAAGAACGGTACTTAAATGAGCTAAAACGTGGCTTTGCACTATAAATTACCACACTCTATTAGCGCATTTGGTTACAGAAATGTAACAGAGATTACCAAGTGCTACTGGCTATCAAGTTTTCGTTTTTATTCTATGGGCAAAATATTAAGTTTCTGAGCCTTGCATTAACTAAATGTAATGCGATCTTTATGGACACGTTATGATTTGGAAAACAAGGTCTCATATTTAGACAACAAATATTTATCAACCTGAATCTGAAGTTGGGGAAACTCAGACCGATGAACCAGTTGAAAGCGTTTGATGTGGCTCCACAGAAGATTGCTCATAAACATGAAAGTTCGACCTAAGAAATAATATCTTGAACATGTTTGGAGTAGTTGGTCCAGTCTCAAATATTTGAGACTGGACAGGCATAAGAGCGTCTGAAAATTTCACTTTCGAACAGGACAGGACAGCTTTTCGTCTTCGTAATGGACAAAATCAGGGAGACTAGACAGGACACTTGAAAAAGATTCTGTAAATTGAATGAGCAGATGAACAAATCAAAATTGTCATTGTTTTTCAGCCTTGGAAGGCTTTTGCGGTCGGTCAAAGTATCGGTTGATAGGTATAACCCGCATACCATTGAAATTGCTTCCTAACTTACCATTATCGATGTTGTTTATTTAAAAGCCACAAAAAAAACAATAGTTTAAAGCTCATTTAGCTAGCCAATTGCAAGTTTTAGCTCCATATAAAATCCCAGACTTATTCTAAGTAGATATAATCGTTTCAGAGCGTTTGCTGCCTCCAGGCGGTATCTCGTTGTGTAAAATTGCACGAAAACCACCGATTAAGTGCCTTCAAGTTACACTTGGTCTGATTTGGAGGCGAAAAAAGTGCCGTAAAAAATGTCGAAATCTTTTTATAACGAGCCAACGAACTTCTAAATCAGTGAACACAATGAAACAATTATTTCAAACAACAAAAGAAAATTATAGGGCATAAAATTTGTTACGGCCATCTGCCGACGATTTCGTTCGAAAACCAGTGTTAGTACTGATGTAAGTTACGATTTGTTGCTCATTAATGTTGGAAATGCCTTCATTTGATCCAGTTTCGAAAACTTTTGGAGTATCGTATCGTAATAAACAAATCACGTGCAAAAGTAGGTTGGAAATTTGCATGCAGATTGCAAGGATTTTGTTTGTCTCCACTGCGTTTAACCGTCCAACCTTTGACCTCCAATTTTAGCTTAATTGTTGGAAATATTCCGAGATTAAATAATTTTCCTTAAAAGGAGCTAAAAATAACGTTGCGTCAGTTTGGTGGCTGTAACATTATGAATTTAATTGCATCTTATAAGTAGGTTAACAATAATCCTTATTTTGCATTAGTTTATTATTGTTGTTTTCAATCAGTTACAGACTTTTATAATTTACTAACTAGTTTGAGAATATTTAATTAACATTAACAACGTTGGCTGTAATTATTAAGGTCAATAGACTCGTAAAAATTGTTCCTCATCAACAAACCATCTGGCCAAGAGATAAATTCGGTTTTGCAAATTGGCCAATGTTGCATTATTCAAACTTACCATGTTATAGACAATGTTGAGCTCGTAAACTAATCAGGCAAAGAAACAATAAACTTCCTCTCCCGGAAAACGACCTAATCATTTTCAGGATATTTACCCACTAAAGCACCCTAATTGCAAAAGCAACCCGATATATCACAAACATGCATCCTAAATATTTTGATTTCACACTCTATTTGCGGAAGTTTTCGATCTATTTAGCGAATCTGAAGCGTACACAAGTAAAAATCAACTCAATTATAAATAAATGACTAAAATAGAAAACTGGGACACTGGGCGATGTATTTTTAGTCGGGTTTTGATGAAATTTCGTGTTGCAGATACCAGATCCTCAACATGTAGGTATCTATTGACAAAGACTTGTGAAACGTTCCTCTGCATGGAATTAAACTAATTTTTTTATAGCGCCATATTTCAATAAAACGTGTCTTGGACTACAACTCGACACAAAACCATCAAAGGTGAATACAAATTATTGAATACAGATAAGGTGTATCTGGATATTGATATATCTTTTAATGCGAGGCTCGTAAATCAAAATTTCAACAAAATCTTACTAGGGAGGAATTTCAAGTAGGCAGACAATCTATTGGTATTCTTCCAATCAATTAGGCGAACATTTTTCATTTCGTACGTGAATTTTTAGTAGGCGATTTAAGACGTAGCGCGAGATCTTAGACTGAAGCCATTAACATGCTGAGTCTTGAACTGTGTAGGAAATTTGCATTTCAGTTAATCAATTGAAGATTTCTATAGTTTTGATTTTGCCTTCATACTAAATCTTTCGCGCCGGTGCTTGAGACTGATGCGTGCCAGTCGTGATTGCAAAAAACCCCAAAAACTCCTGAACTTTTGAATTGTGGAATATAACAAAAGTGAAGCAATTTCAAACTAACTCAGTTAACATGTATTTATTCCGGTGTGTATTCAGGCCATCAAAATTTCCATTAATTTTCAAACACACCTGTTAGCCAATTAATAATCATATTGCGGCAACAATAGAACCTGGCATTGCTTTAATATTAATTACGAAATTAGAGAATATTCATTCTAACTCTGCAACGCAGAACATTAAGGATATTTCAAAAATATTAGTTACCCGTTGATAATGATCAATATATTTGTATTTTTTTCTAAACAGTGGATACAATTAACCGCGGAATGAGACAATGTGCGGTCATAAATCAGGATACATTCAGTCGAACAGTGAAAAAAATCGCGAGTCATGGAAACTATTATGGGATAACAGCACAGTTTAAATGGGTTTTTTCATGAATGTGGGATAATAACCTGCCAGAGTAACGGTCAGTTATGAGGAAATTAGTGCGAATGGACCAATCGAACATTGACAAGAAAGCAAGCCAGCAGCAATAATTTTTTATTCAGTTCCAATTAAAGAAGGCAGATTTTGATCGTATTTAATGCATTCTGAAAAATACTCTACAAGTTCATAGTTGTGCGTTCAGTAAAGAAGACTGCGCTCTAAATGTCGTCAAAAAAACCTTCAAAAGCTTATTGAAATAGCATGAAATCCTGAATTTTGCGCGCTTTGTAAATGTCGATTTGCATTCTGCAGACGGCAGAACAGGCAAAACTAAAACTCTTGACATTTTTTAACAAAAAAAAACCTGGAACCCATATTTACATACCTGAAACGGTTCTTTGGAGACAAGCTTCGCATGAGCTTGATGTAAAAAAAGCCGCTCAAAATATTGCCAAAGTTTAAAAATTTCTTGTGAAGAAATCAATGGCTTAATCGGAACCAAATTCACACTAACTGTAAGCTGATGCTTCTTGTACTGAGTACGGAAAACCAAATGTCCTTATCTGAAGCGGTTCTTTAGCGAAAAGCTTCAGATGAGCATAGCGGAAAAATACAAAGCCGCCCAAAGTTTAAAAATGTATTACGAAAGAACCAATAGCTCCTCAGTCGATACCAGATCCACCCTACGCTGCGTTGTGTCACCTGGAAAGAAAGAAGAAAGTGTGTTTAGCACAGCAGGAAATCTGTCCAAAGCAAAACTTATTTGAAATCAGCAAAGCAAACAGAGAGAAATGTAAAGAATCCATCACACTTCAGTTGCATGCTGGAAAACTACACTCAGTTCAAGCTAAAAGAATTATAGATTAGAAATCATTCTCACCAGCTTTTTGCAAGCTGGCGCCCTATCCTCAATTTTCTATCCATTCATTCTCAGAAAGTTCACTACCCTTTCACACTATACACAATAAAAATCCACTTTGACAATAAAACTTTAATCCTCCAGTTAGTAGGTAGGATAAGAGCCACAATTATTATATATTTCTCATCTAAGAACGCGATTCATACGACACAAAGGACTGTCGACCGATTTCGTGCACTGTCGGTACCAAACCGCCGTAGTTCCAAGCTTCCAACAGTTTTCTTCCATTTCCACACTTTGTTTGATAATATTGGGTGCTGAAATCTTAAAGTATTTTTAAGGTTTCGTCTTTTTTCCTTTTCGGTCTGTCTTGATTTTGCTTGCTTCTGTCCTTCTGCTTTTAATAGATCATCATTAATGCATACGATTTCCTTGTGGCACTCTTCTAGTTTGTTTTAATTTTTCATTGCTTTCCATTCAATTTCTCTGTATTTTGTATTTCCTTTGTCATTTTATTTCCCCTTTCGACATTTGCTTTACCATTTTCCCCCGTTCATTCAAAGCTGCATCATGTTTATTCTCAATGTTTGTTATTTTTCCGGTTATACTCTGTAAATATATTTATTCTTCATATCTAACCAGACTAGTTACCAGTCCTTTGTCTAAATTTTAATTTCCTTTCTCTTATTATTTGCTTCTTTCGACATTTTCAAGGGTTTGAGGACAACAAGTTCAAGGACTCAATGTCTTTGCAAAATATCTTTATCCAGCTTATAACCATTATACTGTTTTTTCGTTCGTTTTTTAGTGACTATTTCACTTTCCTTTTTATCGAAGCGTTGATTGTTCGCTCTTTGCAATCACTTTCCAAGTCTCCAAAGCCATTTTTCTTCTCCCGCGACAAGCTGAACTTCAAATAAAATGCATGAAGTATTTTCATGGTTTTTTCAATTCTCAAATGTAAAATTGTATTAGAATGGTTGAGTTGAAAGCATAGTTAATCATAATATGGTGAAACTCAGGAGTGATTTTACTGCATTTACCAGAACCGATATCTGCGTTCTTGGGCGAGCAGCAGAAATTATGCAACACGTAAAAATGCAGTTACACAAGCGGATCTGTTTATGCAAATTTCAGCAAGATCAAAGCAGTAAAAAGGCCATAAATTTAATTTTTCGGGTGTAGCGACCTTATTCGATTGACATACCTGCTTTATTCGTTGGTCGTTTATTATGTTGTAGGGTTTTGTTGCTTTTTTGCATTCCGCCCATCGGCACTGACATAATTGCTGGATAATTTCGATCATAAATTTGCATACAGGACGCACAATTTGCTGGATTAACTTGACATAATGGCTGAGCTTTTAAAGCTATTGTCTACGCTGTGGATAAAAAATACATCTCTTGGAAAGAAGCAGATGGAAATGGGCATTCCAGAATTCCTGACAGCCATTACCCTAATTTTATTAGGGCATCGACTTTATTTAATGGCAACCAACTACGTAAAGTATCGGGAAGTTGCATGTCGTAAGGGCATTAAGAGCCCTATTTTATTAACTTTCGGATGCTCTTTTACGAGACAGGGGCCTAATTTAAATATCACTTTACCTTTTGCATAAGAAGTACGATGAAACTGATATGCTTTACGATAAAAGCATCTCTGAAATATTGGGGAAAGAGTGAACGGAATTCAGAACGCGACTAAAGGCTTTTATTGTCCGATCGCATGTCCACAAGTCTGCGTAGAACAAAAAGCCCAAGCAGTTTGGTAGGGAATAATTCAACAAAACAAATCGAATAAGCCTTTCAGACAATCACTGGTAAACAAATTAACTGAAAATTAAATTTTCCCCGTTGAACAATATGGGCGACAGGGAGTTTTTGCCGGCTCCAGTTTTCCATTATCAGATTAATTCAGCACGCTATATCAACATAAATCACTCCAGGAGAGATTAAATTAGGAAAACGCAAAATTTACACCTTGTAAGGGTGATATGTAGTTAATTAATTTTGCCGGAATCGTTTGAAATTGAATATGAAACAGGCGAAAGCCAATAAACAACGATATCCAGCAAATTAGAGCTATGCTTCCATTAACCAAAGCCAGAATGTTGGAATTCTGTACTATATTAAATTACGATATAGTTTGAGGAAATGCTTCCATCGGGATTATTAAATAAGGTTTTGAACACGAGCCAGTTTTACTGTAATTTTTCACAGCACATTGAGTTGAGTTTACACAAAAGTCATCTAACGTCGCAACTTTTCACAGATCCTAAACATAAATTACTGGACATAAAATTTTCATCCCCCATGTCTCCTCTGTTGTGTACACCATTGCCTGGATAACTGTGGTTCCATGGATGTTTATCCACAAAGGCGGATTGTTTCTTCAGCACGCTCACGGGCTTTTTATCGGGAAACTTCCAGTTGTAGTTGTGAACGTCTTTCATCATTTTCACAAAAATGACCAGAGCCACGAAGAAACGGAACCCACCAGGCAGGTACTGGAAGCACCAAAGAATGGGGAAAAACATGGTTTTCTAAGGTCAAAAAAAGCTTTTTTTATCATTAGAAATTTTGTGCGTTTATTTGACGCTGACACATTTTGGATTTGCTGGTCAAAAAGTCATGGAAAAACCAGTCGATTTATTGTTCGAACAATGAGATTGAGAACACGACGAAATTTTTTGAAGTTGCCGTTCAACGTTCAAAGTTGTGATGATTTTTTCAAAGTGGAGATTTATCGGGGCATATTATTTTAAAGGCCTCTCCAATTAAAGAATGAAAAGCGATGCATTTATGTTGAATTTATATTCTTATCCTTCCTGGGTCTCCGTCAAAGTGTGAAATAAAAATTTGTATATCGTTTATCTCATTCAGACCCAGGAAGGATAAGCATACAATAACAATTACACGCAGTCAGGAAAATAAATGAAAACAAAATTTATGTTGAATGTTGCATGGTGAAGAGGCAAATTTAGCTCTGAAAACCTGCAAAGTTCCACGTTGTGATGATTTTTCCACAGTGCAGATTCAACTGAGCTTTTTAAAGCAAAAACAGAACTTTTGAGAAACTCATTTTTTGGATCCACTAATGGTCATTTAGTTCAATGATTTGGACAATTTTTGGACATACGTTCCGATTTCATGCAAACTTTTATGCAAAATCGAAAATTCTGCTTTCTTAAAATTCAATGATCTGCTTATGTTCTTTTTTCAATAAATTTTCCGAATTTGCAATTGCAAGTTTGTATGTTTGGCCGTGTATATTCTGTGGATCTAAAATACTCGAAGAACTTTTTTTAGTGTTTTCCTTTTTGAAAACGACTCAGTTTCAACAGCTGTTAGGGAAACTTTAATGTTGATGTTTAACGTTAAAGTTTAACAGGGAAACTGGTCCTCATACTTAGTTTCAGGAAACGAAGGAACACAGAAATGTTTGTTAGAAATCATCAAATATAATTTTGATCATTGAGCTCATTCTAACAATCCAATGAGAAAAATTCTAAATTTATACCAGTTGCACTTTGGAGAGTTTTCCTTTAGCTTTCCTAAAATGGTCAAGATTACATTATCCAAATTAGAGCTTTTCAAAGACAATGTAGAGCTGAATTTTGAGCTGGAGTTTCTTCAAATACTCAAACTGATCACCCATCAGATTCAGTGGACATTTTTAAAACAAATCCAGCTCTGGTTTCTTCACATTCACACCCAGTTTTCCTGCTTATAAAAGCAGTTGAATCGAAATGAGCCTTCATTCTAACTCGGAAGGTTTAAAACGCGTTTTCCTCGAAATTCCCCAAAATAGCTGATGAATATTAAGCAGGAGAATATGATCATTTATTAATGCACCATAAAATGACAGTTTTATCAATTATTTTTGACTCATTTCTTTAGAAACTGTGTGGATTTTGAGAATTTTTTTCTACCTCCTCAAGCTGGAGAAGTTTTTAAAAAAGCGTTGAACCAAACATTGATTCTAAAGGTGCAGTTTTCCGTCAAATACCTGCTAATGAGGAAAAATTTAGAAAGTTGTTAATAGTGCGGAAGAAATTTATTTATTTAATAAAAAAATGACGATATTGCTTTGGTGGTGTTTCGATTCACAACCCAGTGTTGGCAACACTAAATTTCCATAAACGAAAATATGGCTAAAAAACACTCAAAAACTCTTAGTTTATTGCGAGATGAACSGCATTGGGGAATTGGGAAAACAGACTGTTTTGCAGCTCCAATTTCAGCAGCTCCAACTTGTGAGTTCAAGAAACGAAAAATGTTCATTAAAATGGAAATCAGTAATTTGAATCTTGGTTAATTTTCCTGTTGAAAAATAAAAAATTGTTTCCGCACTTCATCATTCGTCCTTAATAAACATCGGTTCTCATCCGGTTCCTCTACAGTTGCTGCTTCAGGAGACAAAGATTACCTTTGGTTAGGATTATGGTTAATGGAATGGATTTTAAAGGATCTGCAGCTGTTTTTTTCAGTTAGAGGAAAAATCGTGAATTTATTTAAAAAAAGGATTGAGAGATTCGAAAAGGATACACATTTGGGATACACTGATGATCAAAAAATCCCTCATTTTAAAACTCCCGCAGATTTTCTAACCTTGTGCACAACCTTTTCTTACTTTCAAGGCATTATCGAGTCTTTTTTGAGAAAATTGCAAGCAAAAACAATCAATTATTCGGTACACGCACAGTGGTGATCTGAGTTGAGAAAATTATTAAATATATTTCCTAAGTGGAAAAACTCAACAATAGCAATTGAAATTTAAGCCTGAAAATTCAATAAAACTTTCATTTTCTAGAGCTTGAAGTTGCGTAAAAAATTGGTCAAATTTGGTTCTAAAAGCGCTCATAATTCCACATTGATGTGATATTTTTTTCAATGTGCAAATTCCATGGAGAATTTTAAGAAGTACAAAATTGTGAAAGGAAATCTGACAAACAGGCTGCTGAAAGTCTGCCAAATTAAGCAGTTGGAAGCAAAAAACGCCGAACAGTTGCACAAGAGCATAGCTGAAAACTTTGATAAATACAATTTAAAATTAATCACATTTAGCTATACAAGCGTTACCAGTTGATAGAAAAAGCCAGCCAAACAGCAAATAAAAAATAGTGTAAATTAAAGAATGAAAACCGCAAAGGCTACGAGCAATTTCAGCCAAACTTTATAAGCGGCTCCATTTCATTTGAAGGGGAATTAAAATTTTTTAGTCACGAAATGCAATTTACCAAAACGTCGTGTCCTGTCCAGTCCCGGTGCGATACAGTAGTCGTTGACATATGGACGTTATTAACAGGTACATGGACAGCTCAGGACGCTTTCGCAATGGGGAATTTCACGGTCGCCCAACGGCCAAATCGTGTTTTACCATAAAAGCTCTGTTATATGAACCAAATGAGTATTTGCTTAAAAAAAAACAGAAAGAAACGAAACTGTCGACTCTGTGTAATGGAAAAACTGGCAAATCTGGTGTTTATCAGGCATGGCAGTTTCTAATTAAAAAACAGCGTTTGCCATAAAGATATGGTGTTTCAAAGGTTTGGGGCCTAAAATGTGAAACTTTTTAAATACCTCTGTCTTTATGGGCGTTTTCGACGAGCAGGGACTGAGAATGAGCATGCAGGGGAATGAAATGCGCGTTAAAAAAACGGAAATTTTGATTACTAAATTGTACCGCCGAAGTTCACTCAAATTGAAGCCAGTTAATTTAATCAGTTTCTTGCTCAAGTATGTTTTTTATATAATTTTCAATCAGTTTTTTTATGTAGTATTTCCACAAATGCAGAAACTTTAGGTGCAAAAATGGTTAATGAAATGCAGAAGAATTTATAGGTAAAGAGCCACAAAATGCGAAAGAATCTTGACAATAATAAGGAACGAAAAATTATGATTTGCTGACATTTAATTCCCTTTTGAATGTTTTTGTTGCCAATTTCCGCGAACACTTTATTCAAGTCACACTATTCGGACTTACTGCTTAATTCACTAACAAACCAATTACTTTCAGCGGATTGTAATCGCTAAAAATAAAGCCTAATAATGCCTTGATGGGTTAATAATCTCGGCAATTTAATTCTGCGAATTCAATTACTCGCATTCTTATACAGGGTAAGGCAGAGGATGCCAAATATTTAATATAATTTAACGTTTACGGGAAAATTGTTCAATTAACTGCAGTTCTTGCAAGGGATGTTGCCGAATTCGTTGGCAGGTTTAACGGTTTTGTTTAGTATTTTTGCAATCATTTTTTAGATTGCAATTAAATAATTACATCAAAATCGTAAAAGTTTTGAAAGATTTGAGAAAAATGTTTCCAGAAACTTATCCAGATCTAACACATTTTTCAGGTCGATTTCAGGTGAATTGATTAACATTTTGGAGGCCTTTCTATCGACTTGATGGCACTTTCACATGTTCCTTTTATTTGTTTTTCTAATTCAGTATTTAGTGCTGCTGCACAACTTTTAAATTTTTCTGGTGCTGGATGTGTAGGCCCATGTTACTTAGTTTTATATCGGTGGTAAATGCCAATTTTACGTTATACCCAACTGCCCTCTCTGCTTTAACAATTCATGTCGACTAAACTGAAGCAAGCATCCTTTTGAATTTTTCCCTATCTCTAGAAACTACTTTACTTTAAAGCTTCTGAAAGTTTTAACATCACAATTGCCAGAAATACTGATTTTTATCAGCCTGTTAAATATTGGTCTCAAAAGTGCTAGTATGTATCAGCCAACTTTAAAAATTCGTATTTTTCAAACTAAAGCAAGTGGAAATTTGCAATTTTTCGCATCTATAGCAAACACTCCATTCTATAAATCCTGAAAATTTCTTTACAATGGAAAATGGAATCCTGATTGTTTCCGAATTAATCAATATCGCTCTCGACACGAACGTTTTCGGACAACTGCGCTATTTTCTTTAAACATTTGCACCTTGCACAAGCTAACGTAAATAGCAATCTTAAGTTTTGACCATTTTTACACAAAACTTGACTAAAAAAATGCATGCTGAAGTTTCCATAGACATCGCCTACAATTCTGAGTTTTATCAGAGTAGAAAATATCGGTCTTTCAAATGGATGTATTCACCCAACTGCTCCCTCTTCTTTAAAAAGCTGCATTATTCAAGCTTAAGCAAGTAGCACTAGCAAAGTTTTTGCATCTTTGGAAAATACTTCGTGCTGTAAATGCTGAGAGTTTGAGAAAAATCACCAATAATTCTGAATTTTTGCGAATTTATAAATATCGGTCGCAAAACGAACGCTTTTGGTCAACTGTCCAAATTTCGTTAAACATTCGCATCTTCTAAACTGACTCCAGTAGCAAACCGACTTTTTCACCATCTTTACAAGATACTTGAGCTGTAAACATGAAGAGAGTTTTATAAAATGCTTTCAGAACTCTGATTTTTGACAGCTTAGTAAATATGGATGTTTTTAGCCATCTGCGCTCCTTCTTTTAAAAATTTGCATCTTCCAAACGAAGGCAAGTAGTGATCCGAAATTTGTACAATCTATCGAAAATACTCGACTCCCACGATGCTGAAATTTTCATAAACATCTATCAAACTGGTGATTTTTGCCAACTTATAAAATAATCCGTAAATATGGATATCAAAATTGGTGTTTTCACCTAATTGCTCGCTCTGCCTTTAAAAATTTGTCTCTTCCAGACTTAAGTCTACACTTAAGTGGCAATTTGCAATGTTTTGCATTTCTTAAAGACGCTTCACTCTACAAATACTGGGATTTCATTAAAATAACCAAAATATTTGATTGTTGGCAAATTAGTACCTAAATGTTGGTCTAAAAATGATCGTTTTTGATCAACCGTGCTTTTTATTTAAATATTTGCATCTTCCCAACTAACGCAAATAACAATCTGCAATTTTCACCATTTTTTGCAGACACTTGAATCTAAAAATGCTCGAGGTTTGATAGAAATTGCCCCAAATCCCGATTATTGCCAGCTTAATAATTATCGATCTCAAAATAAAAATTACCACTCAACCAGGGGCGGATCCAGCTTTAAAGTCAGGGGGGGGGCGGTTATGTAGAAAAAATACAGTCTTCTGTTATCTATGAAATTAGAAAAATTATCGTCGTTTTGTGCAAGGGTGGCGCAAGATTATTGCAAAATTT
>NW_026018916.1:3242966-3260182 GCF_020466585.1 Dendroctonus ponderosae
TTTTAGAAAGTGAACCATGGATGGGGAAATGTTGGCAGTTTTCTCAAAAAATGCTTGAATTCAAGAAGTTTTAGATTTGCGTGGTTTTTTTTTGATTTGCAAAATCCACTTGAACATGACGCTGCTTTTTTCGAAGTAGCTCAAGAACCATTCGAGCCACATAATTCGTTTTGACATCGTTGGATAGAGAATTGAAAAGTCGATTCAGTCGTGACCCACCTGCTTCCCCCCCTTGGATCCGCCCTTGCACTCAACTGAATAAAGTGAAAAATCCTCTTTTGAAACAAATGGGCAATTGACTCCATCAATGGTTCCTTTAAGGATAAATGCCGGGTGATACAGGAGGAAAGGACAAAGAAAAAATTGCTTGAAGAAAATGCGTGCTATTCTAGTCTTAGCAGCGTAATAACGGCCGTGTTAAAACCATGTATATTTTTTTAAGCTCTGTATATCTGTAGACGGTGGCAGGCAATTTGCAAATAAATACGTCATGCCAATTGCAACCTTGAAAATGTATGTAAATTTAGCCATCTGTGACGAATGGCGATTTGAGATAAACATAAACAATCATGAAAATCGGCAGCAACTGTTTTTATTGCTTTATCTGGCTTCCCTGATACGAAAACTGCAATTACTCGCCTGCAACTGCACGTGAACAAATATTATCATGAGAAATTGATATTGCAAAGTCTCTAAAGCATGACATTAGACCATAATGGGAAAAATGTCATTGTGGCTAGTAAGCAGTTGAATTTACACCATAATAACGATTATGACCTAGTGAAGACCTAGAAACCGGCAACAAGCTGAGTAAGCCCATCGGCGGGCAGCCGTTTCAGCTAATAATAATAATTTTCCAAGTAAATAATCATAAACAACGTAACGTACACATTAACCAGCTGGGTATTGGTATATTCATCGTGCTCAATGCAACCAACCTCATGGTGGCTTTATGCGCTCCCGTGGCGCCTTATTAGAGTCCGTGGGCTACTTTCTACCATTGTGCAATGCACGTAAACAAATGAGTTAGTAATCATGACAAACAGATGTAAATCACACCTTTTAACTAATTATTTAATCACTTAACGGAAAAAAATGCACATTGAAGTGTGTGTTACTCTTCTCCCTATCTTTGAGATTGAAAGTTTAAAACTCTCCTGCTAAAAAAACTTTTTAAAGTATGAAATTTGCTTCGAAAATGAACTTAATCCGGTTCTTCCTCAAAATCTATCTCGAAACCAAACAAACTATCGAATAAATGAACTGTAGCCATTATCAAGCCTGGTGGATGGAGAACAGTGCTCGCCACTTACGGTAATTGAGTCCACTTTGCTATTGAATCTCCGATATTCCTGCAAAATGCCGTTGTCCTGCTAACAACCGCTCACAGCCAGCAATTCCGGGATCAGGAGGACTCCGTGTCGTAAGGACTAAATTTGAAATTATGAGTCTGCGACACGACAAAACGGCTTATTTGTGTAGCTAATATAAACAAATCGAGGTCCATTCCGGACGATTTATTTATGTGTCTGGATTGTTATTATTTATTCGATTTGTTTAACCGCGGTTGAAACGTAAATAGGCTTTGCAACTGCGTTTAGAAATGTTCAACATATTTGGAAGAGACTTGGTTTTAAGGACGCGAACGTTACATGAAATACGCCTCAATTCCTGCTCACTAAATTTCGTTCTTTAAAAAAATCGTATCTGAAACCACTGTAAATTCGGTAGGAAGTTGATCTTTCTAATATCTTTGCAAGAGATTTGACTTGCAATACGCTAAAAACTTTAAAAAATCCACCGAAATCCTGATTCTTTTCAGCTTAGAAAATATCAGTCGCAAACTTTACGGTTATGCCTAAATGCGCTCCGCATTTAAAAATTCGCATCACCAAAACTAAAGCAAATCTCAATTAAAATTTTCACAATCCTGCACGATACTTGGTTCTAAAGACGCAGAAAATTTCATAAAATTATACGAGAATTTGTATTTTCTACAGCCTAGTAAATATGGGTCTCAAAATAGTTGTTTTTGCCAATCTGCGCTTTCTGTTTGAAAATTCGCATCTTCGAAACTAAGAAAAGTATCAATTTGAAATTTCTACTGCATTTAGGAGACACTTGACTGCAAATTCTGAAATATTCATAAAAGTCGATTAAGATCCTGATTTCTGCCAGCTTAGAAAATATCGGTTTCACACTTTATTATTATTTTTCTCAAATGCGCTCCCTCCTTCAAAAATTCGCATCTTTCAAAATAAAGCAAGTAGCAAGACGAAATTTTTACCATGTTTAGAAAATACTCGGCTCTAAAGAAGGACAAAGTTTCCTAAAATTTTTCAACAATTCCGATTTTTTGGCAGCTTAGTAAATATCGGTCTCGAAATGAATGTTTTGCCCATCTGCGTTTTCTCCTTTAAAAATTCGGATCATCCAAATTAAAGCATGTAGCAATGCAAAATTGTCACTGTGTTTAGACGATATTTGGCTCTAAACATGCCGAAAGTTTCATAAGAATTTGCCAGAATTCTGATTTTTGGTAGCTTAGAAAAATCTTAAAATTGATGTTTCTACCCAACTGCGCTCTCTCCTTAGCAGTTTGAAAATTTCACTATCTCTAGAAGACACTTTACTGTAAATATTCCAAAAGATTTCCCAAAATCATAAAAAAAAAATATCATTTGTCAAAATAAAAATTCTATATTTTTTTCAGTTGGATAACATCAATTTATGCCTCACCACTTTGCACTCGTTGCACATCCAAGGGATAGAGGGAATTTCCGCACAGGAATTGAGGGATGGCAAGTTGAAGGCTATTTTGGCGCTCTTTTTCGCCCTCTCCCGACACAAACAGGCAACGAAAGCACGGCAGCAGCAGGAAATGACTCCCAACCGGTAGGCAACACTTTTATTCTCCCGCAGGAATTTCAAGCAGAGTCAATGCGTTAGTGCGTGCTTTGGTGAATGCACGACTAATAAGCGCATGGGAAGCAGAAAAAACCTGCAAACTTGAACGGCAGGAGCAGTTGACTAGAACAAAGTTGAGAAACAAATCTTATTAAAAAATATATTGGAAAACACCCGAAATTAACATTCTATTTACTGTAATGCCAAAGCAAAAAGTACCAACTTTTCGAACTTGGCCAAATTTCAAATGCTTTCCACTCATCTTGTTAAATTTTCTGCCGATTTAAAAGATTATTTCAGTATTTCGTCTAATGATTTTCCATTTTCAGATTTGCTCACAGAAAGCTTTATTTTATTTGGCGAATGCGCTTCATCGACATCAGATTATGTAATCCATCTAAGTGAACCGATTAAGTGACTTTTTTGTACTTATTTTTGTTACTTCTCTACTTCGAAGTTATTTCGTTCACTGACTACCTTTCTATGATCATTAAACCAAATATTCCCTTCTTTCTTAATATGTATTATTAGCATACTTTATATGTATTTCTCTCATTTAAAAAATTGTACATTTTCTTCTCATTTGATGTCCAAACAATGATTTTAAAAAGCAACCACTCTACTGGCTCTCTCCAATTTCCGGACATTATTATGCAAAACAGATCGCACCACATATTTTACATAATACAATGCCTAGACTGAAAAGAGGAATATAAAATATGGGATTCGACAATAAGAAAAAACAACGCGGCTTTATCATTCAAAAGTCTGGTTTGTTGTATTCCGGTTGTAAAGCGAGCACATTCTCTGCCAGTGAAATAATGCATAATGCAGGAAATAAATGTGAATTTGAAACGTGATATCGTTTTCGCATTTTTAGACCCAAACAACGGCAATATTTCCCCGATAAAATGCACTTTTGAGCAAAAAGTTTCAGAAATAGAAGCTTTTGCGGCTGTAGTTTGAGCAAGGGGAATTTTTAATTTGTTTAATTGTTTAATTTAACATCCTCAGAGAAGTGAGGTGCTCATACTCTGATTCGAGTGGATCAAATAAAACAGAGTTAAACATTTAGGAAGGTAGTTCGCATCGGCTGTCTCACTCACACCCATGGCAGTCATAAAAGACGCAAGATCTACTGCGAACTGCTACGTTCCAACTTGATGCCTTCACGCTTCAACATCACCCAGTTTTGAACACGGCAAATTTAAGCGAATATTATGAATTACTTTGTTTAGTCTTAGAGTGAACCCAACTGTCTGAATAAATATCTACTTAGGGAAACTACTCAATTTTATACGGCTTTCCAGCTAGAAATGATAATTTTCAGGTTTTAGGCCTTCACTAGCATTTTAGAGGTGTGTATAAAAGTCCCGATTGTGCGTGCACGAGAATTAATAACTCGAAAATCACGGATTTTTAAAATTCTAAACACTTTTTAATAATTCAAACACTCCTTGCAAGATGTTATGTGCTAACTTAAGCAGCTAAAAGGGTCGAGAACAACAATTCCCCCCAGACTGGTGGAAAGTAATGAGATCCTGCTTCTCGTCCCCCTGGAGGGAATCATTAAGTTTTATTTATTTGTCTCTTGGGAGGCTAAATTATGATTAGCGTCGCTGTTCCACCGTTTTAATACGAATTCCCGAGCAAATTCATATCGACTAGTGAACGCAAGATTTCCAGGTCTCAAGAATTATTGGAAACTTTGCAACAAATCACAACCGGGCGAATTTTTCTCGTGTCGAAATAAAGCCTGATAAAGTTAAAGATAAAACGTTAAGCCCAAAAGATTTATCAGGATGTCGACTAACGCTTTAATTAAGGTAAAAAATGAGGCTAATCTCCCCTTAAAACGGTCCATCCTTACCAGTAGCGAGGCAAAAAAGCGAAAACGGGGAAGCTTTAAAAACACCCGGAAATAAAACAGGTCCCTGTTGGAACATCTGCCGAAAAATTTATGACTTTTTTACGAGAATTCGGGAATACATTTTGCCGGCACATTCTGTGGCATCGAAGGGTGAAATTGAGCGAAAACAGGTTTTTTTCTCACTTAACTCAAACTCACTGTTTTGCATTGACTTTCTTTCGATCACCGGGGTGAAAGAGTTTTAAAGGTGCAGATTAACTAAACGGGTGTTTTGCCAAGTTTATATCTCTTTGCCTCTCGGAGAATGGGAACTGGATTACCATAATGTATTGCCACCAAAAGTTTATCTTTATTGGAAAGCAGCGTCGGAGTTTGAGTGTTTAAACCTGATTTTTAACCCCATTTTGTGTGGTTTTTTTTGCTCAAGTACTTTCAACGTGTCCACCTAGGGAGAGGATCTTGGATTGAAAGAGAGAAGGTTTTTAAAAGCGAAGCTAAATAAAAAGTCACAAAGATGCAGAAATTGAAAGTGAAACAAATATGTTTTGAGCATATTTTTTTGAAGGAATTTATCAATATAGTAAGGAGTGAAGGACGGTTGAAATTCTATGCTTTCCAGGTTACGCTGCTGATTTTTATCTCCATTTGGTATTTTATTGGTAAAGTTGAACCAATTTTTCCGCAAGAGCCAAGTCGAGAAGATTTCGTGTCTGTGCTTGGCATCTGTTTGCAGATATCGCCGTCCCTTGACACTTTTCCCCTTTTTCTAATAAAAGTGTTTCTGCGATATCGCGCGTGAGGTGTTTACTATATCCATTTAATATCAAATGTTATCCAGGGGCAAAATCGTGACATTATCCGCGTAAATGGTCTTTTCTGAAAGAAAAAAAACATGAATTGTTTGCGTCTTTTATATTAAATACAATGTTTTCTCCAGGGGTCCGTAGATGGAAGCGAATGAGCGAAATGAAGGAGAAGAAGTTGGGAGTTAATTAATTAATCATAAACCGATTATATTCTGATCACTAATTAATTATTCGGTTAATTTGCATTGCAATTGAGGGCTGAATTCAAGTGGAGCTTTAAATTCCGTCCAATTCGAAAAGAAATTGGAATTTTGAAGTGAACACGGGAGCAAAGTAGACCGTTACCGGAAGGGGAGATGCCAATTTGGGATTTTGCACTGTTGTCAATTTGAAAAATTACCTCAAACTACATTTATTACTTACTGAAAAACACTTACATCTACAAATTTTCTAGAGCCTTGGGTCGTGGATAAGAATTTGTTCTCGACGTTTTGCAAACACGAGCGACTTGCATCTTCAGGGGATGTCTGGTCAACACAGCACCACTTTGAAGATGGGAGAAGAAGAGAGTTTGAGAGAAGAAGTTTGAGATGAAGATCGAGTTTGCAAAACGTCTGGAATAAATTATTTTCATTGGCGGCCTAAAAGCACGAAAAAGCTCACTAATTTTGTATGCAATTGTTGTGCCGAACCCTTCTAGCACGACACTGGTTGAGATCCCAAAAAAACGGTACAATTTTGTCTTTGTTTTTTTCAATTAGTGTCGTGCCCGAAGGGCTCGGCAAAACAAATCACTTAGAATCGGTTGAGTTTTTCTGGCTTTTAAAAAGCTAAAAAGAGTTTTTCTTTGTTTTTACGACGGCGTAAATCCCGGGAAACTCACCAGTATCAAGCTTTCAATGAATATTTATTGATCGCCGAATAAGAAAATCTACAAGCTTGTAAAAATTTACTTACTTACTTCTCGGGCACAGATTGTTTAAATGAAGGTGAAATGAAAAGTGAAGAAAAGATAAATTTTTAGGAGTAAAAAATTGCCCAAGAGATCGAAAGTGAAAGATAGAAAAATTTATAGGCGAAGTAAATGTTTTTCGAATTAATTAGGGAGTTTTTCTGTACAAAAAATCCCTAGTATCCTGGAACAAAGATCATGGCAACATCGCGAGCGATAAATCCCTTTCCCACAAAATGTTTAGGGTGGCACACGCCGAATTTGAGTGCATTTGAGATTCGGGCACTCCGAAAATCGTTTCCATTGGATGCACGTGCCGATCGGTGTCGGGAACGCGAACACGATCGTATCAGAAATGCGCGGCTCGGTGAAGAGAAAAATCCAAAAAATTTGCAGTAAAAAATCGTTTTTCGGTTAAAAGTGCCCGGAGGTTCCCTTTGCCATCATTTGCTGCCATTGAAAATCAACAGTTTGGAAATGGTTCTGACTTGCTGAAGAGATTTGGTATCAGGAAGCGCAATTTTAAGCAAAAAATGTCGAAAGGCGCAAAAGCTTAATTGAGTATTTTCGCGTAAGTAATTTGGAATCAGGTGCTTAAAACGTGAACGATTTCAGCAAATTAAGGCGGCAAAATGAAAAATTGCATTTTTTATTTGTAAAAAAACGTCTAGAAAAGTGTCTAGAAAAACCATTCCTGTTCCTTCAGTAGTAACAATAAAAACAGATTTTACGTCTTAAACACAAATTGATAGTTTTTTTCTAAAAAATCTTCATCAACTAAATGTCTGAAAGGGTTTTTAAAGTGGTAAAGAAGCGAGTACTTCGATTGAAAATTTAAAAAAACCTCAAGCTCAAGTACATAATCGAGGCATAATCTTGTTTAAGACAAAGCTGGAAAAATATCAATAACGCATAAACAGCTAAATAAAATTCGGGCTAAAATCCACGTGATGAGTAATCTGTTGAGCAAAATTGGTCAATTGAAAGTTGGGGTGTTACTTTAAGGGGGTGGAAGCAAATGATGTCGCAAAAAGAGGGTTGCTCATAATGAGGGAGCTTTCAGGTTAGTGTCCTGCATAGGTTTAAGATGGAAGATCGATATTTTTCACATCAGCATAGCCCAAAGTCCACCGATCGTCGTTGACTGGAAAATGAGCGAAAAGTTGTCGGAAAAGTGAAAAAAGTGCAAAATGGGAAACAGCCACTCGGGAGGCCGGAAATCCAGAAGTTTGCCAACATCCCCGGAAGTGCGGCGAGCCAAACTGTTAGTATATAAAAATAAAATTTAAACTGCAAATCCTAGGCAGGAATCAGCATTTAGTATACGCATCACTATAGGCATAGACAAATTCATTAAAAATACATTCAAAATGTATGCTGTCAATGCAGAATGAATTGACCAAATGCAGCCTCCAGTTAACTAAAATGGTTTAATCAGATGGCCAATGATTTATGAATTTATACCCCAATTTCAATGCACCATATTTGATTTATTGCCTGTTAAATGCATTTGGCGCGTCTCGCGTTTCGGGAAACAGAGATGCCGTTAAATTGCTCTGCTGGATCTAGATGCATTCTGTTTAGTGCGAGTTTCGTTAATTAAAGCTGGGACTAAGGGAATTGATCGTTCATGTCGGCGTTTTTCCTGCTAGAGTGCCAAAGCATGTACCGTCAGGCCACTACAGAGGAGAAAAATTGATTGAATAAATAATTGAAAATTTTCTCCTAAACTGAAAACGTTTAAATAATCCTCTGTCTTCGGGTAACTGAATTTTCAACCTTGTTTCCAGTCGTAGAAAAGCGATACTTCGAACAGCACCTACATTAATCAAAGTGCATCTTAAAATATCTGATAGGCTATTTCCAGATATTTATTTGATGCATTCGAATTTTTATACTCACTTAAGGGGCTTTGGTAAACGGTCGATGCATAGTGGCAGCTGTAACATACTGCATGGTCCCATAAGGCAGGTGTTTAATTAGAAGCAGGAATATACTCAAAGAGCGGCTCTATTTCCCATTGGAGCTGCACATTATGTGGCAAAGAATTGACTTATTTTTAGTTCCCAGTCGATTCTTCAACGCCACTGCCTAAATCGTTGTATTTATAACACCGGCATTACGGCCTTAGTATAAGCTCAGATAGACAAACAAACCGCATACTCAGATTTGTTTGTATAACCCCGGATTTAGACCAAAAATCGCCTCATTTCGGTTTCGATATTTTTACTTCAACCTTTCACGTTGCATTTACGCGTTCAACTTGGAAGAATAAAATCTGTTTACATCAGCTGTTTCCACCGGCAGTAATGCAGGTTTTCTGTTCGCAGATCTTCGGCCATACCGCACAAAGGAGGCGCAACCAGCTCTATACCGTTGCCAGGAAGTGCTCTACCGGCTCGAAGATGTCCTCCAGACAAAGTACGTCCGGTTGCTGGCTCTTCCAGAGCCACAAGTCCAGCTCTAAGTATGATTCCTCGTGCTCCTCCTACTTCCCAAATCGCCAGTCCGTATCAATCCGGTCAAAAGGGCGCTGTGGCTCAAAATGGTTCTATGTTGGATAAACTGAAGCTATTTAAGGTGAGAATTGATATTTCTGGACTGGAATATCAATCAATGTTTAATGATGCAAAGTTAAAAAGTTTCTTCATTTTGGTAAATTCGGTCTTTAATGCTTCATTATCTTCTGTGTTCTTTTCCCGCTCAAGCATCAGTATGATTTTTTAATATGAGTGTGACGAAAATAATGTTTAATCACATTTTACTGAAATCCAACGTTACTTATTACTTTCCTCGTCAATAGAAAATGCATCCTAACGTTTCGCCATCACGCCTGGCTAGCATCTTCAGAGATGCGTTCGCTTTGGGGGCTCAAACTGTGACTCGAATGATTCCTGGAATAAAACCGATTGTTGCACTCAGGAACGTACTTGGCCTCGGTAGTCTCACTTGCACCCATTAGAGTCTATGGGGGTTGCACCACGACGCCGCGATGCTACGTTCCAAATTGGCACTTTTACGCCTCAAAATGTATTAGTTTTGACTAAACTTGGAAAAATGTTTTGGAAAAAAAATTTAAAATCGCTGTATACAGTACTAGAAGCAAGTCAAACTAAAACTTGTCAACTTTATTCGGCTTTTCAACTGAAATTTCCTAAAAATGTTGGAATAATTGCTGACTTGTGGGGACGATTTGGAATCTTCAGAAGTGGGCTCGTATCTTCTCATCTTCGATTTATTAAAGCAAAAGTTGTTAAGCTAACGACTTTTTTGCTTGTTTTTCAAAATATAAGAAAAATTAACTCCAAATCCCGCTGCTCCATTTCATACTGACAAAAAGATGAAAAAAGCTTTGAACATTTTCCAGCTCTTTTCCCAACGCAGTTTTACTCTTTTTCGCACTAAATTTCCGACTAATCATCACATTTCAAAGAAACTCTTACTCCTTGACTCGAGACAACAACAAGTAACATAAAATAACTGTTTCAACCGACTTTCCCTGTTCCAGAACAGTGAAAAGCCTTCCACTGGCACAAACGGCAAAAGAACCAGTTCCTCCAGTGGAGTTTCATCTGCAAAGAGTGAGCGCAGCGACAGCAGCGCTTCCTTGGATGCAAACGCCGAATCCAAACCCGTAAAGAACATTTCCAGGATCAAGCAAACCACCAAACTCACCACTAATCCCAAGTGAGTTTCCTCTAGCAAACACTCTTCGATTTTTCAACCTCATTTCCCGCTAGTGCCAAAAGCGCCTTTCAGAAAAACAGCCCCAACCCAGCGAAGAAAGATGGGCTCAAAACCCAATCCTCATACCAAAACGGGGGGACAAAAATAGCAACGGAAGTGGAAAAGCATGCGAATAAAGTGGCGGGTTTGCCTGGCAGTAAACTCACTGAGCCCAAAGTGAGGGTATCAGCCCTCAAGGAAACCAAAGCCATTGCCCATCAATCAGCTGGAAATGGAACTGGAATACCCAAGCCTACTTTAGCAGTCAAAGGTAATTTCCTGCCTTTTTCTGTAGGGCAATTGCCAATTTTTTTCTATTCAAGGAACCACCAAGCCTGTCTGTCCATCATCAAGCATGTCCTCCCAAAAAGGCCCCCTATCTCGGGAACCTTCGCAACATTCCATCTGCAGTCCCAAGCCTGCAGTTGCAATGGTTTCCCCAATGAAAGCCGAGGTTCCAAAGGAACCTCCACCCAGCGCCTCCAGAGAAAACAGCCCACTGTCCAACCAAGTCCTCAAGGATAGCCAGAACCACGTCAGCAAAGACACTCAACTCTCTGAGAGCAGCAATAGTGCCTCCACAGGCCCTCAGAGCAACTCGAGCGATGGTTCTGTTATCTACAAGCCCTCAAGTGAGAGCAGCTGCTCAGAACATGTCAGCAATCCCATTCCCAACAGGTACAAACTCCAGCTGAGTAAGCCACCAAGAGGTTTTCTAATGGGGAAATTATTCCAGAAAGGAGCCGTTGCAGTATCTATCAGATGCAGCCTCAGAACGCAATCACAGTGTCCCGCATCCTCCACTGGAGCCGCTCAGAGAAGCTCAGGAAACGGAAAGTCCCATCAAAACCAAACCATCGCCCACAAAAGAAAGAACAGTGGACAGCCCAAGACTGACAACGATTCCAAACCATATCAGACAAACCATATCCAAAGTAGAGCCCAGCCAGGAGTCGCTGGATAGAATAGAGAATATCACGATGAAACATATAAGAGAACAGAGCAGTCTGAGCCAGCCTGATAGTTTTAAAGCCAATCACAATGGCCAATCAGTGGATGAGGATGACTTCAATCTGAACCACCATCGCCTAATGGCCTTTAATATGGATGTACCTGATAATATTAAGGAGGGAGCTGGGGATAATTTGAGTATTGAGCCGATGAGGCCTCTATTAAGGGGCTATTGCAGCACGTTTACTTTAGCGGGACGACAGAGGAGTCCGTATGGTCGGGGTTCCGGAGAAGGCGATTATTGTGATATCTCCTTAGCAAACGGGTACGTTTAGGTAGAGATTTTGAGTTGGGGACTAAAAGTGGGTTTGGTTCCAGATATTTATCTGAGGGCGAGTTGTTAAGGGGAACAAACCCGATAGATATTTCCGATGGGTATCTATCAGAAGGCGGTTCCGTTCTCTATGCACGGAGGTTGCAGAATATGGCTGCCCAAAATGGGTAAGTAGATTCAATCTACCCTAAATCTGCTAGTGAATGAAAGAAAAACGTTCATAGGAAGCAAAATAGAACAGTAACAAATTTTTAATATAAACCAATTTCTCAGTCACTCGATTTTCGCTCGAAGCAATCCCTGAATGATTTCGTCCGATTAAAGCTTTTCCCTCAAACTCTGCAGGATTTTACCTGCAACGGCTGCAGTACATTAAAGTGATTTATGTAACAATTTGGCCATCCGTGAAGAAAACAGTGCGAAAAGGGAAAATTACAGTGTGTTTATTGAAGGGTACAATGGCATGAAGTGAAATTTATGATGGAATAATGAAAATAAATTGGGGAAAGTGTGTGTGTTTGGAAAGCCGGATGGGGATTTTCAAAGGATTTTAATGCCACAAAGAGCCCGCGTGCTTTGAGGAAAATGCGTTAGCAAATAATCGTGTATTGAAAGATTTTGGACAGTCATTGCCAATCTTCGGTTAAAAGCAGGTGTTTTTTGCCAAGCTAAAAAAAACAATTGGAAACTGCTTAGCCAAATCAGGCGACAATCCAATTGAGCTTAGCCAAATGCTAAAAATATTAATAATTCTAAAGCTTCGCTTTGTCATCGAACATAATTCGGAAATACGATGAAAAATCGGTTTGGTAAGCGGCTTAAAGTTTGGGAGATCGCAAAAGAGGGAGCAGGAGAATGCAGGAAATACAATGTGTCTCTTGTGTGAAAGGATTAATTTCGGGGAGATTTAATTTGGGGATTGTGGGGAGCGTTTGCTATTGTGCCGTTTCGTTGCAAAGTGGATTTGCGAAACAGTTATTTTGGGTTTAAGATCATTAGGGCAAAAGCTGTTGATTCATTTCGGGTGCGTTCAACTTGTTCGTGGAAAGTCGATCAGTGCAACCCAATAACCGGTTTGGATTTTTAAATATTCCGATCACTAATTTAGGAATAAGAATGTAATAAATTCGTCTGCATAAGCCGGGAGATAATTTTGAAAAGTCGGAAATATCAGTTTACTTTATGGGGATTTTTCTTAAAATAATATTTCAGAATTCACAAACTGGACGCTTCACGAGGCACACTTTCGAAAATAGCGTCCAATAAATCTGTCATCTGCCACTAGCATGAAATAGGAGATTATGTAGACTCAACATATTAATGAAACGAGTAGAAAGACTTCTATTTTTATGCCGAAGTTTCCCAACAGTCTTAATCTTCTTTATTTCATGTTTTACAAATACAAATAGATTGCCGCTTTCACAACGTTTCATCTTCACTGCTGAAAGTCTTGGTTGGAAAATTGAACACTGTTCAATCTGCTGGGGTTTGAAGAGCCGCTTTTGGGCAAAAATTTTAACCTTGCAATTTTCTGTTTTTGCGCTAAGTGGATTATTCTGGGTCTAAATAGCTCAACAAAATGAACGTTTCACAGCCAAATTTGCCTTAACTTTAAGACTGGTTAAATTCTGATTGCTTAGAGTGATTTAGTTACTGTTTGAAGCGTTATTGAGTCCCATTTGGTTTTTCTTAGTCACTGTTTTGGCAACAATTTGGCACCTCAGATGAATTTTCTACAGAGCGGCAAGTGCAAAATGTAAAGTTTGGCAAAGTTCTGGGAACTCCTGTTGGACAAGAGAAGGTTTTTTTGCTGTCTCATTGTTGCATTTCAACTCCAGTTTCGGCCATTTGTTCTAAATACAGGGTGGTCTCAAAAAATCGATTTTTTGTTGCGCAGAAATAACGTGTTCCCTCTTGGCCCGAGCTGCACGATCTGGAGCTGATGTTGAAGCGTAAACTTCAGGGGCGATTTAAGACCAAAATTCCATATGCAGGGTTGCACAAAAATTTACCCAAATCAGAATTGCCCCGCAAAATATGTGAGTCTCGAAGATTTTCAGCACGTAATGTCTCCTTTAGAATATTTCGTTCGTTTATGCAACCTGGTAAATTGATTTTTTTGCTGAAGTCGACTGTGAAGTTTTAGCTTCAACATGAGCCCGATCTTTTCAAAATTGCTATATGGAAAAAAAATAACTTCAAGGCTAAACGTGGGTTTTTTGAGACTACCCTGTAAATAAACTAGACGAGCGAAAAAATAAAAAACAGTTTTCGAGATATGAGGTCGATCTCAATGCTTGTGGTGGTAAAATTTAAAAAATCGCTTTTGTTTCCAACGGAACATTTTATCAATTTATTGTTTAATTTGCCAGCCTGTAGAAACTTTAACTGGCGTACGAATTTTTGGCAAAATCACGCAGGCACCGGAAAAGAATTGCACTAAATAAAGCTGCAAACATAAATCAATTCGCTCCAAGCAATCAGAATTTATCCTGTTCCAAGATTGTTGTTCAAGCTTAAATGTTGACGAATCTAATGTGTTTTTCAATGAACTGGTTGCTGTCCGCACTTTTTTGAGTTGGAAATGCTGTCCATTTGAGGAATTTGAGTTGGAGTCTTTAGTTGTTTGGCTCGAACCAAATATATCCTAAAACTCGTGAGTTTTTGGCCATCGTGAAAAACATAATTTTCCTGCCGCATCCTGAAATTATTTTCCTCTAGGGCCCAAAGGCTAGAAAAACTCACCAGATTCAAGCAATCGCGCCAATAATTGAACGTGAAACACAAACTTAAACAGAGCATTTAAAATTTCCTCGAAATAACCGTGAGAATCTTCAAATATGAACTGGAAGTTTCAAGCAGCATCGGTTAGAAACTGTTGAGTTTTTCGAGCATTTACTCCGAGCAAACCACCTCTGAACTCACCAATTCTTAATGTATATATTGTGCCGAGCCCTTCAGGCACGACACTGATTTAAGGGCAAAATTGACAAACAAAGCGGAATTTTTGGGCTTTCAAGCCGTCGTGCAAAACAATTTTTTCCGAACGTTTCGCAAGCACGGGTGGCTGCATCTTCAGACGTTGTTCTCATCTTCCTTCCGCCAATAAGGAATAGTTTCAAAAAACAGCAGCCGTTGAAATAGTTTTGAATCAATTCCTTTCTTCTAAACTGCAGTGCAAAGAACATTTACCGAACTTTTTGGCTCTGGCCTAACCTGCCCTATAGTAAGTTCCCCCCATAGAAAAGTCCCTATCAGATGTTTGGAGCGCCCAACCGAGGAATCATGCGCACACAAATCGATTCCTTGAACCCCCTTAGACATTCAGACTGTTTTTACCCCTTAACAGAAATGTAGTTAAAAAGGACTGGCCAAAGTTGATCAGATCGCAAACGAAATTATTGAGCCAAACTCGTGAAATGTGAATAGAAAAAGTGGATTTTGTGATCAGTTGCTATAAGGGAACTTTCGGATTGCATTCCCTGCACAACCCCATTAAAGTGATGGGGTATCGGGAAGCGGCGGGGGGTGCTACTAGGGAGACAAGAATCCGTAAGTTTTGTTTTTGTTTTCCAGCCTCGAGATAATGGAGATGTCAAAAGTTTAGCGACTCCCAAGTTGAATAAACTCCGCTTAGTTCAGTTTTAATTGCAACCCCTTGCGGCTCTATTATTTACGCCACTTTTTACCAAGAAGCAGGTAAAAGGTTTTTTGGTTCGAGGACTGAATTAATTATTTTTAGCCTCTAAAAGCATCTCGGAATTGCAAAGAAATGGGGATTTCATTCACATTCGCCCAGCGGTAAACTGTGCGTATTTCAACGGGGTGAAAGAGCAAAGGTGAAAGACACTGTACGAATAAAAGCTCCAGAGAAATCTTTCTTTGGGTGAAATTACGCAGAACGGGGAAACAAATGGAAAAAGCCTCACACTGAAGCGCATTGTGTGTCGTTTGCAAAGCTACAAAAGGCATTCACTTGGAAACTTGGAAGTTTTTCGCGTTGATTATCACTGTCGGGTTTTCAATTAAATTAAGTAACTTTGGAAAGTCAACAACAATTTTCTTAATGAGGAATCTGAAGAACTCAAACTCTGGCAAATTTGGCTCGAAAAGTTAACTATTTCCTAAGTTATACTGCTCAAGAAAATCAACGTTACACTGACAAATTGGGACGGACTTTCGAACTGGATAAAATGGATTTTATTTTGATATTTAGTGCAATGCCTTTTCGGTTAGTGCGTGTTTTTTGCAAAAATAGTGCGTCAGATTTAGTTTCTACAGGATGGCAAATGAATCAATGTAAAATTGGTGAAACACAACAACAAAATCGATTTTTTGAGACCACCCTATATAGACAAATGGTCGAAAATTTCATTTCGAGGTATTTGGTTTGTCTTTAAAAATTTGGAGTTGAGATCCAAAAAAACCTTTTCTTGTCCAATTTACCGCTTTGTAGAGAATTTATCTGGGATGCCTGATTTTCACCAAAACATTGACGAAGAACAAATGGGGCTCAATAACGCTTCACTATTATTCAGTTGGAGAAAATCAGGATTGGATGCCATTCGAATGAAAATTGTTGAGCTTTGAGAATCAAATATCTGCTTGAGGCAAGCGAGCTTCACGTTTCTACTTGAATGAAAAAAAGTTATGCATTTTTAGGTACGAGCATGCACTTGAGCATGCACGTGTGAAAGCGTGATTTTTAACCCAAAAGTTCGTAACCCTTGAAAAAATGCATTTCGAGGCTCAAACGTCTCAGAACTCATATACAATATTTGACCCCGAATGTTCGGAAACATTTGTATAAGTCGCACTGAAACTTTAATATTCCCGACTTTAGTTCGAAATGCAAGTCAAAAAATTCATTTTTACTCTCAAATGCACGTTTTTCCCCAAAAACTTCAGAACCAGGTCAGGCTGAGAGTTCGAAAATTGAGGGCTTGAGGGAACTACCAAAAGTTCTGCAAATACACGCTCTTGCTCAAAAATTCAGTGCTGAAATCATCAGTGCTTGTAAAGTATATTCCACTCAAAAATACATGATGATTTCGTTTAAAATACAGCAAAATCTCAATTGATCTGATTTTGCAAACAAAAATCAAGAAAATGGACGTTTTTCCGCAAATGCAGTCTCGCTAAAAAGTTCAGACCGACTGCACCAATGCATCAAGGAAGTTGAAAGTTACAGATTTCATAAAACGCATTCAATTCCGAAATTCTTGATGATCCTGCGTGCGTCGCATTGAAACATCAGTTTTCCTGCTCAAACTACTTGATGATTTCATTTAAATCGCACCGAAATCTGAATTATTCTGATTTTCTAAACGCAAATAAAAAATTTAAGTTTTTTCGCAAATGCACACTTTTCTGAAAAAGCCATAACTTCCGTACCAGCACAAGCTAAGAGTTGGAAATTATAGCCTTCATAGAAAACAGTCGAGGGCAACAGTGCTGAAAATTTCGTTAAAATCGCGTTGAAACCTGAAAATTTCTGACTTCGTCGACTACAAAAATGCACGGTTTTTCGCAAATGCACACTCGTGCCCAAAAATTCATAACTTCTGAACTAGCACAAGATTATTGCAAAATTTCATGTTTTTCGTCCCGTTTTGCATGTTTCTCGGAAGCAAAATGAGCAAGAACGCTCGTTTTTACATCATTCCAGAG
>NW_026018916.1:3260279-3262724 GCF_020466585.1 Dendroctonus ponderosae
CCGTCCCGTTTTTGCTCATATCTCGGAGGCAAAATGAGCAAGAACGCTGATTTGTACATCATTCTAGAGAGAAATAAATGGCCTTTTTAGAAAGTGAACCATGGATGGGGAAATGTTGGCAGGTTTCTCAAAAAATGCTTGAATTCAAGAAGTTTTAGATTTGCGTGGTTTTTTTTTTTAGTTGCAAAATCCACTTGAACATGACGCTGCTTTTTTCGAGGTTTCTCAAGAACCATTCGAGCCACAGAATTCGTTTTGGCATCGTTGGATAGAGAATTGAAAAGTCGATTCTGATTTTCTAAACGCAAATAAAAAATTCAAGTTTTTTCGCAAATGCACACTTTTCTGAAAAGTCATAATCCGAACCAGCTCAAGCTGAGTTGAAAATTATAGCCTTCATAGAAAACAGTCGAGGCCAACAGTGCTGAAAATTTCGTTAAAATCGCGTTGAAATCTAAAAATTTCTGACTTCGTCGACTAAAAAAATGCACGGTTTTTCGCAAATGCACACTCGTGCCCAAAAATCCATAACTTCTGAACGAGCACATCGATTGAGTTGAAATTTGCCAGTGCTGATGAAGAAGTTTGAGACCCAAAATACCTGATGATTAAGTTTAAATCACATGGAAATTTGATTTGTTCTCATATGGTAAACACAAGTGAAACAATAGACACGTTTTTGCAAATGCACGCAGTGTGCATTTGCAAAAACGTGTCTATCTTCTATCTATCATCTTCCGAAAAATTGATAACTTCGGAAGGAACGAAGGGTAAAAATTCTACATTTTACTGCTTACAGAAAATAGTCGACTACAAAAGTCCTGAAAATTTCATTTAAGTCCAGCTGAACCTTGAATTTTGCTGATTTTGTAAACGCAACAGAAATCAAAGCGCTCTAAGAAATCGGAATTTATCCAGTTCCAAACAAGTTTAAAAACTTTAAGCCGTTCATTCGCATAACCCGATCAGCATAACTTTCCAGTCAACGTCCCATCTGAGCACCGCTGGAATCCATTAATCCGTAAAATTTATAGACAAACGATTTATCTCTTGCACCGAACACCATCCCAAGTTAAACGCGTATAAATTCGCAAATTGTATTAGGAAAATTCAACAAAGAAACATCACGTACTGGCTTATCATCAGTTGCATCCAAACCCTCCGCTGTAAGACAGGGGGGTGTTCTGTTGACTCACTTTCATTTTATATTTGAACACAGGATATGTAAATAACCGGGGGCCGAATGAACTGGGGTATGAGTCAACAAGTTCAAGGGTAGATTGAAATAAGGGTCACATATCGTGTGCAAACACTAAGTGGAGGAATGATAGTGAATTTTTCAAATTCCAGGTCCGGCCTCACCGTGTTAACGGAACAATCGTCGCGAAGGGGTGGGTCCTCCCGTGACTCGCCCCCTCCTCCTCCAGCACCAAGAGGTTCCTCCAAGTCCCAACGCAATGGAGGTGTAGCACCTGGTAATACTCACGAAATATTTACAGTGTTTGAGGACTTAAGGAGGTATTTGTTGGGCAGGATCGGATTCCAAACACTCAAGCGCCAACGGCCACCATTGGAAGAGATACGGAGATTCTCCAGGAGTGGGCAGTCCGCCTCCACCAGCACCAGGAAGCCCCACATCCAACCGCAGGGAGAAGAGCGAGCGAAGAAGCAGCCCGCATGGCAAAGAAAAATCCGGCAGCAGCAAGGGAGTTCGTGGAGTGCCGCAGAGCTTCGGGTAAGCATACTGATGCAATTTCCGGATGAAATTGGTAAGCCATTTGATTGCAGCTACGTGAAGCGCAATGCTACGAACAACGGCAACGGAACCCCCAATGGGACTGGGCCTCCTGTTCAAGGTAAGAAGGAGAAAATAGCTCAATCAATAAGCGCAACTCGTCATCACGTCAATCAACAGTAACTGACCCATTTCCATTATGGGTTACCAGTCGATAATTTATCGGTTGGAGTCGCGCAAAGGTGGGCGATTATTGTCGCTTTTTCCATTCGGTGAGCTGACAAAAGGCCCTTCTTTACCCGGCAAAATATGCAAGGGTGATTCAAACTTATCCTCACTATTCTAAGAGGCTTTTGTATTGTACAGGGTGTTACAAACTGCAGGTGCTTGTAGCCTCGTAGCCCTTAAGTATTATAAGAAAATTGAACCGTCCATTGCAAAGCAAGGCTGAAAGACTCTTGCATGTCTTGAATCACCAAGACCCAGCAGGTTATGGAGAAAAAATACAGTCTTCTGTTATCTATGAAATTAGAAAAATGATCGTCGTTTTGTGCAAGGGTGGCGCAAGATTATTGCAAAGAACGCTCGTTTTTACATCATTCCAGAGATAACTTTATGGCCTTTATTCGAAGTTTCTCAAGAACCATTCGAGCCAGAGAATTCGTTTTGGCATCGTTGGATAGAGAATTGAAAAGTCGATTCAGTCGTAA
>NW_026018916.1:3262995-3265509 GCF_020466585.1 Dendroctonus ponderosae
AAATCCACTTGAACATGACGCTGCTTTTTTCGAGGTTTTTCAAGAACCATTCGAGCCACAGAATTCGTTTTGGCATCGTTGGATAGAGAATTGAATAGGGGGGTCAGGCCCAAGGCCAAGGCGTTTTCGTATTAACTAAAGTTACCGCCCACCATCTGCAATTGCAAAAAAAACCCGATTTCCATTTCCATTAACGAAAAAACCGCAACTTTGCAGTTATACAAAATCACAATGGAAAAACCGCTGCAGTGTCGGCCGTCCCTCGAACCAAAGTCAAAGTATCCGGCGGCACCCAGACGTGCTCCAGCGACTTGCAGCAATCAAATAGTAAGTAGTAAGCACTGGAAACTTGCCAGTTGGCAGTGACTGGAACTTTTCAGAAGCTTCGCCTCCGCAATTTAAGTCCTACTCGCTCACTGGCAATACGGCCAACCAGCTCTCTCAATCAGTGAGGGAGAGGCTGATGATGGGCTCACAGAGCCTACCAAAAGGGGGCGTCCACCAGGAGTTCGGGCTCGTGATGAGGCAAATGCGACCAAAGGCCAGCGACGGCTCGCTTAGTGATACTCAGGCAATAGAAAATTGCAGCCCTTATGCACCTTGGCTGCGGCATAGGTAAGTCGGTTAAATCGCAGCCGAAACAGCTTACCAATGGGGGTTTTTCTCCGGAAATAGCAATACGTACTCGGTCGCTCCACGGCTTTCCGAAACGGACAGCATGGAGAGCCTCACCAGTCTTCCAGGTCACAGAAGTAGCCTTACACATGCGCGCCTTTTAAGAGATTCACCTTCGAGGTTGAGCAGGAGTAATAGCATAAGGTAAGGCTCTAATATTCGATAGATACTTGGAAAATTTTAGTGAAAATCAGCCAAACTGCATTGTCGTTTGATCCTTTGGTTGGGTTTATGTTAAGTTTCCCTCCGCACTTAAAGGCCCCCATTCAGAACCATATAGTTGTTATAACTGCCGATTCTTTAAAGCAGAATCAAATAAATTCTAGACCATATCGGGCACTGATAATGACTGAATGGTTCTGCAGAAGTGCACACTTATTTCTTCAAATTGTATGTTTCGAACGTGGAAACAGAAGGTAAAAAATCGGAAGTTACAACTGGAAACATCGTAAAAATGATTTAATGAAGTTCAAATGCGCACCAACTGGAGCATTTTCCAGACGTTATTCCACTGTTTTTATGACTATTTTGTTTCCTTTAACAGCTACCTCAGAGATCGGACATTTCCCAGGTAGACCCCAAGTGTGAACCACTGTGCTTTCGTAAATACGTCTGAGCTTTTGTGCCTTTTTCCACATTCTTCTGTTGCTTTCAGCGTATTTAGAACAAACTATACCATATTGATTCCATGTGGAAAAACTCGAAAATTTTGTGGCTTTCGCACAGATTTGCTTGCAACGATTCACCCCGCGTCTTCGCCTCGAATCTGGATATAAAACAACAGCTTCCAAAACCGCTTTGTACAAATCAGGGGGTAATTTTTGGGGTTTGTTTCTTTGTAGATCGACCAAATCGGAAAAGCTCTACCCCTCCATGTTGCACCGGAATACCGAACCGGAAACGGAGCCTTATTACTGCTTACCAATAGGGAGTTTGTCGCATTGGTCGCAACCTACCAGTCCCGCGCCTGGGAATGCTCGGACTTTTCCCTTAAGCCCCACGCATGGAGGCACTCCAAGGCATAGTATCCCGAAAAACGATGAACGTAAGTAGTTTTTTCTTTGAGTTTAGTTTCAAAAGATAAGCAAAGTTTTTTCAGTCCACGGCTCCTCAATCAGTTTGGTGTCAACGGCCTCCAGCCTCTACTCATCAGCTGAGGAGAAACAAGCTCACGAAATCCGGAAACTCAGAAGGGAACTGGGGGAGGCTCAGGAAAAAGTGCACACTTTAACTTCACAGCTGAGCACAAATGTAAGTACCTTTACAGATTGTCTGCAGTTGATTGCATAGAGAGTTTGCCTGAAAAAATCGTTGAAGAATCGCGACAACCAAATGGTGGTCAAAACTAGTTAACACGTTACGGTGAATGATTTTTGATGCATTTGGATTTGGGTTGGTTCTATTGGCTCTATTCACTCAAATTTGAAGATGTTCTACCCAGTTTGATTGATTTTTTTCGATTCTCTGACTATTAAAAACACAGATTGATCCACACGCAAAGCTACTGTTCTTCTCATCTTACTAGATACTATTATTACTTCTTACAGTTATAGTTCCGGGGGAGCCTGAAATTATCACATCTCGAATACTTTCATGGCTCTGATGATGCCGAAAGTTTCATTAATATTCAGATTCCTCTATTAAAAAACTCCCATTGAAATGCTCAACAAACAATCTTTCCCCATTTGATTATTCTCTTAAACTGATGTGCCGGAACGCAATTCCCTAATTAATCCATATCTAAATACGGATTTTGTTTAGGGGCGGATCCAGCTTTAAAGTCAGGGGGGGTTATGTAGTAAAATACAGTCTTCTGTTGTTTATGAAATTACAAAAATT
>NW_026018916.1:3266331-3278605 GCF_020466585.1 Dendroctonus ponderosae
AAATTTGAATTTCAGACACTTAGGTTCAAGATTATGCGAAAAATTCCATATTTTCCGTCCCGTTTTTGCTCATATCTCGGAGGCACAATGAGCAAGAACGATCATTTGTACATCATTTTAGAGAGAAATAAATAGCCTTTTTAAAAAGTGAACCATGGATGGGGAAATGTTGGCAGTTTTCTCAAAAAATGCTAGAATTCAAGAAGTTTTAGATTTGCGCTGTTTTCTTTGAGTTGCAAAATCCACTTGAACATGACGCTGCTTTTTTCGAAGTTTCTCAAGAACCATTCGAGCCAGAGAATTCGGTTTGGTATCGTTGGATAGAAAATTGAATGGGGGGGGGTCATGACCCCCCATGACCCCCCCCTGGATCCGCCCCTGATTTTGTTGTTTATAATACCGACAGACAATCTTCAAAAGACTGGCACAGATGTGCGGTTTCAATGTTACATTTGTAACGCAATCCAGCAATAATAAACACGTTCCAATGCCTGATTGATTGACTGATACTTTTGTGGTTTTATCTATCGCATGCAATTTGTTTTTGGTGTATTTTTGAAATAGTTCTTGTAATTTTTCCCCGACAAAGAAGGCGATGTTAATGCGCTGCAACAGCTGCTAATTAGCTGAAAGTGTAATTTCGAAATTTCAACCGCGTAATTTGTTTTAAATTGACTCGATTTTGCATATGCAAAATATTTCGCGTTTCATAGATAACGAGTTGGTTTAATGGCGATTAACCAGCAAAACAAAATTTAAATTTCTGTTTTATATTGGTGATGATCTCAACAATAAAGTATGTGTGCGACAGGTCTTTGTAATAGTTAATATTCCTGATATTCTCCTTCAAGAAAAAAATCATTGAATTAAACTTTTGAAGCTGTTGCAGCAGTGTTCAAGTGGATAAAATTAGTTTTATGAGTATTATCGATATGCCTTTGATTTGTTAATCGCTCTAAAGTATTCCAGGTCAAATGGAACGGCTTGTCATTTGATGTTGGCGACAAAAACGCGCAATTAGGTTGAATTAAATGGACAATAATAAGGCTTCATGACGTCTTATTATTTTAATTGCCGCATCACTTATCATTGCTCGAATATTTATTACCAAATGCGTTTATAAAAATGAATTAATCATGTATTAGTAACAGCTACAACTGGCTCGATAAGCTTTATAATTATTGTCAATATTTGGAATTCTGGTTTCAAACAGATGTGGTTGACTTATGAAGCCGTCATGAGTGATGAATTCTTATGCCTAAATTCAGGCTAGTTTTTTCCAAAAAGTAGGTAACATTTTCGGAACCGGCGCCGGCACTTTTCCGCATTCAGTGTTCACAATTCCCTTCGAGAGAACAGACTCCCCATCGTCTTTTCTATATGTTTTTTCACCTCTCTTTAAATGTTGCTGCCAAAACTGCGACTCTGTTCAATACAATTTTTTATTTCTGGTTTTCCGAGTCACTTAATAGTTTCATTGTCCGAAGCAAAGGTAGGAAACTGAGCACTGCAATTTGTCAACATACATTCTGTTTCGAAGGTGTTGATTTTCAGCCCCCTGGGGCTCAAAAACTCACAGGAAGAAATTCTTTTCCTCGATCCCTAAAGCTCGAAAAAACCCAATTTCAGGCAATTTATACGTTGATACACTGTGATTTATCTGTACTTCTTAGCGCAAACTTCTATTCACTCAATAAGGGTGCAACAACTCAAGAAGTTTTCCTTGTCTCTGGGTGGTTTGAAACCTGCGAAAACGTTCCAATGGGAAGTTAACACGAACAAGGGTTTCAAGGGTTTTTGGAAAGATGCCTGTTGCAACCCACATGTGCAAACGGTCAGATGATTATATAAAATCTGCTAATTACCCCATGGATTCTCAAAATCACACGTTCCGATGCTAATTTTTCCGACACATAACATCCAATTGCGATTAATCGTCAATTTTTGGCTATTGAATTATGTTTGCTCGAACAAAAAGGTTTGATTTTATCACCTTCATAACATCCTGTTAGCTAAAATCCTCTCAAATCTAAACCGGAACGAATCAAAGCATCACTATCTAATTACATTTGCTAATAAGTTTGAGACGTGCATTATTATTTGCTCATTAGCACGTAAATTACATAACGATCACCATTTTTTTTAGACACGAAACTATCGGATAGTGATAATGACTCGGCATTAATTCCCCAAGAGTACCTGCTATGGGATTTGTCAAGAAATACGTTGTATAAGGTTTTAAAAATCCATCAGCTCTTTAATTAGGTATTGCGAAGTAAATACAGTTATTAAAGCAATGACAATGTATGCTGGAAAACTGGTTTTTTCGATTGGTTGCTTAGACAGAAAACCGTTTTTCCTCAACTGCTCCCTATCGTTTAAAAATTTGTTTATTCCTAAATAAGGGAAGGGTAGATTTAAAATTTTTACCCTCATTAGAAGAGATCGAACTTAAATAATCCTAAAAGTTTTACAAAGATCTCCCAAAATTCGGATTTTTGCCGATTTATTAAGTATGGGTCTCAAAAAGAAAGTTCCCACTCAACTACGCCCTCTCCTTTAAATATTTGCATTTTTGAAACAAAGGCTAAAAAAGATTTCAAATTTTTACAATTCTTAGAAGACACTGCACTTAAATGATACCGAAAGTTCTATCAGAATCGCCCAAAGTCCAGATTTTTACCGAATTATTAAATTTCGATCTCGAGACGCAGGTTTCTAACCCACTTCGCCCTCACTTTTAAAAATGTGTTTCTTTCCAAAACAGGCAAGGAGATATTTGAAATTACCACCATCTGTAGACGACACGGGACTTAAATGCCACCGAAATTTTTAGAAGATTTACCCCAATATTCAGATTTTTTTCAGAATTACCAAATATCGGTCTCAAATCGCACGCATTTCCTCAACTGCACCCTCTCGTTTAAAAAACTGTTTCTCCCAAAATAAACACAGGAAAAATTTGAAACTCTCGCTCTCCTTAGACCAGACTTGACTTAAATGATACGAAATGTTTCGGATCATGAGTTTCAGAAGAATCATGAGATTTTTGCCGAATTTCGCAATATCGTCCTCAAAATGCACGTTTTTACACAACTGCGCCCTCTCCTTTAAGAATTCCCATCCTTTAAACTAAAGGTTATAAAAATGTAAATATTAGTTAACTATAAATATTATTTAACTTCTCGACTGAAATGATATCGAAAGTTTCATAAACGCAACCAAAAATCCAGATTTTTTCCGATTTAGCGAATATCGCACTCAAAACCCAGGTTTTTCACGACCGCGCTCCGTCCTTTAAAAATTCGCATTTTCCAAACTAAAGCAAGCAGAAATCTGAAATGTTGACTTGACCCGACATCTTGAATTGAAAAATCTTGACCCAAAATTTTGAAAATTTTTGCAAAATCCTGATTTTTGCCGAATTAGTAAACATCGGTCATTAAATGCACGTTTTGACTCAATTGCGCTGTCGGGTTTCAAAATTCGCTTCTTCCAAACTAAGCAAATCTGAAATTTTTATGATCTTTAGAAAACATTGGGTTGAAAAAATGCTTAAAGCTTAATATAAACTGTCCAACCTAGACAGTCTTTCGGTCTCAAAACGAGCATTCTAACTCATCTGCGCCCACTCCATTAAAAATTGGTATCTTTCCAACTAATGCAAGGGGCATTTTGAAATTTTTACCATCTATAGAAGAGAATCGGTTTAAATTACACTGAAAGGTTCATGAAAATCGCTCAAATTCCTGACCTTTGCCGAATTAATAGATCTCTTTGCTTGAATTTTCACTTCTATGTAAGTAAGCGATTTTCAGTTACTTTCATCAAAACTCTAACCGATGTAATGTAAATTTTTAATTAAAAATCCTGCAGCAGTGGTCTTTTAGGTCGTCCAAATCACGATCAAATTTGAATTGATAAATAAAATTATTTGTAATTATATGCGCAGAACATAGTTTGTACTGTATTAAAGCCCATTGTGTTTAGTATAATGGATTAACCTCGATTTGGCTACGAACCTTTCATTCCCAGTAATTGATATGTTATATTTTTGTGCTATGGAAATGAGACTTCGGAGAGAAGGAGGATCGAATCTTCGAATCTTCACCGCTTTGTATCATCAGCCGTGTGACTAGAATCGCTTCGATCAAATGATTTGGCTAAGGTCATTATCTCTCTGACCGAATCTAGGAAGGATTTTTTTTCAGCTTATTAATAATCAAGTACGCATGATGTGTTGAAATAATCGCGCAATTCCTGCGAGAATTTTTGAAATAAATCCGTTTATCCCGTGCCGGTTGCGTTTTAGCAAAAACATTTTCTACTTCACACAATTGGCCATTATATCAACTTTTCCGCAGGCATCTAGCAGCTAACAGGGAAATACCGTTTTAAATTGCCATCCTCCTACCGAATGGCATCCGTCCATATGTTTGTGTCATTCAATGAGTTTTTGTCTTGGCGATTTCTTTAAACCAGACACAATCATGGTCTCTTGGTATGGTCATGTCGCAAGTCGGTTATGTGGTAAATACATAACATGCATTTCTGGGAATGCACAACAGCGCCTAGTTACCGATTATTAATAAACAATAACTTGCACACTTTTTTTTTCGGGTCAGTTATCTATGTAGGTCCGGATTGAACGGGCATTGAATTTAGCACAAAACTAGTTCTGATCAATTATTGCTTTCAACACTAATCCGTTTGTACATGCCTCTGTAGGTACGAAATTTATTTGCAATTATTTGAAAAATCTAATGTATCGAGAACAAACTTTTAGGTCTTTAACAGGTAAATAATGCAAATTCTCTACCTAGATATTCTTGAGGTAAAAGAAATGTTCATTTATTGCGCCTCGGCTTAAGCACAATGCACCTTACCAGAGTCATAATATTTAGCTCTTTTATGCTGTTACCATTTTTTTGTATTCTTAACGCAGCTCTAATTTCTAAGGTCACGCAAGGCTGCTCAAACTCATGCCATGCTTGATGTCCAACAAGTTAATACACATGGACTTTAAAATGGGGCTTGACTAATTTTTATCCTCTTTTTTAACTATAAATGTGTGAGTTTAGTGTCCTTTTTGAGCTGAGATTAGTGTGATTAAGAGCAGCTAGGCAGCAAACAATTATTTAGTTGCCCAAAAGACAAAAGATTTCTCAAGAAACCAATTATGAAAAAGTGCAAAACTGGCGCTGGAGTGACTGGGTCAGTTTCTGGTTAAAAAATCCCATAAAACGCGAAATCCTCTCGGGTTTTCCTAGACGCGAAAGTATCAAAAGTCTTTCTTTTTGAACTGTATTTAATTTGGATTATTGTGGTCTTTGTAGAGAAGCAAAAAACAAGAAGGATGTTGGAATTTTTTAACCAACTATACCCGCGTCTTTACAAAATCGCATTTTCCAAACTAACGCAAACAGCAATTTGAAAGTTTTACAATTTTTTAGAAAATACTTCACTTTATCAATGCTGAGAGTTTCATAAATGTGGCGTAAAATCGTGAGTTTAAACAGCTTTGCAAATATCGGTTTCAAAATGAATGCGTCTATCCAAATGAGCTCCTTTCTTTCAAAATTATTATCTTCCAAACTAGAGCAAATAGCAATTTGAAATTTGTCTGGTTTTTAGAACATACTTGGGGCTATAGATGCTGAAAGTTTCATGAAAATCAGCTCGAATTTGAATTTTTGCCGAATTAATAAATGTCGGTGTGAAAACGAACGTTTGGGTCAACTGCGCTCTTTTTAAAAAATGTGTATCTTCCACACTAAAGTAAATATTAATTTGAAGTTTTCACCACTTTTGGAAGAAACCTAACGCTATAGCTGAGGAACGTTTCATCAAGTGTACCAAGAACTCTGATTTTTGACAGCTCAGTAAATATAGGTCTGAAAATGGACGTTTTTACCCAACTACACTCTATGCTCTAAAAAATCGCATATTCGAAACAAACTAAAGCGAGCAGCAGCTTGAGACTTTCACTGTTTTCAGTAGATACCTCACCTTAAAGACGAGAAGAGTCATAATTTTTGCGCTGAATCTTGAGTTTATCCAATTTTATCAATATTGGTCTCAAAATGAAAGTTTTTACCTAGTTGCACTCTCTTCCAAACTGAAGCAAGTAGTCGCTTTAAAACTTAACTCTCTTTAGAAAGTGCTTACCAGGAAAGACACAGAGAGTTTCATAAATGTCGCGCAGAAAAATATTTTTTTCCAGCTTTGCAAATATCAGTCTCAAAATGAATGTTTTCACGATCTGCGCTGTCGCCTTTAAAAATTCGCATCTTCCAAACCTAAGCAAGTGGCAATTTCAAATTTTTAGCATCTGTGAAAGACAATTAAATCTTCAGACGCTTGAAGTTTCATTAAAATCAGCCAAAATCTTGAGTTTTCGCAAATTTGCAAATATCGACCTCAAAACGAACGTTTTTGGTCAAGTGCGCTCTTTTCTTTAAACAATCGCAACTTCCAAACTAGAGCAACTAGTAATTTAAAAATTTTCCAATCTTTAGACGACACTTGACTCTAAAGATGCTGCGAGTTTTCTGAAAATCACCAGAAATCCTTATTTTTACCAGCTTCGTAAAGTTTTTGCTCGCTCAACTCCGCTGTCTGTTTTTTAAAAAATTGGCATCTTCCAAACTAAAGCAAATAGCGATTTGGCCCTTTTACTAGTTTTAGATACCACCTCTACAGATGGGTAAATTTTCATAAAAATCGCCATGCATCCAGGCTATCTTTATCCATTTCATTAAATATTGAAAGGGATGTTTTACCCAACCGCGCTTTCTCGTTAAACCTGTGCATCTTCCAAACTAAAATAAGTAGTAATTGGGAAGCTTCGCCATGTTTAGAAAACACTTGACTCTAAAGATCCTGAAAGTTTCATAAAAATCAGCCGCAATTCTGATTTTTGCCGAATTAATAAATATCTCAATAAAAGTCTCAAATTGCATGTTTTTATTGAACTGCACCATCACCTTTAAACATTCGCTTCTTTCAAACTGCTTGATTTCTTTAATTATTTTTAAAACCCGTGCAAAAAGCACAATTTTCAATTTGTTGTTTTTGTGCAAAAACTAACTATTTGCAACGCAAAAATATCCATTAACTATATGCTTTTTTAATTAATTTTACTGCCATTTACTCGGCATCAGCGTGTGAAACTCTCATCTACAACCTCGTTTGCGTGCACAGAGTTCAGAGGAGACCAAAACACAATCGAGGAAGACTGAACGTCTCTGCACATGACTCAGTTTGCTAGTTTGTTTTGAGAAACGAGCACGATTTAGTGTGTTTTTGAGCTTCGTTTTGCGCTCAGTTCCGTCAATGGTTTTACGCGCGCTACTCGATGCGACAATTTTCCAAATTCGCTGAAAATTAGCATTGAAAATGTGATTTTTGTGAGTCGGTTAGTTGGGTTGGATTTGCACTCGAGAACTAAATTGTTTCAATAGGTAGAGAGCATTTTTTGTATTAATTAGTTGGGGATAATTTTCACCAAAATTCGGCCAAGTCTCCGATTTTCAATTTTCTTATTTCAGCTGTATATCAAATGTATTTTTAATTTAAAATAATGCATTGCCATGATTTAAACTTTGGTGTTATTGAAATTTCACCCGCATTGGTTCCGACGATTTCATTTAACTTTTATATGAGGAATTGAATATTTAAATTGAATCCCCATTTTCCATATACGCGCGACAGATTAAACAGCAGATAAAAACTTGTCACCAATTTCAATGTTTTCTCAGCTATTCCCGTATCGTCCAGATTAGGATAATCGCTTTAGGTTGTTTCGTTGATAACGGCCCGACCTTGTTATAATTATAAATATTGGAGCAGCTAAAAATCACAGAATCCACTAGTTTTCAATATTTCGTTTTGCTATTGGCTGCCAACTTCCACGTAATTCAAGAAGCTTGAGGGAATAATCCGTAAAAGGAAAAACGACTTTTGACGATGAACCCCAAAACAACAATGGGATAACGTGCTGTTCCTTTCATCCCTAAACGCCCTTGGATCTTTGGCTTGACGAATTTCAATTGGGGTTGTGAAAGGTTCGTTTCGTGCGGTTTAGTTGGGAAAAAGAGTCTTCTACCCGGGTTTACCTGCTTTGGCGCCACTTTTGTTTATCGCGCAATAGTTTCAGGAACTTGAGCTACGGAAGTACACAAAAATGTTTTGGAAAAGGACACCAAATGCACATAAAAACCGTGATTTTTCATCATCAAACCTCGCGTTAAATTTTGGTTTGTTTAAAGCTTCTTTCGATTCAAAAGTGTGTATTTTCATCGCTAATAATGCAACTGTTAAGTACAGTTTTCTTGTAGCCATGGGGCGTTTGGCTGCAGTATCGCAATTTCCATTTGCGTTGTTTTACCTTTCCACACTCTTATTAAATAAATGTATCTGGCCAGGCCTTCAGCTAAAACTCATTAGATGGTCATTTTTCATTTGGCGGAAGAGAACATGGAAGCTAACGGCCCTATCGTGTACGCTTATCTCACTAATTCATATGCGCCGCTTTCATTTTTCCATTATATGTAATTGAATTTGTTCGCTGATTATTTTAACGGTTTTTTCACTCCATAGTTGTCTATAAAAATTATCGGGTTGGGACAGTTTTATGGCTGTGCACTTTCATGTTCAGACCAGCTCTACTTGTTTGATCTTTTCCTGAAGAAAAAAATACAATAGCAACGTAGGAGTTGTACCTACAACGGTATGAATAGTGTCTCAATCTTCTCACGCACCGCTTTACTATTGCACATGTTCTTATTGACATCCTTCTCACGAATTTACGAGGACATCGCCAGATAAGCAGTACATACAGTATAAGTTTATATACAAGCTGGAAATCCACTTGTGGGCTACAATAACCATAACATCCTCCCTTTCTACTTCAGCCACTTGAGGTACCACTTTCCACTGTCTGGTTTGATGGATTTTTGTTACCAAAAAAATGTAATCGAGGTTTTCTTGCCAGTTTTGTTTGGATTTTTCTGTTTTAAAAGGCTTCAGGTTGAAAAGTGGGCTTTTTTCCGCGGTTCAGTTGCAGAATTAGGAGCAATAGCATTCGAAAGTTTATCAATGTTTACTGTGTGTACAGTAAAGGATTAAAAGTGTTTTTGGGATTTGCAGTCATGAAAGATTAACGTGTAATTTCGCACGTATGAAGCTGTTATTTCAAAGTTATCTAGTTTATGTAGCTGAGACGGTTGCTTAGTTAGTTCAATGAGAGTACGGGATTGTATGCAAAAACAATTCACTCGCTTTTTCCGTGAAATTGAAATCGCTGTTAACATTTAAAGCTTGTGTGCTAAAGTTGCAAAAATGCTTATTGAAAGCCTTAAAACTCGCTTTAAATTGCTTTAAGGATTTGTGTATTACATGGAAATTGTGAACATATACATTTTTGGGTTTTGAAAATGAAATTTAAACGACAATCTTCTTGAGTGTTTCAACATGGCCAAACAACATACAAGTCTGCTGCTTAAGTTCACACTCATTAGTTTAAAGATTTTTTTTTATTTGGGCAAATTATGTGCCTTTTTTGCAAGATTTGCCCGTTTGCAAGTACGTAAATCGCGCAAGGAATGAGCGGATTTTTTTATTTTTCGATGAACGTCGAATTAAGATTTTTGTCTAAACTTCTTATTCAATTCAGGCAAAGTTTCATAATTTACCTGAAAACAAACAAAAATGTCATGGACGATTAACGCTTTCTGGAAACTTTTTCTTCTGCTTGTTCTTAGCATGGAAAATACACATTTTTTCAACGACCAGTGCTTTAACTTTCGGTTGATCAAAGCAAGAAGCCTGAGAAACTCACTAGTTTTTTATGTATTTTTTGTGCCGACTGGTTTAGACGCCAACCAAATGTTCCAAATTGTTCAATTTTGCTCTTAAATTTACGTCTTTAGATTTACCTGAAAACGACACTGAGTTAAGGACGAAATTGAACAATTAAAGAAGAAATTTGAACATTTTGTTGGCGTCTAAACCAACGTCGTGCCCGAAGGGCTCGGCACCAAAAATACATAAAAAACTAGTGAGTTTCTCAGGTTTCTTGGTTTGATCAACCAGAAATTGACCTTTGAAAAAATGTGTATTTTCCATGCTACGAACAAGCAGAAAATAAATTTCCAGAAAGCGTTGTTAATCGTCCATGACATTTTTTCTTGTTTTCAGGTCTTGTTCATCGGGAAATAAATCGTTGAAAATAGAAAATACGCTCAATCTTAGCGCGATTTACGGATTCGCAAACCAGAAAAACTTGCAAAAAAGACACGGAATTTGCCCAAATCAAAGAAAACATGAGCTCTTTAAACTAATCAAAGTGTGAGCCGAAGCAGCACTTTACACAGGTTTGTATGTTGTTTGGTCAGTCAAGATTGTCGTTTAAATATAATTTTCAGTAGCCAAAAATTTACATCTTCTTCAATATTTTAAAGCTATTTTTAAGGCTTTCTATAATCATTTTTGCAATGCCTGAAAGTTTTCAAGATAAAGAAGCAGACTTAATTTTTTTTTAACTTTAAGCAGAAAAACTTAAAATGTTATCAGCGATTTCGATTTTACGGAAAACGCATGAAAAAACTTAATAGATTAAAAACTGTCGAGTTTTTAACATCCAAGAGCTCTTTAACTTCCTCAGCTTTTTTTATGCATCCTCAATCTCCACCGCAGCAAATACTGTGATTTTCTCTTCTTAATTGAGCGAGTAATTCAGCAACGTACTTGAAGCACTCTCCTGCCCAAAGCAGCCAAGAATTTCAACAGTGAGTCTGTTTAGTTTACCTTTTAGCGCAAAAGAAACCAACATGAACAAGTTTAGAGATTACGTAAACATGCCAAAATGGATACAATAAACATCCACCCACCAATATCATCACTCTAGTTTTCCTTTACCACCCACACATCATCATGGCATTGTTAAATTTAATGATGGAATTATTCAGTCTGCAATCACTTTCAATTTAATTAACTACTTTGTATAGAGTATTTAGGACTGGCCTTATTTGGTGGAAGTGGCAACGTTTCGATTTGCTCATCTGAGCCCTGATTATCAGGCCCAATTGAATTTGGTTCTCGAAAGCGCAAATCCTACACTCAGTTACTTTCAAGTGTGCACCAACTGCAGCGAAAAAGTGTTAAAGTAGTGACTGCAGCAGGGTTTTCTTAAATGCCTCCCGCTTCGTTTCAAATGCTCGCCTCACCTCCATCGGCCATTCACGATGGCTTTGCGACCATCCGAAGACCCAGAGTCGGTCTCCCAAGAAAACCACCCCGACCACCTTCGTTGGCCAGCGTTCCCGAAGATAATCGCTCGTATGAAGCAAATGGACTAAACAGGTTCAGCTACGGCACGGTAACGCGCAATGGAAAGTTCAGGGATGGTTGTGAAAGTATCGAGGACTTTAAGCAATTCAAGCAGAAGATCAGCGGGTTGAATGGACTTTCCAAGGAATCCAGTGCGGGGTTGGGTGTTAATGGAAGCGGACGAGTTTCTCCAACTTCCCCCATTGGAAACCCCAGTATACCTTGGTGGGAGTTGGCGACCAAGAAGAGCAAATATCGGTCTTGTCCGCAGTTGGATATGCAAACAGTTAGTAGTAGTTTTATGAGTTTATCTCAGAAACGGTCAAGAGTTCAGTTCAGTTATAAGGAGCTTTCTGATTGAGCACTTAACACTCTTTGTTTGCAAACTAGATTTTATCAGAGATTCATAACATCTAAGAAATCAAAATGGGCTAATTTGGAGATCATAAAGCATTAAAAGAACCGTTTTTGGAAAAGCTGGTTTAGCTGCAAAGATCTTTCAGACAGAACATTTTAAATTGTAGATAAGTTCTATATTGCTGAGGCGGATTCATTTTTTTACAAACTTCTTTTTGGGTATTTCGCCTCAAAAGTTTTTGTCTTTAAAAAAGACAGAATTTCCTCACGTCTTTTATTACAGATTGATAAATAGTGCTCCTATTTCGCAATAAGAACGAATTATTTATCAAAAAGTAATCAACAACTATCACCTAGAGGGTATCCTGCGACACACTTACGCTCAAGCTGTAAGAGAAAATTCCAATTAGTATCAAAAGTTATATCGTTATCAAAAGAACCTAAATGAACCTAAAAAAGAGTATGTTAATAAATTGTGTAACAATAGTAGGATAAATTTTATATAGGAGAAACCTCAAGACCATTACACAAAAGACTCAAAGAACACCAATCATACATAAAAAACAGAGAATATCATAAATCACAC
>NW_026018916.1:3279489-3289098 GCF_020466585.1 Dendroctonus ponderosae
TTTTCAAGTGTTTGATGTAATAAATGTTCTTGTCGTTGTACAATCAAATTAAAACATCGGATTTTGATTGTTAACCAATTAAATGCACATATGGCTGGCATGAAACAGCACGTTTCAAACCTTATCCCATCGTGATTAAACTGTGGAAACAAGCAAACAAAAAAAAACGTTCCTCCGGCAAGTAAACAGCCTTATTTAAAACACTTGTTGCGAATATGAATTAACATTTGGATTCTAAATGGGTTTTTGTGCTGCTCAGTTCAAGTGTGCAACGACTAATTTATCTCACTTAAACGATGATGTGTACCACGATTATTTACTCTATTTTATTTTATATGGCTGGTAATTGGGTTAAACATTCGTATTTTAGTTATTGGCTATCAAGCGAGTTGGTGCAATTGTTGGCTGGTTTATTTTATTGGCAATTTATTTCATTATTGGCAAAAATGCAGCGTTTATGCAGTAAAAGCATACGCGTCGAAAGCGATGACTAAAATCCTAATCTGTAACTGCAACTCTCTATCTAGAGGAAATCTAGACTTTAAATGGTGATTTTTTGGGGCTTTTAGGTCGTCGTGGAATAGAATTTATTCCTTATGAAAAGCTCCCCAGTATCAGTTACAATTGAAACTTGATCAATGATAAATTTACGCACAAAACGAAATTTTTTGTAACGTAATTGTTTTAAGATTATTCGATAAATCCAATAAAATTTAAAAAACTTCTTCAAGAGAGCCGATCATTAAATTTATCGCAATTTTCCATTTTGTCGCAGTCTTGGAACATCGAAGTGAAAAAATAATGAAACCAAAACATCACTTGAAAAGGCTTTTTTGAAACTATGAAGACAAGTATTAAAAAATTGCTACTTTTCTTCCGAGCCATTTTTTATTTCAAAGTCTGCTCTTTCCATCGCTCGCCTTATCAATTGCGCTGCTTGTAGACAAGAGATTGAAAAGCGTTTTAGTCTTTTAGCATTAAAATCAGTCAAATATTGCAAAAAACTATTAATGAGACACGTAAGTGCTCGTATGTTACAGCAGAGCAAACCACTTCTGAAGATGCATGCAAAACGTCTCAACTGAAACTCACCAGTTTAACTCAATAGCCTCAATAGCCGCAAAAGTATAACTGTTTTGATTCAAACTTCTTCAACTTGCTGACTCTGCAACAAGCTGAAAACCACGCAAAATGTAGTCAAATTTTGCATTTATTCGTACAAATCCATCGTTGATTCAATAAAAGACACGCTCTGAAACTAATCAGTAAATTTGCGTCATTTATCGCAAATCCCACTGCAATTAAGCGCTTCGTGCTATTTATCGAAAAAAACCATACAAACGACAAATTCAGATAACAAATTAAAACTAAATTGAGCGTCTATTTGGGGAATTATCAATAAATAAATCCAAAAGTCGCATGGTTGAAGATTTACATTCGAATTACTTAATCGACTATTAAGCAAGTAAGTAGGTATAATGTAGTTCAAGGATATGAAAACAAAAATTACGAAATAGGAGTGTTTTTGACTAAATTCTAGAGTACAACTTGTGCATATTTGCAACCTACGCGCTTTTGGCTCCCGACAGTTCCGACAGTTTAGTTATGCTCACTTGGGGCTTGTTTGACTGGCCTGATCGAAACTGTTTAGAATTCTCATAATGTTTATTAATAATCGTCATTTGCATTTGAATTGGAATTCGAAAAACATGGCAACTGTCTACAATGTAAACTCGTTGCTGATTGAGTTGCGTGCATTTTTCGCATGAAACTGTTAAAAGAGTTACTAAACAAAATTCTTCAAACTGTTCAAATGTCGCAGCTTTAATCAAGCGTATAAATTAAGCAAAGGCATGCGTATGCAAATAGTTTCAAAGAACAAAAGCATTCGCAGTAGAAAAATCAGGCTATTCTTGCTAGGTGTAAACTACTAAGCTGGATGCATAATTGACGGCATTATTACGCAAATGAATGTTCTAGTAAATGAGCCTTTGCGTAACTACTGTCTTTCATAAATCGCAACCTTATCTGATAAAAGTCCAATAATTGCAGATAAACTGAAGATAGTCAAATAGTTTCGCAACGTGCAACAAGCGTAATGAAAGCGAAGACAACTCGAGTCCAAACCGACATGGAAGGCAAAATTTATTGTGTAGCCATAGGCCTAGTACATAATATAATAAACATTATGTTTACCGTTAATTACATGCAGACAGTGACATGATGTATGCATACAAATCTTGCGATTGTGACGATCTCCATTGAATTTTGCACATGATTTATGTGAATATCTGCAACAAGCGGCTGGGTTCTGCATGAAAAAAAACTTCCAAAATAAAAAAACTATATATTTCATTATACACGAGAGCGATAAACATTTACTTTTCCTAAATTAATGAGACGACTTAACATCTGCCTGCAGTGAACACGCGTCAGATGCTTCGGCTTACTGTTGAAAATTATAATTAAAAAACATAATAAGTGCCTCATAAACTTGTATTCAAGTCCCGACATAAACAGTAGCGGCTTTTATCAGTTTCTTATAGGCAACGAGAGCTAACTTTAGTACCTAGAGTCAGTCAATTGGTTTGGCCATTTAGTGGTACTTGAAGGTACCAGAAGGAAAATCCATCTGGTTTTTCCATTAATTAATCTTGAAGTTTTATTATTAGGTACAGGCAATTAGGATTTAAAAAGCCCATCTCCGGCCATTAAGCTGGAAAATATCAGCAATTGCAATTGATTTTTTCGTTTTTTCCATTTACACATTGAGGGACGGAAAATAGATAATTTTCCGCAATTGCAATTTTTTCTTTAAAAATTCGCAACTTCCGAACTGAAGTAAACAGTAATTTGAAAATTTCACCATCTTTAGAAGACACTTGACTCTAAGGATGCTGTCAGTTTGAGAAAAATCGCCCAATCTGTGCTAAAAAATTGTCTCGCATGAAATATCTTTTTCATTCGTCAATTTCAGTTCGGCACCTCTTTTTTTCTTTCATCAGTTGAATCGTCACTATCCAGTGAAAGATTAAAAGTTCAATGATCGCTATCCAATAAAACATTAAAATATTTTTTTCTAGAGCTCTAGCTCTAGAGCAATAAAAGTTAAAATAAAAAATAAATGCTTGGATGTAAAATTTCCCTTAGAAGATAATACGAAAAAAAGCTTTATTATTGCTTGATTTGTGGTTCACATGCGTTCTACATACAATTCACAGTTCCAATTATTTACTTTGATTCTTCCCGCAAGAAGTTTAGAAATTTTGCAAAATACTTGTTTTTTGCACCCAATACCCCCATAATTATAAAGCTTTTTTCATCGGTTTACTTCAGTTGACAATTTTTAAACCAAATTTACATCCCACTTTATAAACGTTTTTTTTTTTCAGAGCTTTATTTCAAACACTAATCAGGGTTTAAAATGCGGGCATTAAACGGGGGTTTTAAATCGAAATCATTCCCAAATTGAGCTGCACTCCCAACAATCAACGTCGTTTGTTCCGGTTATTGTGTCCAGAAAAAACTGGCCAAAGGCCTAAATCGCTATAAAACGCATCCATAATGCATGATGTTGCCTTTCTCAATGGGTATGCGCTTCTGGCATCTTGAAAACAACTTTTTTTCCCCCCTTATGAATGGCAAACGTGAATTATCTCGACTGTTATGATTTAATTTGCTCAATTATTTTTAATTGTTCTTGCTCAGAGATGCGCATCAAACCGCCAAAAAAAACGTTGTTTTTGCTTCAAATTAACACCCCTGAAAGAGCTTCGATAGGGGAACTATTTCAGTAGAAAACTTAGGGAGTAATGATCGTTTGATGTAATATCCCTAATGGATTAATTATACTTCCGGTGACGGTCTATAAAAATGGAAAATGCACCCCTAGTTTGATGACGAAGCCCGATATAGTTTCTACGTAAATCAGGGTGTGTGTGATGTCTAGGCAAAAATAGGTGTGTTTCACTAGGGAACACACATAGTACTAGGGGCTGGCAATTAGCTTACAAAACTCTTACATTCAATTACAGTTGAATGTCGCAGACGATCAATAAATAACAAATAATACCGCAAATGTTTAATAACGACACACATTTGGATAGGAAGACGGAAACGAAAATCTGGGTTAATAGAAGCAGTGAAAAATTGTCTCAGTGTGCTGCTTTGGAATACTTCAAGAGCCTTAAACGAACCATAAAACTTTAAATATACTAGCTTTGGCTGTAAAGTCGTTTTTATTAATAGGGTTAGTGACACTTTTTAAACGATTTTCTTTGGCTGAAGGCTACAAAATTTCGTTGAAATGATTAGAGGCTTCAATTATTTTCCTCAACAGCTGCGAATTTTGATAGTGTAAGAAGTAATTTACACAACATTTTAATTTGAGATCAGAATTGATGAGAAAAAATAGTCAGAAAGTTAGTTGAGCCTGACTGCCTTGTTCTTCAATCTCGTCAAAAATATTTTTCGTTTAATAGAAAATCGTTTTTTTAAGTAAATCCTCAAACGATGAACTTGCGAATATTTTATGGCCTTTTTAATTTTGGAGATATTTTTAATTCCTGAAGATCTAAAAAACTAAAAGTTACGACTTTCGAGACCGAGCAAACCACCTCTGATGCACTCGTGCTTGTAACACATCAGGAAGAAATTCTTTTCCACCTAGGCCTAAAAGCCCGAAAAACTCGCTGGTTTTATGCATTTTTTTTTCAAACTGCAACTACGAAGCCACTCCTTTGTCTATTGCCAATGGCATAGGAGTGCCTGCCCTTGTGTACTTTATTATAATGATTACTTTATGTTAAAGTGACGGTTGTTTGTTCTGTAAACTTATCTAGATTGTGGGTTTCCTATTTTAATTTTCCGAAAGTAGGTACCTGCTCTGGTTTCAATCGATTGTGTTCAACAAATAGATAGAAAAAGTGTGGTCATTTCAAATAAAGTTAATAGGAAAGATATCAATTATTTAAATTTTGTGAAAACCAATTCGTTTTTCTTCTTAAAGAACATCTGGCGATTTTGCGGGCCGATCGTTGATTTTTCAGACATCTAACATCCAGCTACTCTCGCATCGGATAAAACAAGTCACAAAGCCTAAATGTTAATTTAAAAAAATTGTTATTTATATTAAACAATTTCGTTCCCTTTCAGGCTCATGTGGTGGCAGCTTTCGAGCAGAGCCTCACCTCAATGACTCAAAGACTTCAACATTTAACTGCAACTTCAGAAAAAAAGGTAAGCGCTACATAAACATTCCTAATTTGTCCAGTCTTTCTTAACTTTTTCGTAAATGGAACCTTTGTATTGTTCGCATATTTGCTACCACTGCTCAAGAAATGAACGTTACACAGCCAAATTTACCTTAAATTTGGAACTGGATAAATTCTGATTGCCTAGAGCGATTTGGTTTGTGCTTGCAGCGCTATTGAGCCTAATTTGTTTTTCGTTAGTCAATGTTTTGGTACAAATTAATCACCACGGATAAGTTTTCTACAAGGTGGCAAATAATAAAATGCACATTTTTTCAAATGTTGCCATGCCCCTAGTTGGACAAAAAAATTTTAAAAACACCAAAAATTTCAAGATTAACCAAATAGAGTCTTTAAAGTTTGAAATAAAGTGTTGATGTTTAAATTTTTTTACTAAAATTACATCTTAATGATTTTTTAAAATATTTTAATTTAGCCCCAATTTATGAGTTTTTTAAGCGGTTACAATCTTTAATCGGCGATATTTTCCTTATTACACACGCAAACCCTTTATACATGCACATTGACGATTTTTGGACCGAAATCTATGCATTAAGCTGAAAACCGTGCATGTGAAATTTAGACGTTTGACCGAAAATTCCATAAAGGTTAAGGTCGATTTTGAAAAAAAGTGAGTTTTTTTCATAACGCCTCAAATTATACAACATTTGCAAGATAAGGAAGTGATGAAACCCTACAACCTCACTGAAAAATACGTTGGATCCTACGGATCGGTGAAGGAATCAAAGGTTTGATCGGAACCAAATCCAGACTACCAGTAAGCTGATGCTTCTTGTATTGAATACTGGAACTCAAATTTCCTTATCGAAAGCTGCTTTAAGCGAAAAGCTTAAAAGGTTAAAAATTAGCCACGAAAGAACCAATAGCTCAAATCAGCAAAGCAACGATATAAAGAATCTATAAAACTTCAGTTGCTTGTCGGAAAACTAAACTCAGTTCAAACTAAAAGATTTATAGATTAGAGATCATTCTAACCAGCTTTCTGCAAGCTGGCGCCCTATCCTCAATTTTCTACCCATTCATCCCCAAAARGTTTACTACCCTTTCACACTACAYMCAATGAAAATYCACGTCGAATAGAAGAATGAAACTGTTGCTCAGCTTCCGAGTGATGCTAGAAACCAACGAAATTTCGACTAATTAAGAATACCCGTTAAAGGTTGTGATTTCAAGAATTATTCAAAATTTACATTGGAGCTTAATTTTCTTATCGTCTGGTTAYAATCATCTTCGCTCTTTTTGTATTGCAATTTTTTCATCTGTTAGCCCCAGATCTCGTGCCTTAATTAGTCAAAATGTGCGTTGACTTTGTYGAGCAGCAATCAATTTTTCGTCTTTCAGGAGAGCGAACTGCAAGAACTGAGACAGGCAATGGATGCCCTGCGGGCCCAGTCCATACAAGCAGGCATTGGATCCAGCTTAGCGCGACAACCCAGCTCAGATAGCGTTTCCAGTCTATCATCCGCCTGCTCCTTAGACAAGCAGGACAAGAAGAAGAAAAAGGGCTGGCTAAGGAGCAGTTTCACCAAAGCCTTTTCCCGAAACGCCAAAGTTACCAAAGTTCAATCCAGTCACAGTGAGGGCGAGAGCGAGAGGCAGCACAGCCCGCCACCTCCAGCCCCCATCGACCATGGACAGGAGGTGGCCGAGCTGCAGAAGCAATTGCGAGAAAAAGACTTGGTGCTGACCGACATCAGGCTGGAGGCTCTGAGTTCAGCCCACCAGTTGGAGAGCTTGAAGGTAAGTAATGGGAGATTGAGCAAAGTTGGGGACTTAGTTGGGCGGATTTGTGCAGGACACTGTGATGAAAATGCGAAGCGAAATGCTCAGTCTGAAGCAGAACAATGAGAGGCTCCAGCGGATGATGAGCGGCGCAAACACGATGCCCTGCACTGAGCTTACAGCGGAGGCTCGATCTAATTCGTCCCTGGATGCACTGAGCGACTTAATCCCGACTGATGAGCCAGCGCCTGAAGCTGAGAGCGACGGCAAGAGGATAGCGATATCCGTCTATCTAGGACAGCCGCATAGCTTTGAGAGGTAACCGGAAAGGAGATTGTGATGAGATTCTCACAAAATATTACCTATTCCAGATACTATGCAGAACACTACGGATACGATGGCAAAGGAACAAACAACACTAGCACTGAAATAGCTGTCGCCTACACAAATATCGGCGCCTCCACGTCATGGGCGCAGCTGGACAATGCGGTAAGAAGGGCCTTTAAACAGTATGTGGCTCGTCTGGATCCGGGAGGCGGATTAGGGCTGGGCAGTGATTCCATCGCCAGCTACAAGCTGGGAGAATCTGAGCGAAAACCCGACACTGGACCCCCCGATTTGCTGCCTGTGGGCTATGCAGTTGGCCGAGTGGCTACCGTCCATGTGGTAAGCAGTTGAAGTTGAAGCAAAAACTTTCAATCACTCTCAACTTGCTGCAGGTGTTGCAACCAGTGGCAGCCTTAGCCTTCGAAGCCTTGATCCCGAAAGGAGTGGCCCAAAGGCTGGTCTCTTTACTGGCAGAACATCGAAGGCTGGTGTTGTGTGGCGCCCCAGGCACTGGAAAGACTCATCTAGCCACTCGGCTGGCAGAGTTTCACGCGCAAAGTTTAGGCAGAGATCCGCAAGAGGCTGTGGCCACTTTCAAGTACGTTGATTCAGTGATTGATCAAGTGAGTTGGTTGGATTGCAATTTTTCGGTCCTTTGCAGCGTGGACAACAAATCGGCTAAAGAACTGCGGCAGTACCTGCAGCACTTGTCCGAGCAGGCGGCTTCAGGCGACAACAGCGTTCTTCCCTGCGTGGTGGTGCTGGATAATTTGCACAAAGCCGGCCCTCTAGCTGATGCCCTAGGCAGCTTACCCAGGAACTTACCATGTCTTCTAGGGACGATGGCGCAAAGTGCCTGCTCTGCCACTAGTCTGCAGTTGCAACATGGGTTCAGGTTTGTACATATTTTTCCTCATTTTTGGTGGAAGTTTGCTTCCTACCACGGTCTGGGTATGTTCGATGATGGGGATGAACAGGCGAGTTTTTCGCAGATGCGCGAAAACGTTTCGTTTGCTGGCGGCAATGTGTGGCAAATACTACGTGAAAAAGTGCTTTGCATATTTGGAGGAGTTTTAAAAAATTACACGAAAAGAATTAGAGGTTTCCGGAAAAAGTCTGTAGAAGCGGTTTTCGTCAAAAAAATCGCGGCTCAGACAGTTTAGGCCTGGGTAACACTGTGTTGAGTGCGCCATTGGGTTGTTGACGCTCTCTGAGTTAACGAATTATAACTCATCGGTTAATGAGTTATAAGTAATTTATTAGAGCTTTACGAGAGCCGAGACTGGAATTTGCACATCTGAAAAAAAGGTCATCAACATTTTTCCTGAGAAACTTTTCACTACTTTGTTCAAACAAGTAAAAAAAGTAATCTAGATTTTCCCAGCAACAGACGTGAGTCCAAAGAAAGTCGACGAGTTTTCTTGTAAAATCGATCTCTTAATGTTTTTGCATAGAAGATTAAGTTTGCCAGTATTTGACAGTAAAATGTTAGGAAAAAGCGGTTTTTCTGTTTAGAGTCAGTGTTGTTTAGAAATATTGACCTAAACGCGAAGAAACCCCAGTTTCCAAGAGTTTTCCAAATAAATGATTATAAACTTTCGCTTTTCAGTTCGGGGAAATATTTTTGGAAAAAGACCCAGAATTAATTATTAGGGTTTTGTCCATTTGCGGTTAAGGAGGCGAGTGTTCCAATCAAATCTATCTTATAATTTTTCACGGAAAATACCTGAATATTGTTCGAATTTTAACTAATAACTGCGATTTTTGCGTAGAAAGAATTTCTTAATTGAAACTTTGTTAAAACTAGAATGGCCTGAAAATTTAAAGACACTTTGAAGATTTTCAGGGCGATGTGGCCGGCGAATTTCCCAAATAATTTTTTGTAAACTTGCTCCCTGACCGTTTTTTTTTCAAGATAATCTTAAAATCTTAAAAAAAAAATCTTTAAAAAATTGAATAAAATTATTTAGTTTTTGTGCCAAATTCGAAGTTGAAAATGATTTTCTAAAGTTGCCTGCAAACCGTCGAATGAGGCGAATTTTCTAGCAAAATTTATTTTCTCATTTTTGGCTGAAAAGACTTCATTATTGTCAGAAAGGAAGGAAATCGTCAAAAAATAATAATTTTTTGCGTTTTCGATTGAAAACTTTTAGATAAGTTCTATATTGTTGAGGATTCATTTTTTTACAAAATTCTTTTTGGGTATTTCGCCTCAAAAATTTTTGTCTTTAAAAAAGACAGAATTTCCTCACGTCTTTTATTACAGATTGATAAATAGTGCTCCTAT
>NW_026018916.1:3289258-3319762 GCF_020466585.1 Dendroctonus ponderosae
AGCTATTTTCTGCTATCGTTATCAAAAGAACCTAAATGAACCTAAAAAAGAGTATGTTAATAAATTGTGTAACAATAGTAGGATAATACAGTAAAAATTTTTGAGGCAAAATACCCAAAAAGAAGTTTATAAAAACTTTTAGTTTTGTGATCAGTTTTGGAGAAAACCCTAATGGTTTTCGAGGAAAAACGGGAGGAATTTATTTAAGTTAATAACGCTAATAATAATAATAAAATTTAAGTTAATAATAATTTAAGACGCTGAAAAAAATTTTTGTACAATTTTTAAAAAGCTATAAATTTCTCTTGTATTTTTGCGCGTAGAAGTCCCCCAGATGGTCAGTATTTTAAAGTGAAACTCTACAAAATAGAGCGTTTTTGAGTAGAAAGTACAGCAAAAAAAATTCAGTCAAACTTAAAAAACCACTTTTTTTAACTCTACAGCCTTCAGAGCAATTGGGGTGACGAGATTTCGTGTGTGTTGCGATCGTGTCATTCTGTTCGTTTTTTATTAGAAAATTATTTATTTTTGATCCAAATTCGACGCTGGAAAGGGATTTCAACACGTTTCACAAAGCTACCAAGAATTCGAAATTAATTTCATAATTTTTCACAAGAAATACCTTAAGTCAGCTTTTAAGTGAAACTTTAGAAAATTTAGCATTTAGAAGAAAGATTAACTTGACTAGAACTGGAAAATTCAGAAATTTAGAAGAAATTTCAAAAATATTATTAATAAATGGTCCATAAAATAAATCCAAAAACAAGTGAATAAAGTCATCAACATTTTCCCAGCAACAGAACTGAGTTACTCCGCCGGTGCGTTGGGTTGGCGCACCAAGCCACTTGCGTAGCACTGCGCCAACTCCTAAGAATGCACTGAGCTGTCCAGGCCTATCACACACCGACCTCACATTTGTCTATCTGGTATAGAAATAGGAGTTTCCATTTAAACGCTCCAATTTGGGTCACCCTGCCCCTGCACTCTTCAAATAGTGGGGAAAATCTTCTGGTAGTTGGAACCTATTTTGATGCATATCATTCCTTCCAGATGGGTCTTAGTGGCCCCACACATGGAACCAGCTCGAGGCCTCTTAGGGCGAGTGCTCAGAAGACGCTTGGCCGCGCTGGAACTAGAGCAAGGCCCTCAGCCAGAACTAGCAGCCATTCTGGGATGGTTGCCCAGAGTTTGGCAGCACCTGAACGCCTTCTTAGAGACGCACAGTAGCGGAGACGTGGCCATCGGCCCCCGGCTCTTCTTAAGTACAAACTTTCGCAATTTTGTTGGCACTTTTCGCTAACTGTGCCCTTTCACAGGTTGTCCGCTGGAGTTGGATGCCGCACGAGCATGGTTTGCAGACGTTTGGAACTACTCGCTTGCGCCATACTTGCGTGAGGCGGCCCGCGAAGGGTTGCAACTGTATGGGCGACGTGCGTCCTGGAACGATCCAGCCCAATTTATTCTGGACACTTATCCTTGGCCGGGGGCTCCTCCTCAAGGCCTGACCACCATTTCTGCGAAAGATGTGGGCCTGGAATCAAACGCTAATGCTCAAGCTGAAAGCGACGGCGATCCGCTGCTGAACATGCTGATGAGGCTGCAAGAGGCTGCCAACTATTCCAGCCCCCATTCGAACGATTCGGATTGCAATAGTTTGGACTCGAACGTAACGCACAGTTCGAATGCGGGCACGGAAAGCGTTTCATAATAAGTTGAAAAGGCTAAGAAGTATGTGCGTGTTTGGCAATTTTGTTCCTAAATAATTCACAGGTTTTTTATGCATTCAAGGATATAAAAAGCCTTTTGAATTATCTACCCACTAAATACCAACGCAGTTTGATTCAAAAGCCAGTAGCTCCTTGATCTATCGCCTTGAAAATACCTTAATAATCTTTTTTTCGATTTATTCTTACTGCCCAGGCAAGGAAACTCGGGTGTTTATTGGATATAAATTCAAACTTTGAGTTAAACGAAACAAAAGTGTAGGGCGTGTTGACGTGAGCAATACACCTTTTGAGCAAGTTACGAAATATGTTTTTGCGCCAAGACAATTATTCTATTTTCTTCTTCTACAATGCTTCTTTTTATCGACCTTTTCAAATAAAAATCCCAACAACTGACGATAGATCTGGGATCTGCTTTCATTTTGTACAGTTTAGTCAAGTCAAGGCGCACTATTGCAAATTCACTTGCTCTTTTCCTTAACTGATCTGTACAAAACTAGTCTAAGCTTGAAACCATAATGACTTTGGATTTTAGATTTCTCTCGAAAAATATGCCCATCAAAACCTGCATTATTTTGAATGAAGCACTATATTTTAGGAGAGACCTCTACTTTCACTAAGTTCACTCATTCGATATGCAAACGCAAAACGTAGACACATTTTAAACACCATGACAAAACTCCACTGTTAAAAAAACACTACGACTATACAGAAAATTTTTACAGTCGCAGTTTTTTACTTCGCCTGTTTCCAGCTTAATATAGGCGAAACAAAAAACTATAAAAGTGCTATATTTTGAGAAATATACATATTAAGTATTGTGAATAGAACAGCTTTTTATACGCAGTTTTCGTGCAATTTTTGAATATACATATACCAAGGACCGGTGTTTTAAATGTTACGCTTTTATAGGGGGCCTTGTTATACAAAGCCTAAACATTTATACAGGTCGTTATCAAAACCCATTAGTTTGGTACAGCCTGCCTAAGCAACCATTATTTTTATTCGTTCGTTGATTCGTTTTGTCTGTGTTTCACGAGTATTTCTGGTCAGAACCAACTACTATCTAACTTGTAAATAATTAATTTATAATAATGCGCTTAGATGAAATGATGTTTGTTTATAACATTTATATTTACCGTATAGTATGTATAATTTTATACAAATTGTAATATAAAAACCGCCAATAAATTATTTATCTTCATCGCTGTTACGTTTTATTTCAATCAATTATATTCTGCTGACCAACTGCTGTAATTTTCAATTGACTAAACCCGAAAAATCCGTCTGCAGGCAATAAAACATTTTAATAAAAACAAAAAATTAAATAAATTCTATCTATTGTACCCTTGGAGGTGATTGGACAGTCCCCACATCAATGAAGAATACACTCTAGCGGTGGATAGTAAGTGTATATGAAAATATAATAATTTTTCAGACAAGAACTTTCAAACTAATAAACATTATTTCCGAATCAAAAGTATGTATCGTCATCTCCGTACACTGAAAAAGTATGTACTACTACTAAAGTTAAATCCATTCCACATGTAATATTTAATCTATTCTATAAGGCCTATAAATGTTTATATACAGCCGATTAGAAGGAAAAAATAATGCGCTTATTAATTATTCGTCTATTGTTGATGCGGCAATTTGAGTTACCCAAAACTAACGTCATTTTTTTCAAAAACCATAGCAATGATTTGCTATATACGTAAACGACCCTTTTCCCATATAAAGTCCTTGATAATGGCATAATCAAAATAAGAAGCCATCATTTGTATATACAAAAACAGAATAATAAAATGGGTTTCCTTCAGTTTTCAATAAAACTGCCTCAAATCAAATCAAGGCAACATATTAATCAGCTATAAAGAGCTATTAACATCAAAGACGTTGCATTAGCCTTTGGTTTGATCTTCATCTTCTTCTTCCCAATCATCCATTAGTTCACTTACGTTTTCAGAAACTAAAAAAGCAATAAAGATAAATTAAGACGCTTTGAATACCAACTTGAAACCTTTACCACCTTACCGTTAATTAGAGCAGCATCTTGCGCCTGTTGTTCTTGAGTTTGGCTCTGTTGACTATCAGTATCGTCCCAGTCTTCCAAAATTTCCTTATTCAAGTCTTTTTGCGACGTTTCAGTTGAACTCCGTTGAGTCTCTTCCGTAAAAGCACCGTAGCTGTCTTGCAAATTATCGTTCGAGTCATTAGGGTTATTTTCCCCCACTGGCTCACCGTGCTCATGATTCTCACTTGAAACAGGGTTTTCATTTTCCTCACAGATATCTGCACCGGCTGCACAGATACTCTGTTCGAAATTAGCTTCTTCATTATTCTTGAGCTTTTGCACGCTTTCTTCCTTTAAAGGTTCAGCGTCATTAACTTTTAAATATTCTTGGGAATTTTCGTTGGGAGCATCTACAGTATTGGACAATGTGTTATCGATTTCATCAACGCCAGCTTCATCTTTGGTATTACATAAAGTTTCGTTAGGCATTTGCTCGGTATCAACTTCCATCGGCTCAACATTTTCACTAATTTCATGAATCGATGACTGGAAGTTTTGTGGAGCATTCATCAAAAGTTCACCTTCTAAGTTTAAGCTTTCAGGTTTTAGTATCGGTTGATTTACCAAACATGTACTGGCCTCTTCAGCTACTATAAATGCGAAAATTGAATTAAAATTTTTCTGACCCCAAATAATAATAGTTTACCTTGGCTTGATGCTGGCACGGGTGTACTCATGCTACCCTCCACATTTTCAGGGTCTTGAATAGGAATTTGCGGCTCATCCTGCGACATGATTTGCCCATCCGTGCCTGTTTCACTCGAAAGCTGAAGATCATTCATTTCCATTGGTATAGCTTCATCCTGGGTGGAAGAATCAGTCATATCTAATGTAGTGTCTGCATTTTTTTCTTCTTGCACGTAATTAGAAACGAAATTGTTATCTGTTTGATGATTGCTTATTTCAACTATGGGTGTAGATTCTTCTGTTTCTTTTTTCTCAATCTCTGGCTCTACAACTGAATGATTGCAAGATAAGCAACAGGAAAACGTTGTGCGCAGACCCGTTAAGTACCTTTTTCACTTAAAACATTTTTAATATCTTCACGTTGAATATCCTCTGAAGCCTCAATTTCTCTTCGTATCAGATCTATGGATTCAATTGGCGACTCTGCTGCTTGAGTTGTAGTAGTGCTGCCATTATTTACCAGCAGTTGGCCTGCGGTTGTTGTTATTGCAGCCCCATTTCTTATTTCCAGCATTCCCTCGGAATTAACCAGCAAGTTTCCCTAAAAGAAATAATTAGTTTTCCAAATAAACTTGTCGCATATCCATAACTTACTTGTGACGTGATGAATTGCCCCTGTTGTCCATCTACTGGATGACTGTATAGAACCACAATATTTGAATTATCTGACTGGTCCTGACTTTGCTCGTCTTGATAATCGTCAGTTAAAACCATCACTAATTCATCAGTTGAATTGAGTTCTCCAGTAGCGGCAGCTGCTTGTAGTATACCTGAAGTACATAGTTTATTGATATTTGCTGTTACAAAACTAGGAAAGTTCAGCTAACCTTCGCTTCCAGTCAATTCTGGGGGCAAAATAAATTCTGTATCGCCTGATTGCCCTTGGGGCTGCTGCAGAATATACTGCTGGTTATCATCGAGAACTACAATGTCCACCAACCCTGTAAAATAATGCAGAAACACGTTAGTCAACATTTAAAACCCTTAATTAAATCTCACCTAAATTGGTCGCTAAGCTTCCTCCTAAATTACTAAGAGTAGCAGCAGCCGCAGTTACAGCAACGGGTTCCGCATTGGACTTTGCCTCTCTAATGCGCGCATTGGAACCCAACTTTCCTGCAGAACTTTCATCCAGACGCTCCACTTTCACGTTGGATATCAACTTGATCTGCAACACAACAATGAGTTTACTGGATACCTTGACCGACTGAGGCAAACCAGATTACCCTTTCTTTTAAAAACGACTTGTGCTGAACTTTCTCCTCGACCTTTTCAACAGCAGGATGGTCATGAATTTGTTCAAGCGCTTCACCTTCGTTCGCTTGAATCTCATCGTCATTGTCGTCGTTTTGAATATCCATAATTTCATCCAGACTGACTATTCCATCTCTGCGGGCGTCTTTCATGTGCTGAACGCGAACGTGAGTGAACAACGTTACTGGCGATTGCAGTTTCTTCTTGCAGTAGGCGCATTGCAGAATAGTAGCTAAAGGAAAGGAAACAATGACCCGAGCAATTTACATTTAATTACGGCAAATGTAGACTCACAAGCTTTATTCAAATGGCCGGTCATCTGCTGATGCCCTTGGAGGTCCTTTTTAGACTTGAATCCCAGCTGGCAGTTCAAGCATTGCACGTCTTCGTCCCCATGGGTGTTTAAATGGGTAGCTAGTTGTTCATTTGTTACCGCTAGAAATAATGACAATTATTGTACACTGAAGCGTAGATTGCGTAGGGAGAATCGCACCTATGAACGGGCAAGTGTGGCAATTTGGGAAGGTTACATCTTTTGGTAGTTTCAATCCATGTTTCGTGTATAGATGGTAAATCATCAGCTTTTCCTTTGAACAAACTTTGCCGCAATATTTACAAAATGATGAATCAAATTCGATCTGATGCTGATCGGTCATATGTTTGCGGAAAAGATAATAGAGAACAAACTTTGAACCTTCTCGTTCCTCGCCTAAAAATCCCGAATTTCTGAATAAATGCATTTTATCACTCAGCTTTAAAATCCTACCGCGACATTCCAAGCAGGTCCATGGACCTTCTTCACTGTCAGCTTTAAACATTACACTTTTGGGTTTTTTTCTACTCGACAAAATGTCTTTAGATGAAGATTCTTTTGAAACTGCAGACTCTCTTTTCGTTTCTTTGACTAGAGCCTTTTCTGTTGATGCAGAACCCTATTAAAAATTCACCCAGTCAAACTTATTGAAAACAAGATAGTTAAAGGCATACCTCAACAGGTTTTGAAACTGATTTTTCTCTCCCCACTTGGACCTTGATTTGTGAAGGCTGCTCCGGCTTGGACTGAGAGATTCTGAGCTTGATATTCTTTTTCTTTTTCACCAAATCCGGGTACTTCTTCAAAATCTCTGATACGATTTTGGTATGATCCACCTCACTAGGGTTGCTAGTTGTTATGCTGATAATAGTTTCATCGTCTTGATTAGATATTTTCACTCTATAAATCAGCAATTAGAGAAGTGTTTATGATAACCAATACCAAGCAGTACCGTTTAGGTGAAGGTGAAGCTTTTATATCAGCCTTTCTTTTCATGGACCCATCACGGGAATCATCCAATTGTGAAATATTCACGTCCTTGTCCATATATGGGTCATCAACATCTTCATCATTGCTGTGGCTAGTGCGTTTTCTGGAATACTGCTGCACCTTGTGATCTTTTACCGATAGAAAAATACACTCGGTTAAAAGAACTTTTGAGACTGCTCCACTCGTACCTGATTTGTGATTATCTTGCTCGGTCCATAATGGTTTGCTGGTTAAGCTTACATCGAAGCTGGAATACACTGCCATGGGAGGCAAATCGTCCGGCCATTCAAACCGCGTGGGTTTTGGGGTATTGTCGGCCATCTATTAAAGAGGATTTTATGTAGGGGTTGGCTTTAAGCGTACGGGAACTTCAAATGTTACCGATGCACTGTCTCTTTCAACCGGGTCCGAATTCCATCTGGTATTACTGTAGGTAGCCGAAGCAGGATGGGACTGCAGAGAAGAAGTTTTCCTCTTCCATGGCACTTTCTTAAAAGGTACAGGCGATGTCGATTCGTTCACTAATGGGGGCGATGGCTTGGGCTGCTTCTTAACTAAAATCCACAACCTGAACATTCATTGTGTCTCTATTAGACTCCCCATCTTACATTCTTTGGGTTCCCTTACTGCGTCCAACGGTTCTCGATCCCGATCTTTCTTCATTTTATTAGGCAATTTGCACCCTGGCATCAGCTGAGCTTCTAGCAGTTTAATTAGAACTACCATGTTCATTATTTCCGCCGCTCTGTACAGTTTCTTATAAATGCTGGGATGAAACTCCAACATTCCTAGAAACGTTGACTTAATACAAAGCTTCCAATTTGCATTAAACGTACACCTACCAGTGTACATGAAGTTAACAATTGGCACAATCACATCCGCCTGAAGATCTGAGGGCATCATGATGGTATTCTCTTCAAGGGCCGGATACGATTGCTCCAAAAATGCGAAATATTCGGTACAAGCGTTCATGACCAAACGGTGAACTTTGAGTTGAACATTTCCTTCGAATTGAAGTGTAAGGTCGCAATAATCGGTTTTGGAGAAAAACAGTTGGAGGCGTTGAAGAAAGTAAATGCCCCAGTTGTCCAACCGAACTTGCTTACTAGTCTCAACCATGGTGATTCAATGTATTTATCCAATCTAGAAAAAAAGAAGGACTTTGATTATACGGTCACATACGGAAGATACTTTGCGCCTATTATGAAACACTAATTAAAGAATCATGTACAAATACTGCCAAAGTTGCAGATATCCGCATGTTAATTCGAACTCTTTCGATCGAGCATCTGACGCAAAAAGTGTTTTTCAGATACTCTAACAGCCCAAGAAACTAAGGCAAATAAAAAAACTAATAAGTCACAGTCCTACTTTAAGTTGAAGATAATTACGAGCTCATTGTCTATATCAAGCAACAGCTCGCTTATTGTTCTAGTAAAAGAAACCAGTTTCATTCGTCTAGACAAACAAGCTTTATCAAATAGGTATATAAACAAACAGTCAAAAGTGGTGTGATGTAAAGTAAAAACAAAATTAATTGAGTACCTAAAAATGTGAACTCTACTCAAGGGAAACTGCTACTGCTGGCTCTGGCGAACATAGATAATGAAAGCTAACATAACAACTAAGTTGATTGTTTATATGGTTTAACAACCAAAGTGAGAAATGACTTTTTGCCGAGGGCATTAAAGACCCCAGTTGCTCAAAAACCAGCATCAAAATGGGGCCAATTTTGAGCCACCGAAGCATACAGTGAAGTAACAGGCATAGTAGAAAGTCCCCCAAGAAAGCTAGTGTAAGTTAACCTAACAATCTATGGTGGTAAGTTGCATGCTCACTGAGTCTGCATCGTTAAACCCAGCCAGATTTTCCGATCAGAAATTTGATTTGTCTGGAAAACTTTGGATAACTTTCCACAAAAATGTCATCCAATAATAACAAAAGAGTTGACATAACTGAGGGGAACAAGATCAAACATGTCCAAAAGGCCGAATCAAGGCAATCCCTATAATTTCTCACATAACTATCGCACTGAGAACAATGACACGGCACTTGGTTTTCTTCATTTTCTGGAGTTTTTAATTTAAATTTACTGACCTTTTCTTTATTATTAAAATGTTGGCTCCATCTTATAAAAGCTGCTTCAAACATATCGAACTGAGGGTTCGCATTTCGGCCTGCAGACAGCGCATTTGTGCTTGGGCGCTAAGTTTGAAATTTCGCCCTATTGCCCAGAATCCCTACTTTCTATGTAAAAAAATGTATACGACTGAAAGCTGATAATATTATAAATACTGAAAATATGGAAAAAATGCAGAAAACAACAGAGCAATTGTTAAAAAACGGAGGTAAATGCTGCTTATACAGCGTGCGCAGTCCGGGCGAATGGAGGTCGCAAGTTTTCTAATAAACGTAGAATGGCAACGGAGGAGGATTCGAGATCGGTAGTAGTGGCGGGAGGCGGGCGAATAATCAATTTAATTCCTAAGGCGTCCCCTCAGAGGTCGCAGTGGCGTGGTACCAAGCAATTATTGATTCATCTGGGCGCTCTACCTTATCGACGCAATCACCTCCAATAGAGTCCCAGCAACCATCATAAGCTGTTTTATAACTAAAATTCTCGTGTGTGTGGCGCGATAGTTTGGATGAATAAAAAATCAATACTTTTTAGTTCATTCAGTCGATATCCCATGTGAGCTTTTAATTGAGTTTATATAAGAAAATCCATAACCAAAATATCGGTCTAATTAGCTTCGTTGACGTCAGAGTAATAAAGCAAATTAATCCACAGTGACATACAGCTGTTTGACACTGACGTGTCGTAGCCAAAACATTGTTCTCTTCCAACAAGCATCCCTTTAAATTGATTAAATTCCAGAATGGGAGATTTTGGGGGTCAAGAGTTCTACTGGAACAACCAGGCTGAAGTACCTTTACAACAAGGCTATTACGAACATGATTTTCAGCAATTTTCCAACCAGCAACTAGGTAAGGGCTCAAAATAATCAATCAATCCCAAGTTATCAGCTGAATTATTTGTAGAATTCAACCCCCAAGAAGATTTCGTCAATCAGCAGTTTGCTCAGTATCAACCAACCACTTTTTACAACCCTAATGACTATGACACCAGCAGAGACACTGACGAGGAGTTCGTAGAGCCCCCGCTGTTGGAGGAACTGGAAATATTCCCAGACCGGATTCTGGAGAAGGTTTTGGCCGTTCTGAACCCACTCAGAGGACATAGTTTAGCAGACGATGCCGAATATTTGACTAAAGACGCCGACTTGGCTGGTCCGGTGTTCTTCTGTCTGGCCCTGGCTATGCTATTGCTCTTAGCAGGAAAGTCCCAATCCTTTGGATACATTTATGGATTTTCCATGATATCGTGCATCTTAACATACTGTCTTCTTTCCCTGATGTCCAGTGCTGAAAAGACACTTACCTTTAGCACAGTCGCTTCAATTCTGGGCTATTGCTTGATCCCAATAGTGGCTTTATCGTTCCTTGGCGTGTTTTTCAAGCTAAGCGGACTCGTGGGCATCATTTTAGCTGGCTGTGCTGTCTTCTGGGCCAGCTTTTCAGCCTCCAGGTTGTTTGTTGCAGTTTCAGGCGATAAGCAACAGCAGCCTTTAATCATGTATCCCTCTGCCTTGGTGTATGGAGTTTTCGTATTATTGGTGTTGTTTTAAATAGAAATGTATATACAATTAAATATTTAACACCGTTAAGCCATTATTATTTAACCAGATGTTTTGTAAACATTGTAATGTTGCCAGCTTGCACCGATTCTTTAGGAATTAGGTTGAAACCACTACAATGATTATAATTATTTTTCACGTAAACTTACAATTAATTTCGCCTAGTCATTTTTTATATTGTGGGCCTTTTTCGCAAAAACAGCGCATCTTAATTGCTAAACTTAATGAAGTCAAAACACAGAATTTTCACTCGTTTTCAGAATACAAAGGCAACGTGACAAAGCTGCAACGTATCAGTGGCATTTCAATCAGCTGTTCAAGGATTTGTTTTGTAATTTGATCTTGACAAACTCAAAATATTTAAGAAGTTTTGAGTATCCGGGAAGTTAAAATAGATATAAAAGTAAGTACAAATAATCAGAAAATCAATTTGGAGCAAACAGCACCGGTGGAATTTTTCTAGAACCTTTTTCTCGGAAAAGTAGGTTAACTGAAAAACTTGCAAAATATAAGCCCCAATTCTAGTAATCAATGAGTTATTCTAGAATAGAATTTGAGCTCAATGCTCTCTTATAAGCTCTGTTAATCCAAGTTTATTCGAAAATACTCAAATGCTTTTAAATGGACTTTTCCTGAAAACATCTACAAATCTCATAAAACCTCAAGTTTCCAAGTTAAGCAAAACGTTTGTTTTTAGTGGATTACTTACGAGAAGCATATGCCGATTTGACCCAAACTATTGGCTACACATTGGCAGTGATGCAAACATATTTTTGGCATATATTGATCGGGGCCATAGCATTCGCTTACCTATTTACAAAATTCCTAGGCCCAGCCTTAGGAAAATTGTATGGAAGCTATGAACAGTACAGGAAACGAAAGGAAATTTCCGAATATGAAGCCAAGTACCACAAAAGTAACTAAATGAAATCCCACCAGAAAACTCTGAGCATTAAAGCGTCTTTGGACTTTATTGCAGACCCTGATCTGTTCGCTGCAAGACTCTCAGCACAACAAGCAGCGGCTCAGAAGTTGCAAGAGAAATATGATAAAGATGCCAGAGAGTATCGGGAAAAACTAATAGAGGTTGGCACTCATTTTCTAGTAAAATCCAAGAATTCATTCTGAGTGGTGTTTCAGAAAGAAGCCCGCAAGAGACAAGAAGTGGAAAATCTCCTGAATCAATCAGACAAAGGACACAGACTAGGGAATTCTAATGACAAAGGAAAGGATGAATCAAAGCCTTTCAGACCAGGTAGATAGAATATACTCAAAATGCTTTTCTTAAATTAAATGTACTGTTAATTATCAGAATATCATCCACTCATGGGGCCAGGGAGTTCCTCAAATTACAGACCACCCAAAAAAAGTAAATGTGGCGGCGGTGGATGTGGAAAATAAGTGATATTCTCACAGCTTTATTTCCTAAAATTTAGCCAATACTCCACTCCGTTGCTTGATGAAGCTTTGAATGTTCTTTACAAAAACTAACCATAACCGCCATTTAAATAAAAATTTAAAAAACTTAAAGTAAACCTTGTCTCTTAAGATCCTCATACGTTTTCCTATTAACCACATTCCCTTGAGAATCCTCATATTCCTCTTCGGTTTCCGGTTGCCATCGTTCGCTCTGCTTTTGAGTTTTCAACTTTTCCCACACTGCAACAATAATTTCCTGTAGACATTTCAATTACATCCTGACTATTTTAACTTACGAGCTAGAGCATCCTCAATCTGAGTAACATTCGCAAAATGAGCAGTATTCGGTATTCCCAAACACCTCATTCCATGGGCATGTCTCCATTCGGCAAAGTGCCGCTGGAAGGCTTTTGGTCCTTTATAGACGTAGTTGCCGCAGATTTCACAGTTGTAACTAATGTTCAAGCCGTGTAGCTTGTAGAGCCAATACGGAATGGGCTGCAAGGACAAAAAGTTGTAGTTACGAATTGTTAGGTGATGGGAAATCTACCTTTCCATCCCATCCAAGTGGAAGATTCTTTGGATTATACGGAACATCATCATCGGCTTCATCAGGACTTTCGTTATCAGACTCGTCGTTTTCGCTATCGTCTCTTTCGCCATCTGTTCTGGCTTGTTTACGCTGCACGTTTTCTTTAGTAGCCACTCGCTGTTCACTCACCAACTCCGAAAGCCTTTAATAATTTTATTAGCTTGATTCTGAACTTGGGACCGAGTTCTTACCTATAAATTTGGGCTTCCAAGCCAGCGAGCTCTTTCTGACGAAGGGCCTCCTTTCCTTTATTGGCTTTGCCCTTTGTTCCCTTAATCATAAGAGAGGGGTCCAGTGAACTCTGCCCCTTTGTAGAGAACAGCCGCTGAGCTCTTTCCTCTAGAGTTCTGCAAAAATCGATTAATAACTACATGAAAACTCAGCACCAAACGCGTGTTTCCTACCCGCCACATTTAAGGCCCAAAGCCATCAAGGCAGATTTGAGCCGATCCAAGCCAAGTGATGCTAATTCTTCCCAGCTGGAAAATGCCGATAAATCCAGATGAGCACCGACATTGGCTAGGGCTGAACCAGTTTCTTTCTGTTGGAATAATTAGGCTTTAAGTTAAGTTTTAAAATAGTTGAGCTTGAATTACTTACAGGCCAACCAGGACAATTGCCTGCTTCCCATTCTAGCGCGGTTTTTTGCACTTCGTCGTCCAGAAGAGCGTCTATATCCAGAAGTGGCTTAATTCTTTGAACAAACCAGGAAAGATATTCAATGAGCGTTAGCAGGTACTTGCGGTATTCTCCTGTTTTTCTCTCCTTGGGAATATCGTAGAGTTGCTCAAACATACTGATGTAAGATATGTAGTCAACTTTCTGAAAACAAGTCAACCAGAGGTTTCAGTTACTTTAGTGGAGTGTCAAAGGCTTCCAGACTCACTTCTATTCCCTTTAAGTTGATGTACTTCTCATAACACTCGTGCAAGTCCAGGAACTTGCCGTATCCTTCTTCGTCAGTGAATTCCACCAAATCTGTAACAGTCGAATAGATAAGTTTGGCTGCAGGAATTAAACAGTTTCAGGACTTACTGGACATTTCCTCAGACGGGTTTTCTCTGGCTTTTGTCAGCTCATCGAATTCAACAGACATCGGTACACTAATCTAAAAATTTCTTACCTAAAGCGACGCAATGTTTATCAATTGTCCTGGCTTACCTCGTTAGGATGCTTCCGGTAAAAATCTTTGATTTGCTTCAATCTGTTGTAAAACTCGTTGAACTCATTGGGGCCAGTGAGAGAAGCAACCTCCGCTTTTCTTTGACCATCCTTGTCTTCATACAGATCGATCAATTTGTTGGTTGATGTCATGTATCTATCTAGAAGGTACTTCATTCTGTGATCCGAATTGATTTGTTCTCTGTACTAAGGCAATGAAGAAATCATGAGTAAATTAGGTACAAGTACAAATTAACTGTTAGAGTACAAGGGGTTTGATGTAATTAGTCATTGAAAGTTAGCAAGAAGGTGGCAAATCAAACTTATGGATTTTTGAGGTGAACTTCTACAGATGTGTTCTTAAGTTTCGAGTTTATTGTACGTTTCACGTTTATTTGGCTTTGTTGCAAGTTCAAAGTGATGAAGAAAACATCGGCGGTTGAAAGTACATCCAAAGAATAATTGAAATTTTCCATTAGTAAGCGGTTTATTGTAAAAGTCTGCGGCAATTTGTTAAAATGAATCTATGTTCTTCATCGCTCACTTATTTCATCCAAAACCGATCAAATAGTGAACAGTTTTTATTCTTAAAGTCCACGATGTTTAAACAAGATGTGATAAAAACCCTCCAAATTTACCTAATTTTTTTAGTGTTCAATCCATAGCGTAAACATTTGGAAACTTATTTTCTAAATAGCTATCAAATATTATCGCTTGTTATGCAGTTTTTGCGAAAAATACCCGATTCTGAATCTACCTCACATCGCTTAACAGTACTAGTTTCCATATTGTTACAACTACTGCTAGACATGCTATAGGAGCATAGTCAGCTACAGTGTAGCTCCTTTTCAAATAAAATAGAATTCATTTCATAGTAGAAGCTAATGTGTGCTAATACTCGCCATTAGGGCTCACTTACTGTATTTTTCTTTTGAAGCATTTCCTTGACCATGGTGTCCACCAAACGCTCTTTTTCTTCATGATATCGCCTCTGCTGTTCTAATATAGTCTCCATTATCAACTTCCTTTAAAGTATTTGTATTTTCCTTTTTAATGGCAACGACTACTCTTGTCCACCACTTCTGCTATCTGCATTTGAGGTTATGTTCTGCACAGATCATAGATGAACACAACTACACAGCAGATTACAAAATTTATAGAGTGAAATTTGTTATCTCACGATATTCTAGATTCTAGTAGGCTGGAATAGAACTATTCTGGATTTTCTTCGGTGTGTAGAAATCTTTGATTATTTTACATGTTAATATAAAAACGGCCTTGCAAATTATCTGTCTAAAAGACTTCAACCTCAAAATAATGACAACAAAACATTAAAAAAGATCAACTTTGGAAGTGAAGTGTTTTAAAAGAATCCCCAGCAACTCTGGAGGTCTGGTGATCCGCCATGGATTGTTTGATGATTTTCAATCATCTAAACGACCTGATTTTCACGAAACATAATGCTATCTTTGAGGAGCACATTAAAAACTTGGCTCTTGCTCAAGGGCTGATATTAAAGGTAAGTTTTTGAATTTGACAAACTAAATAGTCTTGTGCATCGCTTTATTAAAACTCAATTTCCAATAATCACACACAATTCGAGTCCATCAGAGTCTCATCAGCTCAATGCTGGGACCATTGGATCGATTTCAAATCGATTCCTTCTTGAACCATTTCCCACAGCGGACTCATCTCCCTCAGTCTCGTCACATGATCGATACATTTCCTTGCTGTATAATCGACTTCCTCTTCGGTTGTAAATCGGCCGATTCCAAACCTGCATTAATTCCTTTAGAAAACCAGGTGAGGAAAACACACAAACCTACCGTATAGAGCTATGCGCCAAATCTTCGTCAGTCCCAATTGCTCTTAGTACATACGAGGGTTCGAGGGATGCTGAAGTGCATGCGGATCCACTGGACAGGGCCACATCTTTTAAAGCCATCAGCAGCGATTCGCCTTCCACATAGGCAAAGGACAAGTTGATACAGCCTGAAATTACCTAATGTGGTTATCGTTGGAAAGATTGACTGTTTTGGAAATTTACCTGGATACGTATGTACAGGATCTCCATTCCTAATTACATGCGATAATTCGGAGAAAATTACATTCATAAGCCTCTGGCTCAGTCGGGTGATTCTTGCGTGGTCATACTCCATATCGTCCTGCGAGATTTCACACGCTCGTCCCAAACCTGGATTTTAATCAATAATTAGGTACTTAATAACACACCTAGAGTGTTTTATTCGATACTGTGGAGGAATGGGTCCCTGTAGTTTCGTACTTACCCACTGCTAAAGGGGTGGGTACAGTTCCACTGCGAATTCCACGCTCTTGTCCTCCGCCGCTTTGAATGGCCTCCACCCTCACTCTCGGTCGCCTCCTCACGTAAATTGCCCCAATCCCTTGCAAATGAAATCAGTCCCATCAATTGAGGTGCTTTAAACTTAATTGTAGTACTTGCCTTTTGGCCCATACACTTTATGCCCACTGATTGACATCAAATCGATGTTCATGTCCTGGACGTTGAGCGGAACTTTTCCAGCGGCTTGTGCGGCATCAGTGTGGAAAAACACTTTCTTGGATCTGCACAGTCGTCCAATCTCTCCAATTGGTTGCTTCACTCCTATTTCGTTATTCACCGTCATTATGGAGACCAATGAGGTGTCGGGTGTTATTGCTTTGTCGAGTTCTTCCAGCGAAATTAAACCTAGCCCCAAAGATTAGTAGCGGGTTGAGTAGTGTTTTTTTTTCAAGAACTAACCATTAGTATTCACTGGTAAATAAGTAACTTTGAAGCCTTCCGCTTCCAGTGCTCTGCAGGAATCCAGTACGCACTTGTGTTCGGTTTGAGTGGTAATAATGTGTTTCTTTTTTGCGGCGTAGAACCTTGCTACTCCCTTAACCGCAATATTGTTGCTTTCAGTTGCGCCCGAGGTGAAAATAATTTCCTTTGGGTCTGCCGCGATTAAATTCGCTACCTAAACAACAGTTGGTTATTGGATTTTTTAGCTGGATTGTGGGAAATACCTGCAATCTGGCCTTTTCCACTGCTGCCTCCGACTCCCAACCATACGCATGGGTTCTCGAATGCGGGTTGCCGTAATACGAGGTCAAATAGGGCATCATTTCATCCAAAACTCGCGGGTCAAGGGGCGTCGTTGCTTGGGCGTCCAGGTAGAGTGGCCTGCCCTCAAATTCATCCTTAATTTTAAATTTGTTTTCTGTGGTTATTTCTCGGAGCCACGCGGTTGTCACTTTCGGAATTTTGTTTAAACCAGATGGGAATAGTCTTGAAGTGCCCGTTTTTATCAAGTTATACATTTTTATTAGATATTTCACTATAAAAACACTTTTTCAGTTACTTGCTGTTGTTGTTGTTAGCTGGAATGCTAACCTCACTTTATCTTTTGTCAAAGGCCACCAACCGAGCCTGTTTACGGAATAAATCGTGGCCTGCGTAAAATAATTTCGTGGTTTTTAGTTATATTATCCTGCCTTCATGTTGTTAAGGATGTTTTTTCGGCAAAAGTTGCTGTTTTTTGCAAATGTGGGGTTACGGTCATGAGTAATAGATCAAAGGTCTGCCCGGATCGATCGCAGTGGCCGTGTCTCTTTAAATGAAAAGTCTGTTGCCAAATGTTGTGAGTTTTACGGATATTAAGATTTTTTTAGGTGGTCGTGTCGTTTGAGTCCTTCTAAAGTTTTAGTTTTCCTTTTTTACCTTAGACTTGCTTTACTTCTAAAAATTGGGAGACTCGATCACCTTTAATTAAAATGTCTCCAAAACTTTAATTTTGTTTAATTTTTGCGTTAATTTGTTAAATAATTTTCTTAATAATAATGTTAATTAATAATAAGTTTGTTTTAGGAGCAGCTAGAAGAAACGCTGGACAGTAATGTCTTCATACAGTTGTTTTCGCCCATTGTGTCCTCACATCGAATTATGCATTTTCAGTTTGGTAATTCGTATACCACAATACAGTTTCATACAGATTTTAAACTGCAATTCCGTGAGGTAAGTATTTAAAAAAAAACATTGTTTCTTCAGCTTAGCTGAATCATGTTACATTAAAAAAATCCTGCGCTGTTATGAAACTGCTGAAAGGCTGACAACTCGCTAAATATCGTATCAATCAGGCCTGTGCTTGACTGAACTGTTGACTTTTTCGGGCTTGTAGGACGTCTTGGATGAGCGCTAAAAACCCATCAGTTTCATTCCTGAATAAGGGGGTACTAAAAAAATACTTTTTTTAGTTCATGGATTATGTTTTTATTGTGATTTCCGGCGAAAAAGTTGCGAACTTAATCGATATGTTTGTAACATTCGCACGATATCTATGCGGCCCAGAAATTTATCAGTGAGTAACAACCATCCCTATTTTACATACGTTATATGCACTAAAAACTCGCAGGTTGCGCACCAATAACTGCAAATCCACCCTGTACACTCGTCTAATCGACCAATGGCTTCTTCTTCGAAATCGCGATCAAGCTGTATTTGTCGAAGGCTTGGAACAACTTATAATTAATAACGATATTAGCGCAACATGCTTGCAAAGCCTGAAAGAATCGATTGCCAAACTATCCGTTCATCCCGAGTGTTCGAAGATTCACGCACTTTTGTTTGTGGACAATAAATGCCTGTCCCTTTATTCCAGGTAGCTTTGCATTTTTGAATCTGAGATTTAGCCACTCTGTATTATGTACTGTACTCATTTAGCACTCCTGCAAAAGAATTAGCCCCAGCGGACATTCTTTTTCTCATCATACTGACCCACTGCGTATCTGAAGAGTCTGGACACTTGGAAAGCTTCCAAGTGCTTTTATCTGGATCCGATGTGGAGCCTAAATGTTTACCGCATGCGGTTCATGTGGTGGAACTGCTTTCACAAGTTTTCTTAGTCTATTTGGTCGAAATGGGGGATCCATTGGTTTCAGGTAATACTGGACTTATCCCGAGATTTACCGTTTGAGTACATACATTTTAGCGACGCTTTTTGAGACTTTTCATCACTTACACCGACTAAGATTCATTCAGGTTCAAAGGGAAATGGCTTCGATTCAAATGGGGTACGAAAACGTCGATCTTTCTATCAGGAAGTTGAATGGTTACTTGAAAAAATGCAAGGTGAAAAACTTGGAAAGCTCCCAGAAGCAACTGATTAAAAAATGGGACGTTCTAAAAGGAAAATACCGGGTAAATAAAACCAAGCTGTTTCCTAGGAAGGCAAAAACTAAATAATTCCTTGACTATTAAGGAATATTTAAAAACCTTATCTAATGAAGCGCTGCTGCGTGCCGAAAGTTTAGCAATGAATCTGCTGGATAGTTTGAAAGAAATCCACAATCTGACTGCAGTTGATGATTCGATATTAAAGTGCAGTGCTGCGCACGTTTTGCAAGCAATCCCGAAGGTTCGGCAGGATTTGGCGGATTTTAATGAGTACTTCCTAGTGAAGGGCATCAAAAACTTCTCACTGGGATCATATCCTTTTAGGCACCAAATAGTAGTAGTAGCTTTTTTCCTTTTATCCTTAATTGAAAGATACAGAAGATTCCCTAACCAAACACAAGTATCTGGAAGAGTTTCCTGGATTAGTGCACTTTTTGTACATAGACAGGAACACGCACAAAGTGACCACGCCGTCTTTGGATATGCAAGCTGAAAAAGCGGAGTTTATACAGAAAAAAGTAAATTGGCTGTTACTGGAGTATTTATGAACTATTTGGTATTATTTGCAAGATTTGGTCAATGGTCACTTTTGCCCATTCGCACCTCCAAGAGGGCCACACTGCGATTATATGGAAAGACACGATTTTCACATACGGTTATTTTTTGTGGTTTGAAGACAGCAGCGGCGATTCGCTCAAATTCACCTTAACTCCGGACTTGGGAAGTAAAATCCCCGGAATTTTACACGAGGACTACTACATGTAAGGCTTTTCCATCTTCTATACCTGCGAAACTTACGCGTTTTACTTAGGAAACTGAAGACTGCAATGCATCCAAAATTGCCAGCCCAGAAAGTCAGAGCCTATGAGCTTTTCGTAATGTATTTAGGACTAGTCACTGCTTCTTCAGTGTTGGAGCAAACCAGAAAGCTGGCATCCACTATATGGGAGCTGAAGAGTTTGCCCACTCATGTGATTAATTTGATTTAAGCACATGTTGAATTTAGAGAGGACAAGGTAAAATTTCATTCCTATTCAACTGTTGCATTCCTAATAGTGAGATATTAAATGTATGAAAGTGTATGGAATAACATATAGTTAATTAGATCTCAAAGCTGTTAAATTTGCTTTTCATAATAACAAAGATGCAGCGGGTTTGAGGGTTGAAGTAGCAAAAGCTTAAGGGAGCTTCGCTCAGCCCAAATATCGAACAAAGTTTCTAATTCCATTGAAAATCTCCCCTAGGTTTTTGTTAGTTCAACTGTGAAACACTCTGCATAATAGAAAAAGTAAAACGTGCCTGATTAATAAAAAATATTAGAGAAGGATTCTGTTGTTTAAAACTGTAGGAGAATAGGGAAGATTTGCTAAAATTAAGCAAAGTTTAACTCGAAAGTCAAATATATTTTCAATTAATAATTATATTACAATATAAATTGTATCTAATACTGTAAAGCCAAATTTGATTGCAACGGTTTAAACGTATAAGTATAACTCGGAAATCTCATGAAATTGTACAGCTGTTCTCATAAATATTGCAAAACTTTAAATGATTTCAAACCAATCAGCGCTTGAATTATTTTCTATCGGCAGGTCTGATATAAGTCTTACCACCGTTCTTTTCCCATTCTTTGTTGAATTCATTTTCCAATATCTCGGCGCCTCTTTTGCGAGTCAAGCCGGTTTCTTCCAGGGAAAGTTCGCACATCTGCATATCATCTTGACCTGAAATAAAATCTGGAACTTGAGCACCAGAAATCAGGTGAAAATGTGTATCCTTCACCTGCTACCAGCAGGATAGGCTGCTTATCAGGGTGCAGTTCCATCTGCCTTGCCACATATTGCCCATCAAAGTGCGCATACCACCAACCTCTCTTGTTTGGATCACCGCCAGGTCTTTGGAAGGGAATTCTGAAGAAGCGTTGCGAATTGTTGTCCAGAATAGCTTTCTGCGGCAATCTAGAACAATTCACTTGATAAACTTCTGTTAATTTCCAAGTGCGGGTTTTTTACCGTGGAGTTTTCTGAGCCGATTCCAACACCGAGAGCGGAGCTCTCTCGTTTTCGCTCATAACAGTGCGCTTCTTGTTCTTTGCCTTCCAGGCATGGTAAACCTTCAACCTACAGCAGATAAATAAAATATAAATAACTTTGGCCAATTTGGGGCTGGTTAAAGTTCTACCTGCGATGGAATTCGTGCCTGCAGGCCTCAAGAAGCTCAATATCGCAGGATGTGTTGATAGTGTCGCGCAATTCTGAATACTTCCATTTCGAAAGGTCGTGCTTTCCTTTCACTTGATTGCTCGGTTGCGACCTGCCAGCAATAGTTTGTGTTTAGGCAACTTATTGGGTGAAAATTGGGTTTTATTAGTAATGTTATCCACAGTTTGTTAGTCGGCATTTATCCATTGGTGTTAGCCTAGATTAGGAGGAATAGCAATAACATACACTTGACAAATAACCAATTTTCTCATGCAAATTTCGTGTAACACTCCAAAAAACCTCTGGTAAAAAAATTGCACTTAATCACATATTAGTAATTCTCTACCACATTTAAGCATGTTAAGAAACAGCGAGAGTAAATACTTGAGTTGTGCAACTATTTACACTGTACCTGTTGAGTTTAATCGACGATCTTTGAGAGTCTGTTCCGTTGATTCCACTGAGGTGCCATGGAAAATAAGAAGCAAAGACATGTCACATAGGCTACCACCTTCCCTATTTTTACATTATGTACATGAAATACTCTATATATCATCAGTAAAAAAAAGGGCAACTAGGGGGACTTTTGCAACGTTTCCAAACATCCAAAAGTTAAATACATACTTTCTAGCCAATGGTGGACTTTCTTCGATTTGTCCGTTGGTTTCCTGGGCCAATCTGAGCGCCAACTCACGATCTTGTCGCTCCTGTTCCAGTTGCTCTTGATATAAGCGTTCCTCCTGTTCCAACTTCGCTTGCTGCTGTTGCAGTTCAAGGGCAATTTTTTTGTCTGTTGCTTCCTGCGAAAATTATACCCGGTTTTGGTAGAAGAAATGCGCATAATTCATAGACAGAAGAGCATGCTTGCAAAATTGTATTAAGCAGTTATTTCACAGCAAATCAGGTGAAGCTTCAAGCATGCATTTCTTACTTGAGTTACTTTTTGCAGGTTGTAAATGTCCCTTTCCTGAATGAACCACAATTATTAAAGGTAGTTTGGAGTAATGCTTGAAAAACTCACCTGTCTAAGCCTGGCCTCTTCTTCTAGCTTCCGTTTGGCCTCCATTTCAGCTTTTTTCTTTCGGTTTTCCTCTTCCTCCCTCACTCGCCTCTCGTTCTCTTCCTTGATGCGCTTCTCCTTTTCCATCTCCTCTTGGATTTTGCGCAGCCTACTCAACACAGTGGTATTAACCCCCAAGCTGCAAAAAGCTAACTAGACAACATACCTTTCCTGCTCTTCTCGGCTCTTCTGCTCCTGAACCTTCTTCTGCAATGTGGACATCTGCTGGTCGATTTTCAGCACCAAGTTACTGTACAGGTTTTCAACAGTTTTATTATCAATGTTTTCGTTTTTCTGCAAATCATTTCCATATCAACTGCTTGCCGTTTCGCATGTGGGCCATTAATATTCACCTTAATGTTGCCGATGGCTGCGTTCACTTCCAACTTCAGTTGGTTAATGCCATTGATGCTGCTGGTTTTATCGCTCTTCAGTTGCTGAGCGATTGCGTCCAGTTGCTTTAGCTTGCCATCCATCAAGCGAAGATTCTTCACTGTTTTGATTCGCATTCCATATTTCTTCTTTACTAAGTATCCACGCACGTTCTTCTGAATCACCACTAAGGCTTTGCGGCGGTAAACAATCTTGTTCTTCACTGAAAAAAACAAAGTTGGGAATTGAAACATTTGATGTGCATGTGAACCAAGTCTCACTTTTAATAACAGTCAAGGCACAGAACTGCGCTTTGAGCCATCGCGATTTGACCAGCCATTTCTTAACATTCGAAACGATTGATTTTAAGTTTTCTGGGTCGGATCGCATGATCTTGTCGAACTCGGCAAACTTTCCCGGTCTGAAGAACACTCTGGTGATAGCGAATTTGAAGTCCTTATCGGTTAGCTTTAGACTATGAAGAATCGCCTGAAATGAGAGTTTTGATTTATAATTCGGCGAACTGAGCCTGTATGGAAGTGTTTGCCTCTGAGAATGTTCTAGGCGATAATTTCTTCAAGTCGTTAGGCAGGTACTCCTTGTACATGTTGTAGAGATCGGCAAAAGGAGTTCGGCTGGGGAAGCCATGCTCCATTAGCTCGAGAACTGATGCCATTCCTGTAATTGAGAGTTTTATGAGCAGATGTTTAGGTACTATGGGAAAATAGTTACCCGAACAGGTAAGCTGCATCAGGCATAAACTGCCATCAAACTGATGATCAACCATTTTGTTATTGGGTTTAATGCAACGAATAAAGTTGGTTCCCTGCAAGGGAACAACATCCATGATTAAGTCAGTTCCGAGAAAATTTGTGTTTCGCTTACGTTGTTCCTTAACTTTTCCAGCAGCTCTTGAAGCTGCGATTTAAACTTGCTCCCGACACTGACAAAGGTAAGTTTGCCCTTTTGCGCCATTGACGTGGCAAAGAGTGTTTGAATGAGTTTGTTCTTGCTGTCCTGGATGATCCCCTCCAGTGAGGCGTGAAGAGCGTCGTTGTTTTTATCGATGAATTGTTTCTAAACCCATAGGAGTTCAGCGGATTTTCAGCGCGGTTTTGAATACTTACAGTCTGATAGCACACGGCGCCGGCAAAATGCTTGATCAGGAACCCTTCGTCATCCCTAATACTCCGATGAGCTTTCAGTTTGGATGACCTGGGTAATCCTAGCCTGGATGAAAACGAAGCCGTAAGTTTCGAGATTATTTTCCTGGTGAATTGGCTACCTGTAGTTTTTGCCCCATGTTTTATGCACGGATTCGGTAAAATGTGCATAGGACGGTTTGGGCAATTTTGACTCCTCGTCTAGTAGTGCAAAAATTCCTTGGGTTTTCCCTTCTATCACATCGATGCAGTCTTGATTATCTGTAAACGAAATTTCCGGCACGCTCAAGCCTTCCCGCTTGTAAAGCTCCTGCTCGAACTTCAGGATGCGTTCGTTGAAGAACTGCTGCAGTTTTTCGTTGCAGTAGTTTATGCAAAACTGCTCGAAACTGTTCACAGTGAAAAACTCTGAAAATATTTTAGTAAGTAAGCAGTTGAATGGTTGAGTTGCTGGCTTACCAAACCCTGCAATATCAAGCACTCCGATATAGTAGCTGGAGGCTTGAAAGGGGATGCTCTGATTGATTCTGCTAACAATGTAATCGAATAGATTGCTGTAGATTGCTTTGGCCAGAGCGTCCCTGGCATTGTTGGCTTCGTGAATTTTTAAAGGAACCCTGCAAATCACTGTTTGTGTTCCATTTTTCTCAGGCTGATTAAGGCTGCTTACATAATTACAGTGCCTTTGAGGCCTCCTCTGGCACTTTGCATAACCCGAGACACCAACGCCTGCCTCAGTTCTTCAGGGTCGATTTCCAGCAACTTTGAGGCTGTGATTAGCGCCTTTTCTCCACTTCTAGCCACTCGGCAGCCTCCTCGAGTGTCTTCTGGGTTATCCTCGAATTCTATACAAAAACGTTGTATCTCAATCCTTGAGGTATTGAGGTGAGGAGTGAACCTACCAACATTCCCCAAATGCAAAACGGCAGCCACAGTGGTATAAATTTGCAGCCTTTCAACCTCCGACATCCCCAAGCGTGATAATGCCAGGTCCAGCTCCTTAAAGTCCTCCAGATCGTCGATTAGAATGTCCTTTAATGAGCCTTGCTTAAGCTGGGCGGCACTTTTCTGGCCGGGCGATAGAATCTTTTCAGTTGCGGGCTTGGCAAAATATCTGGTGCAGCCGTTTTTCAAGTACTAGAATTAGAGGAAGTTCTGCTAAAAAATTTGTATTTTTCATTGAGGTTTTAACTCACGTTGTAGTCATCGGGTTTGGTCAGGCCTAACTTCTGCCTTAATCCCTCAGGGCCGCCGGCCATAAGCATGTAGAATATATGGTAGCTTCGTTCTTCGCCTAGCGGCGAGCAGATCCTGCTCTTTTCCAGCAAGTAGTGGGAAATGTGGCCGCCGGCTACTTGAAACTTCTTGTCGAAGTGCACTTCGATAAATTTCCCGAATCTCGAGCTGCAAAGGAAGCGAATTATGCAAGCTGACTGAGTAGGTTTTTTGGATAAAACCTGTTGTTATTCCTGGTGGTTTTGGCGTTGCCGAAAGCTTCCAGCACCGGATTAGCATCCAGAATCTTTTGCTCTATCGGACCGGCTCCGCCGCCTTCGCACAGATACTTTAGTAAATGCTTCGTAGATTCAGTTTTACCTTTAAAAAATGTTGAGCACCAATTGCGTAAGAGGGAACTTTTGCTGCGGTTTACCTGCCCCAGATTCTCCAGAAACTATAATCGATTGCGACTGTTTGAACACTCTCATGTCTCTAAATGCCTTATCAGCAATGGCAAAGACATGCGGAGGCAATTCGCCCAACGACTTGCCTTGATAGGCCTTAATGGTTTTCGTGGCATACAGTTCTGGAATATCTTTATACGGATTAACTGCTATGAGAATGTTGGCTACGTAAGACTGAAAATAGCGTAAAATTAACTTCAATCCTATCCTGGATGGATAGAGATGGCTTACATAAATTTTATTCTTGTAATATCTGGTGCGAATATTGTCTAGCAACGAGCCCTCATTCAGGAACATCATTTCGCCTAGAATCAAGCAAAGTGCCGTTAGGGCAAGTTTAGTTGGTCAATTAAAGGTACTTGCAATTGTCATCGTAGTCTTTGCCTTTGACTACGTTGGCTCGGAAAATGTCGCTGAATGGCAGGACTTTTTTGGCAAATTTCGGATCAAGTGGAATCACTTCGGCACCATCGGGAGTTATTTCACTAATTCGACCAAGGACGAACCCTTCCTTATGGTCACGAGCCCATACGGTTTCATCCATGATGGGTTCTGTAATTTTCTTTTAATTTCAAAAATGTGTTTTTATAATCAAAGCATTTTTACATATAGTGTACCAAATTGGACCTATCTAAAACTACAAGAAAAAACAATGAAAATGTCTAGTTTTTTGACACTGTATCTGCTTGAAAAATTCGCATTTTCTAAACTAAAACAAGTAACGACTTGAAAATCTGACCATCTTTAGAAGACACTTGACTCTACGGATGCTGAAAGGTTCATTAAAATCGCGTCTAATTCTGAGTTTTCCCAGCTTAGCAAATCAGCTTCGAAATTGACGTTTTTACTCAAGTGCGCTATTTACTTTTAAAAAATCGTATTTCCGTAACTAAAGAAAGTAGAGATTTGAAATTTTCACCATTTTTAGAAGACACTTGACTCTACAGATGTTGAAAGTTTCATAAAAATCACCCGAAATTCTAAGTTTTGCTAGGTTTAAAAATATCGGTTTAAAATTTGATGTTTTTACTCAATTGCGCTCTATACTCTAAAAATTCGCATCTTCTACATCAAAGCAGGTAACGACTTCCAAATTTGACCATCTTTAGAAGACACTTGACTCTACAGATAGTAGAAGTTTTATTAAAATCGCTCCCAATTCTGAGTTTTGCCAGCTTAGCAAATCAGCTTCGAAATTGACGTTTTTAGCCAAGTGCGCTATTTACCGTAAACAATCGTATTTTCGTAACTAAAGAAAGTAGAGATTTGAAATTTTCACCATTTTTAGAAGACACTTGACTCTACAGATGGTGATAGTTTCATTGAAATCGCCACAAAGTCTCAGTTTTGTCACCTTAACCAATATCGGTTTCAAAATTGATGTTTTTACACAATTGCGGTCTCTCATTTAAAAATTCGCATCTTCTAAACTAAAGCAAATAACGACTTGAAAATCTGACCATCTTTAGAAGACACTTGACTACAGATGCTGAAAGTTTCATTAAAATTACCCGAAATCCTAAGTTTTGCCAGGTTAAAAAATATCGGTTTAAAATTTGATGTTTTTACTCAATTGCGCTCTCTCCTTTAAAAATTCACATCGTCTGAACTAAAGCAGTTAACGACTTGCAAATTTGACCATCTTTAGAAGACACTTGACTCTACAGATGCCGATAGTTTCATAAAAATCTAGAAAAATCCAATGTTTTCTAGCTTAGTAAATATCAGTCTCGAAAAAAATGTTTAACTCTGCCCCGAAAAACAATTTTCGCACATTTCTAAAAAATACATTTTTCCAACTAACTCGTTGGAACTAATGGGGGATTTATGTGATTTTTTCGCCATAAAATACACTAAACATTTACCTGTCGCGTCTAGAAAGGAAACACACTGTATGAAAGAACAATTTCCTAAAATTGGCCTTTCTGTACAATATGCGAAGGGGGCCCTCAAGTAAACATCAGTAGATTTCTGTGTGATTTGTTAAACCGTATTAGATTGATGGACAGGAAGTTTGGTAAATAAAACTAATTATAAATTCATTCCACACAAAGGTTTTTGTCCAACCACCAAAGCCAGCTTTAACACAAACCCCCGATCAGAGCTCAGTTGAGAACAGACACGGTCATTTCACACAAAGAGATTGAATGCGAATTAACATGCAAGGTGTGTCGGATTTGAATAGAATTAAACATATTTTTTAAATCAAATAAGGTCTAGCCGAAGTGGGCGTATAAACATGTTGATACAGATTCTATTTGCTAAAAGCTTCGAGAGTCTGATTAAAACGACTCAGATTTTACCGCAGTTTTAGAAATTCAACATTCTGGCAATAAAATTTGGTTTTTTATCAGGTTGTGAGAACGAATTTTATTTGCATAGTCAACGACAGGTTTAAACTCAAAAATCATCAGATTGATAACCAGTAGAGCTTTATTTGCCTCATTGTTAAGATTCGAAAGATTGTAAGGAATCGATAATTGTAGTGTTGGGATTAGACGCATCCAAATTAATTGTGATAACGAAATTGGATAAGCTATCGATAATGATTAGGTATATTGAATCGAAACCAAACAGCCCGTCACATTTTGTCAGCCTGTTGATAAAATGGATGATAGGTACTTGGCCTTATATTAGATATGGATAAGCATGCTTTTTTGGTCGTTTTATATATGAATCACCTTGGGCACAAGTGTCTTTTAACCAAAAATAACTTAAATGCCCCTCAATAAACATGAACTGATGATCAATGAGTGAAATAGTTCGATTTAAAACGACAATAAGTAAGACACTGTCTATGCAGTTAATGCCTATTCTTGCGCATAAGATTAGTGGCAAGGTGGGGCTATCATACGACGACACTTTAAGGTTTCCCATAAGCTCGCCTTAAAACCATCAGATAATTCAAGTTATTAACCCAAGCCAACAAAATGAGGTAATTCTCTCGAAGCCTCTAAAATTTGCACAAAAAACGAATAAAAACCGAACCGCCCCCAAGTCTAAAACGTATTAATTGCTTAATAAATGTCTTCTTTAAGCTTTTTAGGCCATCGATTTTAGCGCAAAGCTGAAAATATAAAACGGCAAATGGCACAGGGTATCTATTTTTAACTCGTCACAAAAGTATAGGGAGTTTCGTGTTTTATCTGATCATGATTAACTTCCGTCCGTTTTCAACCGGAAATCGACCTATCCACCGTTTCAGGTTAATGGAAGCGACAGCAAAATTGATCATACACCAAACAGGATCTACGGTTTATGGCGATTTCTGCTATTGTCCTATCGATCAAACTGCATTTTGTCCATTACAATAAAAAAACATCCCATTAATGAGCGAGTTTGTGGCGTTAGAAATGCGAACCATATGGGGGTTACCAGTTGCAAGAACGATTCACTGATGATGATCGTCTGCTTTTAATGCAACCATATGTTTCCTGTTAAAATAACTAATGAGTAAATAGGCCTTTCTGTCTCGGTTCGCCGTTAGAAGAAGCGGTTTGTACTACTTTACTTTCCCAAGATGCATCGTACCATGCTTGAACTCCACAACTGTGTTACCTTTACACGCTTATACAACGGGAAACATCATTAAAAGCTGATGGTACGACCCGATGAAAATTAATGGATTTTTTCCATTCCCAGTCCATCCAAGCCAAAGACTAATCAAGAAGTTTTAGTTTCTGCTAGCTTTTATTGCTCCAGACGAGACAGCAAATGTTTGAAAAATCCCTAACAACCAAGAACATTCACGTTACTTACCTAAATCATTTTATAGACGCAAATGTGTTCTTTATCTTCTTAAAGTTTCAATCGTTTGGCGATTTGAGGAGTTTTACAGTAAATTACCCCAAGCGAAAGACAGACGAGATTTGTATATTAAAACTTGAGACTTTTGTTGGTGTTAGGCAGTAAATAAAACAATCGTGAAAAATTTGTAGGAAATTTTTCCAAATTAAAATAATTTCGCTGCATTATTATGGCTGTAAAACTACCTAAATTGCTGGCAATTTTTTGGAAAAGTTCACTTTTATGATAAATATCGCAAATTTGCTCCCCCCAGGATTTAAAACCAAACTATCCAAACCCTTGTTTTACTAGAAATATAAAATTACCCTCTTTCGATGTTCTTTATTTAAATTTCAATTATGGCGATTTTAAAGCAAGTTTCAAGCAAAACCATCTTCGACTTATAATTGTACTTTTGCGATTTCCTCTTGCTTGAGCATCCAAGCCCTGAAGCGCTTTTCTTTGGTAAATTAATGAATAATTTAGTACAATTTATTAAAACTCCCGAACCAATAATGTAACATGTTGCGATAAAAGTCCGTAAATCCTTAATCCGGTGCAGGTACAAACCCAATTGCTCAATAGAAGATAACAAAATCCGTCATGCTAACGAGCGGAGAACGGTAGAAAGCATAACATTGGTACTTAGATTTGCCTCTCGGCGTTTACACCGTTAATGTAAAAAGCGATTTTAATTTGCAATAGTGATGAATTCATTTGCAAAAAGTGAATTGCCCATTACTAAATCAGCGTGGAGATAGTAAAACCTGAAAGCGAATTAAGCATACATGACCTGTTAGTGCTAATTGCAAACCGCTACTAATTATGAAAAAAATGCAATTTGCGGAACTTAGACTTGAACGGCACCTGGATGCGGGCATAGGAGAAGTTTCACCTAAGTTGTCGTGTAAATTTGGTTTCATTTAGAATAGCGGCTTAATTGTCATTAATGTGCGAATGTTCATGCGTTTTGCATGTATCTCGGGAGCAAAATGAGCAAGAACGCTCGTTTTTACATCATTGCAGAGATAACTAAATGGCCTTTATTCGAAGTTAGTCAAGAACCATTCGAGCCACAGAATTCGTTTTGGCATCGTTGGATAGAGAATTGAAAAGTCGATTCAGTCGTAACAACGTTAGTGAGGAAATTCG
>NW_026018916.1:3320450-3364416 GCF_020466585.1 Dendroctonus ponderosae
GCAAAATGAGCAAGAACGCTCATTTGTACATCGTTCTAGACAGAAATAAATGGCCTTTTTAGAAAGTGAACCATGGATGGGGAAATGTTGGCAGTCTTCTCAAAAAAGGCTTGAATTCAAGAAGTTTTAGATTTGCGTGATTTTTTTTTGAGTTGCAAAATCCACTTGAACATGACGCTGCTTTTTTCGAGGTTTCTTAAGAACCATTCGAGCCACAGAATTCGTTTTGGCATCGTTGGATAGAGAGTAGAGGGTCATGGGAAAAGCGTGCAAAGCATTTTCGATTTAAAATTAACTGAGGAAGACACTCTCTTGAGCTACCAACGTCACGGGACATCCCGTATAATAAATAACCCCCCTTAGTTAAAGAAAAATCATAACGTGAGTTTTATGGTTTTTATTAACAACAGCTTGAAATTTCACATGATATTCATTCAAGGTAAAAAAATTCTCACACCCACACTCTTCATCTGCCTCTTGTCTTACTTAGTTCTTCAGAAACTTTGCACTTTCGAGTGACATGTCGCCTGCTTGTTCTAAATATGAAATCAAAGTCAAGTTGGACGAAAGCCACTGGAACAAGCACTAAAGTCTTCTTTTCTTGGATATCAGTCTTCAGCATATACACACGTAAATCAGCTGGCAATCTTCTAAACAAAGGGGCTTTGTCGATTCATGCCATCCAATAGAGGTTGTTTATCTTCAACTAACACAACCGCTTCCAAATAGTCGATTTCCGACGTGTTTGAAGCGTTGTTAAATACTGTTACAATAGTGGTAGAACAAGACGAACGGGAAGGTTTGGTGTCCAAAAATCCCCCTTCCGGGCAGCTAGCGAGACTGTCCTATTAGGAGGTAGGATGGGGTTAAAGGACCGTAGTTTTTAGCGTCAGCAGAAAACAGGCTTGAGGGTCTCGAATTTAAACACTTTTATCCGTACTATTAACGTGTACATGCTAACAAAGTGCAAAGAAGAATTACTGATCACCGTAACGCTTCTAAGCGGTTGACTAGGGATCCATAGATCTGCGTATTGTGAGGAAAAAATGTATGTACATATATAATTTTGGTAGATTTACAGTTGTATAAATATATTCCCTCATTTTCTTATGAGAGAAGAAAAATCTGTTTAGTAAAATTTATTTTCGCGTATATTTTATAGGTATGTCCACAGTCGACAAAACACAAAATAAAAAATACATGCAAAAGTAATAAAGCTACTTATTTTTTTAATATAATTGTAGGCCGTTTCATTTCCCTCCTGATTTCTTTATACTGTTTTAGTTTCCCATGGGTTCTACACCTTTTGCAAAACGAATCTACTTTTTATAAATTAAATCGATCCTACGCTCTTGTCTATTCGCAAATTTTGTAATCACTTTGTCATTAAAATTGTTAATTTCGGAGATAAACTTTTTTTCAACCGATAGCATGGAAAGGGCTGTTAAACGATCAGCGCCATCCTCGGTCATTGAATTTTTCAGAAAGGTTTTGACTCGTTTGAGCGTTGAGAAACATCGTTCGGCCTCGGATGTTGCCATCGGAGTTGTCACCACAATTTCGAGCAATTTTTTCGTCTCTTTCAACGTGTTGCCCAGATGGTTTGCAATTATAAATTTCAGAAGTGGCAGTACGCCGTTTAATGTCCTGCAATCGCTTCTTGAGTAAATAACAGACAGTTCAATTCGTAATCGTTCTCTATCAAGCGTCGGATAAAAGGAACATACAGAAGTGAGTTTTTCCTCAGGAAATTTACCGTAATACTCTCCAAAGTGTTCGGAGAAAAAGAGTGACGCAACTACTAGATGCTCTGTAAAATGAAATCGGTCCTTTGCACAATTTATAATGTCCTCACACACTTCTAAAGCAGAAATCCATGGACGATGGCGCTTATTTTCTGGTGGCTCGTAGCTAATGATATTCGAGGCTTCGCTAATGATGTTATCAATATTGTTTTGTACTTGAATGATATTGCTTTCAAAATTATCGATAGCGTCTTTGACGCGAGTGGGGTCGATGTTTCTTTGCTGCAATTCATTATAGAGGATGTCAACGTGGGGCATCACATGATGGAAAAAAGTCAACCAAAAATTGAATATCGGGTCATTTAATGTACGACGAATAGAGGCGGCTGCACTGCAAACTGTGCTGTTGGTGAATTGCTCTTCTATTTCATCCATACAGTCAATGAGAGCGTTTCTATTTTCGTACACCACATTAATGGTCCATATATTAAAGTTCCATTGGGTCGTAGCGCAGGGAGAAATTCCGTTCACAATCCTGTTCAATACTTCTATTCGCTGGGGTGAATTATTGAAAAACACAGGAATATCCTGCAAATTTCCGAAAAATACGCGCACCTGCCTATTTGTGGAAGCAGCTTTGGAAATAACCAAATTCAGCGGATGGGCATAACAATGAACATAGTGAGCGCAGGGGTACTGTTTTTTAATTAATGCTTGGACTCCTGCATGTTGGCCGCTCATCACCGATGCACCATCATAACTTTGTGAAATCAGTTTGTTGGGTGAATTTTGCACTAAAGGATCCAGAACGGATAAAATTGTGTTACTAAGTGTGTCCGGATCACCTCGTTCAGGAACTAGGTAGTTCCAAAAGCGTTCAACTGGCTCACCATCGCGAACGTATCTCAAAATAACTGCCATCTGAGATTTTGCCGCAACATCCGTGGTTTCGTCCGCCATGATCGCCAAAAATGAAGAATTATTAATTTCGTCAATTATTTGCTCGTGGCAAACTTCGAGCATACACTGTAGCAAATCGTTCTGTATTTCTTTGGAGGTGCCTTTAAATACCGAAGAATTCTTCAAATGCTCGCTGAGAGTGGCATCTAGTTCAGCCGAAAAATGTATAAGGCCACGAAATATCTCCGGATTCTCCGAAGTTTCGCTCTCAACATCATCATGCCCCCGAAGAGCCAATTCAAAAGCTCCACAAAATTTTATGCAATTGATAATTTTTGATAAAATGTACCGATTCTTTGACACACTTTCATTATGTTTCTGCACCTCTATCCAATAACCAGAATCTAGTTGAGCGATGATATTAGTTGAACCGAGTAAAGCAAATTCCAAGCAATTATGAAGATGGCTTTTAGAGTTTTCGTGTCGTTTTATCTTCATACTCAAGTGCTCTAGATCGGTGACCCCCACTCGCGTCCAAGCTTTATCGCCACCAAAAAGTAAACAGGGAAAACAGTATAAAGCGTTCTGTTTGTTGCAACCACAAATCCAGTCATTTTTCGAATAAATGTCTCGATTGAACTTACGTGTATAACTTTTGCCTCTACTTAAACCAGATTTTTCTATTACAATGTCTGGTAATGGTCTACCTTTTTCTTTCAGTTCTACCTTTTCTTCCTCCAAATATTTGAAAAATCGCTTCACGTTAATTAAATTGAAGACCACGTCCATAGTTCGCAGTTAGCAATTGTAAAAGTTATTAATATGACGAGAGGTGTTTGTTTTGGCTTGCATAAATAACGTTAATTGTTTCTACTGACGTTAATTTAAACTACTAGAACCAAGGATTGTCTTGTGGGATAAATTGGTAGATTTCCTGGAATTGTTACGGGACTGCAATGGAAATAGGAGCAGCTCACCTGTTGCCTTTGTAGTTACTGCTCACTTTTTTCTCCAGTTCGACTGGAGGAAATAATGTTACAGGATTCTAGTAGAATAACCACTTTTACTCATTGGAAAAAACTATCGTTCTTTCTATGTTTTTATTAATCACAAAATAGCGTGAAATTCAACTTTGTTTTCATGCGAGTTACAAATTGCTGTCACTCAGTCGTGTTTTCGTACTCTTCTTCTTTTGCTCTGGTTTTATGTCACGCTAGTGGCAACTTTGCACGTTGCCAAGCGTTCTTTTATTACGCTAGAACATATAATTTATGATATGACTGGCGCCAAGGTCCTCCTCAATGTGGATATACAGGGTGTTCCTTAATGACATGCCAATATTTACGGACTCAATTTTTGCATGAATTTTAGGAAGAAAACTTCATATGAAGGTATTCAGGTAATGTTAATTGGTCAGATTACCTTGAAAAACATTTGCTGCCATCCTTCTCATCTAGTTTTAAATAACAATTAATTTTTTACTGGACTCCTAAAACACTTCCAGAGGAATGACGCCAATTCTGAATCACCCTGTATTATTGAACAATCAATTCAAAATTTCTCTTTTATATTAAAATATACAGGGTGTTTCATAAAATAAAAGGTTTAGGTCCGATAACTTTTTAACCTGACCCCGTATCCTTATTCTCAAAACGGCCCGTTATTTAACGTTCATTATACCGATACTTTTGCATAAAACATTTTTCTGTACCTCTTTTACCTTGGAAAATATAGTCAATTTGAAATTGAAAATTTTGTTGATTTTCTTCTGTATCTGTTAAGCGAACAAAAACTTTTAAATTTTTATTTTATAATTTTCAACACATTTTATAACACATCAAGCAAGAAATGATGCGCAAAAAATGCAAGGAATATTTTGATATTTCATCATAGAATCACTTATTTTATTTGATATTTGTATCAAAGGGATTACTTTTTCTGCCCGAGCGATACACAATTAACGATTGCGAGTTTCTAGATGCCCTGTATATTCAGTTCGCACAAAATAATTATTTAAATTATACGGTTCCGCAATGAAATACCTATCGTGCGGATAAAACAATACACTTCAACTATTTCAACAGTATTTATTGCTCATGCAACTGATTAACGTGGGATAATTTTTTTTCTGTATTCTTGATGGAACAAACGACAGAAAAATCTGTTGCCTCTTAAACATGTATTAACATTAAAAATAATAGGCGACTTTATTCATAGGCCCCTATATGTCCTCTCTCAGGTCTAGTTTTATTATTATTATTATTCGCCAGTCGCTCGAACAATTATGGCTTTCACAATGTATAATTACAGCTTATTAGTTTTTGCGTTGGTTTAGCCTTGATGATTCACTCTAACTGTGCTTTAGTTACTCAAACTTTGGATTTGGTGAACATGTATTTATTTAGAAGCCGTTTTTGGCAATTTTATCGGGCTGAGATTAGGAGGCGAAAAACGGAATTTTTAATGCCCACAAGATTAAATCAGACCTTTGGATTAGTTTAAGTAGGTAATACCTCAAGAGGCTGTCGACGTTTCCTTGTTGAGTTAGAAATAACATTCGTAACACTCATACATACATACACACGATGTTGAAACAATGTACGCTATCAATTTTTGTTGTTATCTAGCATTGAACGAACATGCTAATATTACGGGACTTTGGAAAATGTTATAGGTATTAAATGGAAATGAGTTATGCAAAATCACCACAAGTTGGAATTGGATAAATACAAATAACAAGTGGTTTTACACTGGAAGGTGTCCAAATTAAATTACGAGGTTTTTCGTTCTCAAACGCCACCCCAGGAATGCAAATAGCCAACTGTTTCACATTGGCCAGCAGGAGGTCCCGATCGATCACCCATCGATCACGATCGGGACTACATTAATCCTTCAAGCTCCTACAAGATTATTACGCAAGAAAATGGGATTACTAAAATGTTTGGGAGTTTTTTGATCAGAAAATGCACATATTTCAAGTTTGCGTAACTGCATTCGGGAACTGGAAAAGTTTCGCGAGACTGGAATATGAGCAGGTAAATATTATACATCTTATAGTAAATAGACGACGATAAACCGTGAAAATAATAACGGTTATTAGAGTGTAACAATTTCGTTCTACCTAATAAGCTGTGAAGGTAAAAAACCGCTAGACTTGGTAATTGCTTGAGGATTGATGTTTTCCTTTTAGCTGAAACACAATTGGAATTATCCTGATCTTGATATGAGTCTAGCCTGAAATTCAACTTCAAGTTAACACCGTTGTATGTACAAATGCATGATTAAACTATTAGGTCACAGTTAATTCAAGACTAAAGTGGGAAATTTTGTGCTTATTGGTCGTAGGCATAAATCAGGCGAATTGGTGTGATTGGAAAATTGCAAGTTGTGGAGCGAATTTTCCAGCATTTCAAGCTTTTCGTTTAAATTGGCTTAAACTTAAAATGCACATTTACGACCGAATTAGTACCCTATTAGTACTGAACAAAAAGTGTACAGATACTTGGTCGAAGTTTCTCAGATTTGCCGTTTTTAAGATATCGGCTACCCAAAAAAAACGAGTGGCTGGCAGAGTCGGAAATACAAACCCCTGCTGGAAGGCCAATTTTCCAAGATAAAACCTAGCGTCCTTGTGTAAAATTGAAGTTTTCCTACGTGCTTTTCGGCACTTTTATGTTAGTTAGGTAGGTATGTACTGATTAATACATCTTTCGACACTGAATAAACGATACAGGTAAGCATACTGATAACGCATTAAAATAAACGTGAGTTAACAATATCGTTGATAGCGATCCTTTCAGACTATATATATACAGAGCAGGCAAAGGAATTTGACGAAATTTCTGAGCCTTGTCGCTACTTTTCCTGCCACCTAATCAAACCGAAATGAAATGCAGGAATTTCTTCCTGCTCGCGTATAAACGGTTTGTTCAGATTGCAATTACAAACCTAATTTAATTATTACAGCTTGCGTAATAACTGATTCAGCAATTGTACACCTTGAGAGCGAAATTGCAGCAGAAAACCGGAGCGAATAAAAAAACAGGACAAGACTTGGTACTTTTGAATTGCAACATTCGTGTCTATAGAAAATGGGAAGTCTGAACCAGAACCTACATTAATAGCTTAACAGTATTGCTTACCTGTTTGATGACAATTTCATAAGTTTATAACAAAGAACTAAACGCGGAAACACCTGTTGAATTTGCACGGAAATACAACGAAATCCACCTAAACGAGGCTGGTTTCGTTCTGTTCACTTTTGCGTTCAGCCTGCGGACACTGACAGTCCCAGTCAGAGCAGACACCAACCGGATTATTCGTGTGACGTGTTTCCAGCAAAATTATTCGTTTAAACATCGAAGCTTAGCCAAACAAATTCAAAAATCCCATATAAAACATGGGCTTTTATTGCAACATAAGAAAGCCCATTTAACTATGCATTAGTGCATAATATCAAGCAAACAGTTATGTGGATTCAGCGAACGTCAGCACTAATAAAGCTGCTCCCTCCCTAAACAGTAAAATCACTTACGTCCCATACAACCTAACCTCAGAATCAATGTGTCAAACTAGTAAACAGCAAGACAATGTTTATTTATCAAGCCAATTTGCCGTTTATATAATAAACAATGAACGAAGAAAGTTTAGCAGACTCCGATGACACAGTCATTGTTGATAAAGATGAACTGAATAAAATTCTGAAAAACTACTCAAACGAGGACCACAATGCCCACCCTTCAACATCCAAACGACCCGGGCTGAATATTTACTCTTTGGACGACTTTTCCGACGCAGAGAGCGTATGTGAGCCAGTAGAAAGCCGATATCAAGCAACCAGTACAGTGACTAGCACTAAACCCTCCTGGCAAATCAACTTCTCAGCTGCAGACTTCCTGGAAGACTCCGGCGATTCTGATGTTATTCTCACTCAGATCAGTCAGGCGGAGGCCACGCGCCAGCAGACCTTTAGCAAAGAACTTCAGTCGCTATTAACCACTGAAAAACCTATCAGAATTAGTGAGCATCGCTCAGACGTGGAACTTGAAGATGCAGCTGAATGCGATCTCAATGCTGAATTGGAAATGTGGAAGAATAATTTCAAAGCCAATACACTGTCCAGTGAGTCAAATTCCCAACCGAAAGTGACTCTGGATGAAGACAATGACGGTTAGTCCAGCCTCTTATAATAGCTAATGGTCATTTTAGGGTGTTGTGTTTATAGAAGCTCCTAAAACAAAGAGGGGCAGAAGACAAACGTCCGCGGAAAAAGAGGCCGAAAAGGCAAAAAAGCGCGAGCAAAAGGAAGTGGAGAAGGAAAATCGAAAGCAAGTGAAGAACGCCTTAAAAAACGTGAAGTATTTCACCCACCCTGAGCGGATTTTGGTACAGTGAAGCTTTCACCATTGGACACTGTGACTCAACACGTTATTAGTAATTCGCATTTCAGGACCTAACAGTTAACATTGACGAAGAAATATCGAACAAGTCGTACGGAAAAGTATTAGAAACCGGATTAACTTGTGGATACTACAAATTTGCAGTATCCAAACAAATAAGGCCAAATTTAATTTCCTGGACAAAAAATCCAGTGAATATTCGCAACTAAAGAGTTCAGAACTTGAGTTACTTACTACTTTTTCCAGACTGGCCAATCAAGCAACAGCCTGAACGAACCTGAAAAGCAGTACATGTTAATAATTGAAGTAGCCGAATTTATTGAGCATATTTCCAACAATACTCTAACGGCCCATATTCAGTCTTTACTGATCTTGCCGGAAATAGAGCACCTCACTATAGCAGTAATGGGGCTGCGAAGTTACTACAAATACCTAGACAGTCAAAGAAATAAGGATTTCAAGGTTTTAAAAACCATTTGCCTCTAATATATGCATAACTCATTTCGCTCGTAGAATGCAGTAGCAGACGCCCCAGACAGATCAACCAGACCTGCTGGGAATATACCGTTTAAGTATTTGCCGAAAATACCTAAAAAAGAAATCGACAAAAAGCTGGTTGAGCTGCAATTTTTCTGCAAATCTACTTATGTTCGCCTTTTGGAAATGATCGAAGACTTAGTGGGGTTTGTGATCGAATGCACAAAATCCGTGGCAAATAGGGCCGAAAGGTAAAAAAGGACTGTCCGCAATAATTGAATAAACAAGACAAACATTCATTTTCAGACTATCCAAATCGAACGCTTTGCAAGCCGAGAATGAATATTTTGCGGTAAATAACAGAGACTGCGTGCCCATAGATAAAGATGGCAATGGTTTATTCCGCTTGTGGAGCCAATGCCTAGTAATCTTTCCCTCGGCTAGTCTGGAAACAGCAGAAGCCATTACTTCTGTTTATCCGACATTACATTCATTAATTCAGGTAAGGGGTATTCATTAATAAAAAAAATCGAAGTTGCTTTAGAGCATGTAATTGCTTTCGTTCAAGAAGCTTTTACGTTAGAAAGTTATCCTGGTGGTTTTTAGGAATTTAGGCCTAAAACCCCGCAAAACTCAGTCGCGAAAATCTAACTCAGTTTACCTTAGTTTCTCTCTTAAAATATCCCCATGCGTTAGTAGAAAATTATTGGATTTTCCCGTTGTGAATTTGAAAAAACTCAGTAAAATTTTAGGCGTATAAATCCTGTGACGATGAGAAATCCCGGGAATTATTGCTGCAAAATATCTTAGTTAGGAGAAGAGCAGATCCACTAGATCGTCCCAGAAAACTGGGGCCTGAGCTTAGTAAGAAAGTGTATAAGGTATTTTTCTCCAAAGACAATGTTTCCATTAGCAATTAAAGCCATAGATATCCATCACATTTAATCAGAGGAATTATTAATAGAACATGCTAATTAGATGTAAATAAATCTATTAAATCTTATACCTAGGACAGTCTTTCAGCAAATTTAATTAATTTAAAAATTATCGTACAACCGAAAATCCCTTGAACCTTTCTGAGTAAGGATTCGTATGTTTCTGCGGCATATAAGACCATTCGGTTGAAAAATTTCACGCAAAGTCAAGTACCAACCTTATTTCCTCATGTACTGTGTAATTTTGTGTAAATGTTCTACAATAGCAGCCATCACAGCAGTAACAGACGAATCAATCAAATTTTGGATCTCATGCACAGCTTCCTCATCGCCTAAATCCAACATTAACTTATCCTGAACTTTCTTAACGGCTTTGTCCGGTTCCAAGGCTATATCTGGTACGCTAGCTTTTGTCATCAAGGAAAACAAGTTCAGCATTAGATTTGCGTGCCTGAAAATATCAGTTGCTTTAGAGAATACATGGACTGATTTAGTGTTAATTGGTTATCCACCTTCTTAGATGCAAAAACGCCGTATAGCAGAGTTTTTTGAACTCTTGATAATGCTCCGAGTTGATGCCACCCATTGCTTCAACCATTTCTTTACTTAGTTTCATTGGAGGTGGCAATGGCTTGGGATCTCTACCCAGAATGTACCTAAATTTAAAAATATATATAAATAAAAAAAATATATATTTATTAGAGGTAATTAATGGTCCTTACCCAAAATCTATATGAAACAACCGTCCATCTTGGGTAAGCAGCAGGTTGTCCAGATGTCGGTCTCCGACCCCTAATAAATATGTGATTACACAATATCCAGCACATGACCGTATATAGGCGTCCATTATGTCAGGTTGTATCCCATAAGGCGCGTTTTCTTGTGGGTGATTTTTCCTGAAGTAGTTCTGGATGCTGCCTAAAAAAACTTTTTGTTTAAGCATTTTCAATCAAAAGCTTTTATAACTATACCTTCGGAAGCCAGCACTTCAGCAACAGTGGTTGACTGAATAAACTGCACAAACCCATGCTTTGTACTCGTAGCCAATACTTTATAAGGTGTCAGCTTAAGATCCAGATTTTCCTTATTTAGTAGCTTATCCATTAGGGTGATCATCTGTAGAATCAGTTGATCCTGCCGCAGATCGTCTCCGAGTTTGAAAATAGCCACGTATTCTGTGCCTTCACTAGTTATGAAGTTGAGCCTGGCTGGCATTAAGGCCGACTTGAACAGCATGGCTTTTTCAGGAATAATACCCGTGATCATCACCTGAAATTACTTAGAAAATTAAAAAAATTAAATTATTTGAAGCGTGCGGTTTTACCTCTGGATCTAGAGGCAGCGGAATCGGGTCAAACTTGGAAAAATTATACTTGAACGCATCAGGATCGGCCAGTAAGTCTTTGAGTTTTTGAATTTTTGCAGATCTATACGCATTTTCTCTTGATACGGTTTTAATTAAGTGTACAAGTTTATCGATAAATTTCTGCTGCTTTGTTAAAGTTTCGCGCTTTTTCTGCATGGCTTCAGTGCCTTTCGCCAGCGTTTGCGAAAAGGTCTTCATCACTGCTACGTACATGTTGCGAACGTCCTCCTAAACAAAATATTTAGATCAGATGGGGTTTCAGAAAAAAAATTCTGTTTTTCTCTCGACCGTATAAGGTATCTATTTCTTACATCTTGCTTAACGGTGCCTTCCTGGTCTTCGCATTCAAGCAGCAAATACCAAAAGAAGTAATTGGCCAGAGTGAAATTTTTGCAAGCTCGGGAAATCAGAAAAGACGCCAAATCATTTATGTCTTCTTCTTCGTACATGTTGCTTCGAAGAGTGTCCGTGTTTCCTGATTCGGTGCAAACGTTTTTAACTATGGAGGGAACCACATGTTGGGTTGTCTAAAAAACATATTTTAAAAGAACATCGCAAGAAAAGCAAGTATAAAAAGTTACCGCTTGAACTGGCACAGTTTCTTCCTCAACAACACTGTTATCTACTGAAGAAGCTAACTCATCAGCATTATTATAACTGGACGATTTTTGTAATACTGTTTCAGTTGTAACAGTGCAGTTGCTGTCTTTGGAATCTTTCTTCTCCAGGCAATTGTTGGCGGTTTCTTCCGTTATAGAATACACGTCATATCCGGATGCCAGCCTCGCAAATCCTGAAACAAATCAGGAGTTTGCATTTCGATTGACTCATTTTTAAACATTGTACCTTCTTTAATGGTGGCAAAACTTTCATATTTCAATGCCTGTACAAGTTGCAGTAAATAGAGCAAAATTTCATTATCAGGAGCCTGCTGTAAGCGGCTTATCGCATATCTGCGAACGGCCGGATTTGTATAGTTGGGACTAAGAAGTTCCAAAGCGTCTGAAATGTTTCATTTGTAAATATTTTTCTATAACTGAGTTAGAGCCGCACCTTCAATGTCCATGGGAACCCACATATCAATAAGGTGCAATGCTTGGCGAACCTCATTCTGATGACGCCAATTAACGCACTTTAGGAACTTTGCTAATGCTTTCTTTTGCGTGCTTAGGTAGAATCTACAATAGGCTAATGAGCGACTGTTTGTATCCCACGCGTAATGAAATTTACCGGAATTTCCATACATGGTCCTGCTCTTCGCTGGACAGTTGCTGAGTTGGAGGATAAGAGACGATTTTATTTAAAATATCTCTTACTGCGGCATTGGGTTTTGCATCTTTATCATTGTGGCCACTTCGCACAGACCGGGCCAGCATGTGATGTTTGCGTTCCACTAAATTTTCCTGCGGACAAATTGGTTGTTAAAAATCTCCTGAACATTTTCTGAGCTGCAATTTTAGGTCGAGTAAACCAGGAAACCCTGAAAGATTCCCAACTTACATCTGGCCCCATAAATTGATCAATCTTCTCGCGTTGTAGACAATTGACCAGATCGAGTTCACTGACTAATTTCGACAGAATATCCGCCTGATGTTTAAGACTTTCGTTTTCCTTTTTAACCATACTTAAGGCAAATTTGGTGGGACTTGAGTTCGCACAGTCGCGACATTCCCAATTAGTTTCACTAACATCGAACAACATGCATGCTCGTTCCAGGCACTTTTTGTGAAGGTAACGATTACAATTCAGGCATTTCACTGCACTGGATTTCACTACATGTTCGCATAACTGGCACTGAATTGTTTTGTTAGTGGTGACTGATTTGGATTTTTGTGAAGTTAATTTCGTAGTCATTGCGGCCCATAAGTTGGAAGCTTTGGACATAATAATGGCAAGTTTTAGGGCTTACATTGGTTTTAAACAACTGGACGAATATTGGTGAAAATGGGCAAAGAAACAATTAAAACTGCCGACGTCCTTAAATTGCGAAAAATTCATGATGATTTCTACTGGCTTGGTCGCGCATTAATTCACATAATTCTAGCCTACAACTGTAATAACTTCACATTCACTATACGCATATGGTTCATTATCTCGCCAATAAACTCCACAATCCCAATAAATATTGGAATAACAATAGACTGAATTAAATAACACTTAAGTTGCTGCCGCTGGCGGACGCGACAGTCAAAAAAAGTATACACCACGTAATAAAACCGCTTATCAATATGATAAACCAACAAACTGTTCTAGCTATCGCAAAATTAGAAATAAATTAAGTTCATTTTTCAACTGATATTCTTATCTATCTGGGCTTTACAACGATGACGGTTTCTGGTGAACGAAGACACTGATGGAAATTTGCAAACCAGTTGACCTAGTGGCCCACTTAATGTATTCAAGAATTTGTTTATGGTGTGCATACTGCCAATTAAGCGGAATTATATAACGTCCTCCTTTGAAGCCGATTTCTACAATTATTACATATGAAATAAAGCATGCGAAGCTTTTGGGAATGTTGGGAACTAGACATGATACGAGAGTAAAGTTAACCGTGATTGAGGCGGAAATAATACTTTTTGAAAACTTCCAAAATAAAAATCCAAATAAAACCTTCAACAATCAGCAATTATAGTCGCCCCAAATTGCAAACTTACATCAAAGGGACTGTATGTAACTCACCTTTCCTATTTCAGGATCAGGAACAAAAACCAAATCAGCATTCGGTTTAAACGTGTGAATATCTTCACCGTTTTGCTCGAAATAAACCACATGATACGCCGTATTGTTCACAGCGAATTTTTGAAACTTTACAGTTAGATACATGTGATTGGAGGCTTTCTTTTCATTGGCATACGTATTTTCTAATTTTCTGAACGTTAGTCTGTCCAGCCAGTCAACCTGAATTCATTAAAAGCGATGATGATGAAAATTTTTTGCTTTAAATCCCCCATACCTTGTGAATGTGCCCGTTTCTATATCGTTCGGTTAAGTTATCCAGCTTCCACATTTCGTATGTAGACGGATCGTTTTTGTCATGTCCTTTACCGGGGGTTGTAGTAGGGGTGTGGCCATCTGCAACCACATTGGGCCAGATTCTGAGATCCAACATTCCCTAAACATGTGAATATGAATTAATCTAGTTGGGATACAATTTTTGCGGTTTTTACCTCTCTGAACATGCCATGTTTACTGAAAAGAGACACTGTGGTGCCTCCGACTGGAATCAACTTATCAGGGCCCCCACAATCGAACACCGATAAGGCTAGTTGAGCGGTTCGAGGCAAATCGCAAAACTCCAGCGGGATGTGCAACCACTCATTCCAACTGGAATGCATTTACATTCTTACAAGAGCTTTTAGAGCATTTAGAATTGGTCTTACTTCCAGCCATTAGTGAATGGCTTGTGCTCAGTCCCAACTGGTAGACAGAGCGGCTCGTTGTTATCCCATATTTGACACTCAACCATTAAATCAGAACACCCATCCCGAATTTCATTGGAAAACTTTAGATGGGGCTCTCTTAAAAGCTCCTCGTAGGTTGGTTTTAGTCTTCTACCATCCAGGCTTCCACTGGAACAGGCTTGAATTTAGAATATTTTGGAACTGCCTCGGCACGGTTTGAAGGATAACAAAATAGCAATGTTTGAAGGAGATTTAATGGAATTAGGCTCAAATTGGTAAGTTTCGAACCAAGTGGAACCAGTTGTGTAAAGTACAAAGCTTGATAATCAAACAACAGGTTGGCAGTAGCAATGCAATAATTGTGTAAATTACTAACAATAAATGGGGTTTTAGCCAGAAAAACTTACATTTTCACCTGGATTTTTGTCTCGATGTCTGAGCTGTAGATGTAATGGAACTTATCACTTAGCCTATCTGACTCGTCCATATTAAGTATAAAACCGTTTAAACGCCGTTTTAGTCTAGAAAAAGGGATAACTAATAATTCTATATTTTTTATAGCACTGTTTGTAAATACAGTCGGTAAAATGTCAGGATGTCAGTATCAAATTGACACTGTCAATTGCCATCAATGTACGTCTTGTGGCGAACTCTATCCGCCACTTCTCAAGTAGCAGCTTCAACCGAAACGCCAGCTATATCTCCCCCACTAAGATCTGCGGCGTTCCATACAAAYAGAACTTCCAATCCGTACTTACAATCACAGAACATACCCCCATACATACATAGGGGGGATATTTTGTGCTTACAATACGTATAAGCCACAGGTATAAACTTCCAATGTACTTTATCCGACGTCTAAGGCAGGGCCTACCTAAGCCAGAGACAAGTCCAWTAGTTAGGCCAGGGATGGAACGCATGGYGCTTCAACGCGCGCCATAGTCTCATCTGGAAAAAATATGGAAATGTGGCAGCGCSRGAGTAGTCTGKAATTTGAGCGTATTTTTAAAAATTGCTGTGGRAAACGATATTTTTTTATTTSGATAAATAAAAAGTTGTAGGAATTTTTCGAGCGTTTTCAATATTGAGAACAAAAGTTYATGTTGTGGACAGCAGGTAGTRAAAAAAATTCAGAGCAAACGTTTTTTACGGGAATTGGAGACTCACCGTCAAATTATGGAAAATACTGGTTATTAAAAGTAAAAAGCGCTAATTTTGTACTAACACTATTTACTGCTGTTCTTCGATACACCCAAATATTCAATAATTCTCCGTTTATCGCACCCTGAAATCCAGATATTCCTAAATCCAACGCATTGACACAATCGAAGCCTGTTAATTAGCAGTAAGCATTATCCTGGAATGCTATGGCAAGTTCATGTGTACCTAATGTAGTCTATCATGTCGATTATCGCTTGCTTTCGCCTTGGAAAATGAAAAATTTCAATAAATAATTGCGCTCAAGACTGTATGATGCGCATTATAGGCAGGTATCTCACAAAGGGAGAATTATTGTGTTTATTTACAACAAAGCTTTATGGGCACTAACAATAACCGAGTTTGTGCCAGATTATGGTATTTACGATCATTCTGGATAACCAGATTCTGGAAATTTTCACGGCGGGGCGACGCCATCCGATTAGGGTCTCCGCATTAAATCGTTACGTGGATTTCATTGAGAACTGATTTAAGTGCCAATTTCCATTGAAAGCTGTTTATTTATGAAATTAATACAGTTGGTTTAGGAATTTTAGTTCAGCCTAAATCCGGCACCAACATAAAGCAGTTATTTTTTCATCTATAAGGTTCTTAAACCTCAGTTGCAGAACTTTGCTTCTTAAAATAAATGCCTGTTTCTTTATCAAACTTTTCAACAAATTCTACAAAGCCTGGTTCAGTTCAATGTCCTAATTGCGACATTGGATATAATGTGCGAGGCTTTTAATAGCATTCTCTACCGAAGTATATACATATAGAACTTTTTTTGTCACTAACACGGATAATTACCTAAATTGATTTAATGAGATTAGATTTCCCGTTTTATCGGTTTTCTCCAGAAAACAGATAACAGTTCTGTGAAAAATTAGTGAATCTTAAAGTTACAGTGATTTTAGAAGTGAAACTGCCTGGAATTTTACTTGAACATAATGAAAACTTAAATATATTTCATTCTTTACCTAACGACTTTCCATTATTATTATTGACCCATGGAAATAAATATGACTTCTCGCTATGAAAATAAAGTAAATAATGTTGACTTCTCAGGTAAGTAGTAATTTTGTTTATTGCGCCCTGAATTGGGCACTGATTTGGGCTTTTCTATCATTGTTTCTGTAGGACAAAAACGGGTGGTTCATTTTTTGGGAAAAAGCTCCTAAATAGTTGATTTACATTTCGTCTAACCTCGGAAAAGTCGGCTTTTCCCGATGCCGACCTCCGCCGGTCTAATCTTGCAGAAATATGGGCAGTGCGACCTACGCCATCAGACATCGGGTTGTTGCAGCTTTTCTCCGGAAAATACGCACATTTTCACGCGACTTACATTTTCCGGTCGAGTGACAAATTTTCTTTAACCGGAAAACTTGCAGTGATTGACTTCGTGATTAGTTTGGTGCAAGTGACTGTCTAAAAAGCTTAAGATATCGAATTGTGAAGTAAGTGCAGTTTCATCTAAATCATTTTTAATATAATGACTGTTTTGAATCAATTTTCCAAAGCTTGAAGAAAATGTGTCTTCAGATGACGAAAACATTTTATTTGCAAAAATTTTATTTTTAAATTTCCAATGTTCTATGTGCACGTGATAGAGTTTTCAAAAATTTTAAGAGGAATTTTAATTTTTACTTTTTTTTTCTCAATTTTCGCAATTAAAAAATTGATGTTAAAAAAATAATGTTTCGAGTTTTTCCACATCGCTTGATTGGGCGCGTTTTCTTTGCCAGCACCCAATTGCTTTGAGAACTTGGTTGATTAATTTACAAATTTTGCGCAATTCAATTTCTAATGCCACTTTCGGTTTTTTGAGTAAATTTTAGATGAAAATGAGTACCATGTCGATGGGACACTTTTTCTAAAAATATTACCTATTTCGTTGCATAGAGTATGATACTCATTTTATGCTGGAACTGGCCCAAAAATACAAATCTCGTAGCAAAATCGATTTGCAATCCTTTAAACAGAGGCAAGTGCAAATAACACTTGCCAAGTCGTTTTACGAGTTGTTTTTTTCAAATTCTCGATCTTGAAGTGTCAATTGCATTTGAATAATGTGAAACAAGACAATGAAGGCTTTTATGGATTGAATTGCATGGATTTTTGTCAAGAAAATTCGGAGCGAAATTTGAGAAACAACCCGTAAATTATAGAACTTTTTTTGAAAAATAAATCGTAAAATTGCAATCGAAATTAATTTTAATCCCTATTTTTTGTAATTAAAAAATCAAAAAAACACATGTTTTAATGAAAAATCGTCTTCCAAGCGCATTGGCACAAGAAAACCTTTTTCACATACATAAAACTTACACGGGAATTTTTCGGGCTTGTAGGTGAAAAAACGTCTTCCTAACGTTTCGGCAAGCACGACTTCCACCTTCAAAGGTGGCCTAAAAGTCGAAAAAACTAGCTAGTTTCAAGCGGGACTAATACAGTACGCATTCTATTTAGTTGCGAGATTAATTGTCGGCAATATTCTTCAATTTATTTAGTTGCTGCCGATCCATTTTTGTTATTTTTTACTGCATTTGATTAATCGTCAATTTTATTTTGTGCAATATTTTTTGGTTCTAGAGGGGAGATAGCAAAAGACTTTGATTAATTTAAAAAAATATTTCCTGTGATCTTGTCTGGCCGTTTTGGCCGTAATTTGCTTTATTGCTTCATTCACCCGTTACATAGTTCGATTTTTATCTCTTTATTCAGTGAAAATTTCCATATTTAAAGTTAGTTAGTTATTAACCCATCAATTGGTTTATATTGCACCGGATTTATAGAAAATTGGGGCCCGAGCGATAAAATTTATATTTTATGCGATCTGGTGTGTTTATTGCCGTTAAATTTTCGGCCCAATTTTCATTAGTACTAAATTTGTTTTGCCAAGTGATTAGTTGCCACTTTTTGATCTTTCTTACTTTCTTGCTGCTCTTCCTGCCTCACCTTGACGGTTTCCAAACATTTCAGCCCAGGGAAAACAAATTTAAACCGAAAATCAATCAAAATTTCGACACGAAACAAAACAATTTAACGGGGAAAAGTGTTTGTTATTTACACCTATCCAGGTGACCGTTTGGGACCGATGAATTGCCAGGCTTGGACTATTAATTTCGCGCATTTATTTAAATGGATATGGATAATCGGTTATTTGCTATTGACATATGCATTTTCGAACGACCATCGCGGTGACAAAGGCACGTTTTATTAATCGATCTGCGGCAAAAACAAGAAAGGAAAATGCATGCGCCTTCGAAGAACCGCTCATGAGTGCAGGAAAAATAAGAAAATCTGATCCAGACAAACGGTCTTTTTCTTTGTCAGGGCTTGACTAATAGTTGGTCGACGGTTTTAAGCTTTTCTGTATTCTAAACGTTCTGTTGCCGAGCCGAATATCCACACCAGAAGATTTTGTCGCATTGAAAACAAAAACGGCGATTTTTTTGAGACGACAGTAAAAAATTACCGTTAGGATTCAACGCGGGTTTTTTTAAAGGGATTGAAAAAATGTGTCATACTCTCATCAAGCCTCTGTTCAAATGAGGATATTCACATATTCATCGCAAAGTAATAAAATGTCATGTTGCTTTATAGCGCAAGGGAAACACGCAAAATAGTGTAGAAGTCGACGTGCGCCATTTGATTCTGAGCGTTTGATAGAAGTAATTTATATGTAAATATGAAGAAAAGATAATGCATACAGTGTGTTAATAAAGGCATTATAGCATGGCGTGTTCATCTTTCATACTGTCATGATTGCCGCGTCTAAAATACACCAAAGTATATATTATAAAACACTAACTAGTTTATTAATCACTGATTAGCATATTAAACATTGTGTTAACTGGGCGAAAATGAGTAATGAGCTGTAAGCGTCCGCGCCTGTATTCGATTCAACACATTCCATCAGTTGGACTTTACAGACTTTTACATTTATAATTTTTCCATTACATTAGGTATGTCGTTTTATATTCTTCGCGTCTATGCCATGCCTCATAATTTCCTTATCCTGCCCTTAATTTTCAGATTACCCTCATAAAACTTTTAATACTCGACGCTCATAATTATTCATTAATTCATCAAGACCATTCTGCACGGAAATAAAATATTTTTTACATTAGGCCATAAAACCTTTTTGTCCTTTTCCTGAGAACCGAATCGAGCCAAGCAAAGCGTCGCTCCTTCTTTCAAGTGCACGAAATTATTTCCTCGAATAATGTTTATGATCAGTGAGTTTGATGGTGTTTTATTGCGATTTTTACGATTTTCCTGCGTTTTATCGGTGTTAGGTAGAAGTTGTCATAGTCACATACTTATTATGGACACAGGTGGGAAAGAGTTTGCATAATTTTAGAGAAAGCGTCGAAGCGGAAATTTGATGCATTTTTTTATTTCAATTTTATACTTTATTTGTTGTTCATAATTTTCTTATTTTTAAAGAAGCAAAAGAGGCTTTGCGGTCACTGCTTGAAACTGGTAAGTTTTTCGAGATGTTAGATTTTTTTCTGACGTTTTGCAAGCTCGAGTTAGAAAGCGCAAGTTTTTCGAGCTTTCCCTGAAAAGCCCGACAAACTCCCTAGTTTCTATTAGTTTTGGAGTGGCCAGTCCTTCGGGCACAACTGAAAAGAAAGTTTAAGAGTTTTTAGTGCTAAATCCAGTGTCGGCACTATAAATGCGGTAGAAACGGTGAGTTTTTTGGGATTTTGCCTAAAAGAACGAAAAACTAAACAATTTCGAATATGGTTGTTTTGCGGAGACAGAAACAGATCGGTTTTGAAGAAATCAAAATCAGTCAAGTTAGAGCAAAAACACCCTTGAAAATGCACGCCACTTGTGCTTGCGAAACGTTAGTTGTTTGTAAAAATCTAAACGATTGGACTTTCCATGTCTCATCCGCAGCTTCTGGCGTTGAAAATTCTTCATTATCAAGTCTATTTGAAATCACTTTCCGTTAGATGTATTTTTAGCCATATTATAATCACTATCACTTGATTCTCTCTTTCGCCCACCTCTGAAGATGCCAGCGGCTCGTGCTTGCGAAACGTGAGGAATAAATTCTTTTACACCACGACCTAAAAGCCCAAATAAATAATTGTAATACTGTTTAATTTTTGTTAATTTTCTAATTTCCTTTGTATCTTCATCTTCTATCATTTCCCTTAGAGCGCATATGAAAACCTAAACCAGTTGCTCCCTACTTAAAGCAGTCGGGAAACAATAACAAACAATTTAATTTGAAAACAAATAGGAAAACTCGAGAACTTTTATGAGACGTTGCCATTTCGACTAAACAATTTTATTAAAACTAACAGTTGTTCCGTATGCTTGATATTCCAGCCACGTGGCCGAACCCTAGAGTTTATTCCGGGGAGCGAACTGCGTTCGAAATGATTTTACGATATGCTGAAAGAGTTGAAGCAAAAAATCGCAGCTGAAAAAATCCACAAATCACTTGAATATGGTTGATGTTGGGATAACTTCAGGCCGAGATCAGCGACCAGTTTATCAAGTTAAATAAACAGTTAAACAAGCTTAATTAAAAAAAAAATGGCAGTCAAAATTAATCCAAATCACTCAACCACGATGCACTCATTAAACGCAGTTTTACAACTCACCTTACAGGCCTTAACTAGCAATAAGAACCAGAATTAACGAAAGGAAATTGTTGCCGGTTATTTTTTTTATTGTGGTTGTCCAGGACAGTTAAGGAAAGACTATATCTTTGTGTAATGATGTGATTCCAAAGAATGTATTAAACGGTCATTATTGCTGGCTTAACAATCCTCAAGTCGGGGATTTTTAGCGAATATTTTTTTTAACGACATAACGATGTTTTGCAAATTTTTTGATTCGTTTGATTAAACAGAATGCCCAGAGTGTAGGTTTATTTGCGGCTTTAGTCTGACCAAGCAAGTAATTTGCATGTTCAGGGATTCATTTAAAATCTGATCTGAACAATAAAAGCCATTGAAAGGCTTAAATTGCACATTTAGCAGCACACAATTGGAACGGTGCAGTTGACAGTTTTAACAGTTCAATTAACAAAATAACCCGTTTTGTATATACTAGAAGGATTTGCATTGAGACGCAAAAGACGCGAATTTCCTACCGGCTACAGTTTTAATTAAACCACAAACTCTTGTAGAATGCAAAAGTCCGAATTTGCAAACAGCTTACTTGGCGATAAAACAAATGAGAATGCTGACCGGAGTGTCGTCCACGGGAAGCATTTTTTCATTGTCTTTCACTCAATTAAATCGTCCCCAATCTGAGCTTAAATTAGGATTTAGACGACCCCACTGGTAAATTGAATAAATAAATCTCCAAGTGGGTTTATTTATATTATTGTCCTTTGGGGGCACGTTCTTTCAGCACTCACTTTGATTGGATGTGTATTTGGACTGTTATTCAGATGGCCGGGAGGGCGGTTTGATGAAGTAACCACTTCAGATCGGGAAGAAAAATCGTTTCTTTAGCTGCACATTTTGCGCCAGATTAGTGAAATGTTTGCATAAAATGCCATCAATGAATCCCATTTTAGTATAATGATGTCAAAGCGAACGACGCGGTAGTCGTTTCTTAAACAAACAACTTTGCATTTTGATACATTTTAGATAGTAGAACGCCAGCGAACATCATTTTCTCTTTTGTCTCTTGTTTAATATGCGCCTTTCCAGCTTCGAAAATTACATTATTCAAGCGACGCACTGCAAAACAAGCAGTTTATTTAAAACCAACAGCCTTTTATATTGGAGGCTGTCAATCAGAGAATCTAATTTTTCCTGCCCAATTTTTTTAAGGAAAACATTTATCAAAACGTTCACCTTTGCCTCCTTTGGCTTGTCTCTTTAAATTTGCGAAAATGCGCGTTTTCACCCTAATTTAACACCCTGCAAAACAAACGGGAATTAAAAAAAATAGAACCAAAAATTGCAGGCGAAGCGAAACGTTCAGCAAATCCTGCTACCATAATAATAGGCAATTAAAATGATTGCCACCTGTAATTTAAAAATTGCATAATTAGTGAGCATTTTAGTACATTTTCAGGACTTTGCGTGCTGGCAATTTTTAATACATCAACCTTTTTTTCTCTGGCGGAACAGCATTCATTTAATTGTTTTCAGTTCAATTGCATCAATTCAATCAATTTTTTTGCGGTTTTTTAACTCACGATTTTTAAAAAAACAAATTCAAATTCTGGATATTTCCCAAAAAGTAACAAACAATAGCAAAAGCTCAAAGATGGACAAATTAGGGACGCGGCTATTTGAATGTATTCAAGTGATACAATGCTTAAGAGAATAAGCAGCAAAAATCCGTCAGTTGAGTTTAAAAAAAAATTTTAATACGTTTTAAACCAGATTTCTGGGATAATTCAGGAAAAATCATGCATTCAAAGCTTTAAGATCGGACTGACTTTGAGGCGATGAAATAACAATGGCTTTCGCTTAGCCTCTATGTCAACGCCGTTTCTTTGTTATTATAAAAGAATAAATCACGGAAAAGGGGGCACCTTGAAAATATGGCTTTTGTGTTCCGAACCCCGTTTTTTTTTGCGAAATGCGATTTTCCTGCAAATGTCTCATTAATAAACATCTTCTTGCAACATTTGACTGATTTTAATTCAACAGGATGAAAAACGCTGTTGAATCTCGTGTAAACAAGCAGCACTACTTACATTGATAAAATGTGAGATCGAAAGGGCAGACTTTTAAATAAGAAATGGCTCGGAACAAAAGTCGCAAAGGTTTCTTTTAACTTGTTTTCATTGTTTCAAAAAGGCCGTTTTAAGTGATGTTTTTGTTTCATTACTTTTCACTTCGCTTTCTAAGACTGCGACAAAATGAAAAAGTGTGTGAAATTAACTCGTCGACTCTCTTGAAGAGGGTTTTTTATTTTATTTGATTTACCGGAGTAGTTTCATATTGTCAGTAAAATTAATTTCTAAAACTTCCTGGGTTTCAGTCATTTCTATTAAAATATTTACAAAATTGATTATCATTTTCCACTATCATCGGTCAATCTATCAATCATTGAAAAGTTTTGTAAATATTTTAATAAAAACGTCCGAAACCCAGAAAGTTTAATCAAATAATTTTGGAGATAATTTTCATAATTGTCGTAAATTGATCATTCATCAGGCTTCAACAGTGAGTCAAACTGGTAAGTTTTTCCACCTCTGAAGATGCAAGCCACTTCGCGATTAGAAGTATTAAAAACGGCAAAATTAAATGCACAAACAGTGTGAATAATAAAACGAGCGCAGGAAGAAAATACGTTGAGAAATAATTATATTCGAAAAGAGCTTTGTTGTCTTGTACATTCCAAGCACTTACACACGTCGTGTACCGAACTCGTGAGCTCTTATAACGGAAAAGGTGCAATGAAATGAACAATAATAAGTAAGAATTAAGGATTTGAATGGTAAAATGTGCCATAAAATTTAAATAATCACCCGGCGAGCGAATTGCAGGTTCGGAGTTATAAGGTTTTACCTCACATTGCATACGAAGCGAGTTTGTTAAACGTGATTTTCCACTTTCTACACAGAAAGCTCGAAATTTATTATGATTTAATGATTAGTTTGATTCAATGTTCCGATTTATATCACTAAAGGAATTAAATTCGTTTGAAATCCTGTCACGATTTGAAGTTAAGGCGTTATTTAATTCTCTGCTGACTACCCCACTTAAATGGAAATTATTTGGACTGTTGAAAAATCCTTCAGTATTAAGGTAATGTTTTTTAGGTCTCGGGTAGGTAATTCCGGAAATTAGCCAAACACTAACAGCTTCAAGCAATGGCTGTGTAACGCGTAACTTTTGAACTTCACTTTATCATGCCTTATACTGGTTAGGAATAAAGGTTTTCCTGAAAAATCCGTGTTTTTAAGCCAATGCATGATTAGAGTCCAAAGACGACGTATTCAATGTTTCCTAGAATTAATTTGGTTGAATTAAAATGCATTCTTACACATATAAGCAAAAAACCGCTTCTGGTTCATCAACATGTGTTCCAGCTTAATCTTAAAAAACTACTGTTCGAATCGACAAACTCGAATGGGTTTGAGGCACTTGCCTTACCTTCTTCAACCCACAGAAATCAATTAGACTCTGATATTAATTTCCTTTTGCCAAAATCCAGGTGATCGGACTAACCGATACTTAGGCAATTATGCCTTGTTAGTCGGTACTGTTCCGGACAACTTGAAATAACTTTGAAAGCAAGTTACGGTTTTCATATTAAACACGCGCTTACATATAATATTAATATGAAATTTTCGAGTTTCCCAACTCATCGATGATGAATTTTGAAAGTTTGAAATAGATCCAAGTTGGCAAGCGCAACTGGAAAGCGTTGTCGAATATCCCCATCACGATGGCATTATGGTAAAGCGGCCCCTTAATGGAAATTTAAATAATAATGTGTTTTTTAAAGCTCCCTCATGTTTTTGATCAAGTTTTAATAAACCACCTTCAAAGCTCTGGCTTGCTAAATTAAACTATGCACTTTGAACGCAAATTGAGAGTTGCATGAAAGAGGACACGAAAAGGCTGCGCTGGAAAAATGGATTCAAAATCCACTTAAACAGCCATAAAAGCATAATTACATGTACTTACCGAAAAGGTTTCGCGATATTTTCGCAATAGCTCAATTTATCGTAAATAAATCTGTTTCCAAACTGTGCATAAAGTGGGATAAAATGATTAGATCAACCGTCCCATTTCCAGGAAAATTAATAACCCTCTGAACCCCGCTAAATTAATCCATCGAACTCCCCAATTATTACGTTTCGCAATTTTGCACTCCCTTAGACCTCAATCATTTCAATACATTACAACCTCTCATCTTTCCTGCTTTCTCACACAAAGAATCAATTATCTTGGTGGTTCAAAGCAAAAAAACAGGACACTAAGTCAAATCTGATTCAATTAATTAGTTTTTTCCGGAGATTTGTTTTTGGACTTCGGTGCAATCTTATTAAGGATCTATAAACAGAAAAGCGATTAATTGATTGTACCCAAACAGAAAGTCCGTGCTAATTACTTTATGGCTTTCGAATTAATTCAGTAGCTGATGGCGCGGAATTGCTTTTTTATTGGCTTTTCCTCTAACAGAATAATGGATTAACTGCTATACAATTTACTTTGTAAGTTTTCTAATTGATTCCACTCTTTGATTGCACGATCTAATTGGGTTTATGAGCTAAATAAAAATCGTGAAAAGTTGCTTTAATTTTTTTCGTTAACGCAGGTGTTTTAATTTTTTTTCTCAGAATTTAGCTAGTTCCAGGTGGAAGAGTTCACTCAAAAAACTGGTGAATTTTTCGGCCTAAAACCCCGAGAAACCCACCAGTTTCCAGCAATGACCGCAACTCGTTTGAACTTCACCTTTTATATAATTGTCGAAAAGTTTTGGCAATGACGGAATATGTATATATAATTGCACGTTACTAACGGATGTTCGTCATCAAATTGTTACAATTCCGAAAGTCTGGAAGAATATTAATTCTTGGCGAATGTTGGCAGTTTCAGTGAATTTTTCCCAGTTTTCATTTCAATTTTGGGATACATTTTCTACTTGCGTGTCTGTTATTTTTGAGTTTAGCTCATATTTTCGACACATACCCTTAAATTTTATTCGAGTTCTTCATTTTTTGCGTGCATGTTTACCACCACGAAAATTATGCACTTTAACACTCCCATTTAACGCCCAGAACTGAGTAAATTTCAATATAGCTTGGAACAGACCACATGTTAATGATAGTCTATTGCGCGAAAGAATCTAATATAAATTACGAAAACGCTAGGACTTTCCGTAATAAATAACAGGAAAGGCAATTGGAAACAGAAATAAAAAAATAAAATTAAATTAGTTTTTAATCTGGAAGACTTCCCGTTTATTCCATCCCGTCAAGTTTTATTAAGTCATGATAAACGGTTTTTTATCTTACTTTGGAAGCGGGGAGGGTTTCGAGCTGGCTTCGTATATTTCAAGGCAGAAAACGCGAAAGTTCCTTTTTGTGATAATATAATGTAGTGCAATATAGAAGTTCAGTGAGCGATGGCTTGATGAAAAATTCGTCGATTTTTTATTTGTTTTAAAATCTGGGGACTTTCGGTGACAGCAAACTTGAAAATTCCCTGTAACATTTTCAGTGATTCCATAAAGTCAATTAATCGCTTTAACGAGATAATGTTTAGCAACTTTGAATTTTTCGCAAATATTTCCCTTTTGCTTGGAGCCCTCTCAAAATTCTCGCCATTCCTTCAGAGAAATAACGGTTTTGGAAAGTAAATAAAGGTGTTCGTGATTGGATAAACTTCTTCCCATTTGCCGAATTCTGACTGGTATATTTATTTTTAATTATACCAGTTTGCAGATTGAACTTACATTGGTTTTTCCGAGTCGTTTGATCCCAGAGAATCGCGTTTGCAGCTTGAAAATTGCCGTTTCCAGATATTCTCTCACGTGCGCTCAACCCGATGCCGAAGCTTATGGGACATTAGGGCTTAAGCAAACAGTTTTAGCAACACTTGGCGTTGTTCTTATAAAAACACTTAGTTTTTTTTCCAAAGGCGACAATTTAAACAAATTGCAAAAATGTTTAGCAACAGTTTTTTCCATTTTATCCATTTCCATTTTGACCGATCGTTGCGTGATATAATAAGCTTCTATTATTTTCCCAATCCATACTCTGCCATTATTTAGCTTGATGAGGGTGAATCGACTTGGCTAACTTTGCAGGAAGCTGGAGAATAATCACTTGCTACTCGGTCTTTCTTACGAAATCTGGAAGTTCATTGCTATTCACCAGTCGAAAACCATAATGGAACTGTTGGTTAGTAGTTTCACATCGTAAATGAGGAACTAAAGCTCGGTGGTTAATCGGAAAGTTTCCTATAATGCGATTTGGGGCACTGTGAGTTATGAAATGTGGAGAAATATAGGCAGAAATTGGGACAAGGACTGGAATTACTCAGTTTTTGTGCGTAATTTTCTAATTGCAAAAGTCCTAATACAACTAGGAAAGTTCGTCTGTGAACTTGCATGTAAAACAGTTACATACAGAGTTGAAATTGTTGTTGAAAATAGCGCAACTCCTCGGCAATTCTTCAAGTTTCCGAGTGAAACTGTTTTATTGCCCCGCTATTAGTTTGGGCACACAAAACCTCTATTCTAAAACAGCAACAGCTCCCTCCCTAATCAAAACTTCCTACTAGACAAAGCTGTTGTCTAAGTTGGAGTAAAACCAATGCACCCTGGGCGCTAACTTCGTTAACTTTGTTCGAAAACTCTTTTATTAAATTTTATTGTCCGCTGAGGAATTTGCTTATGCGTGCATAGTTCCTGTCAGCCATTTGTAGTGCCTGCAAGTTTTTAATAGAATGTGTGAAGATTTATTTTCAGTTTCGCGTTCGAGAGACCTTTTTCTGCTGATCTCACCATTTTTTAATGGATGATTGGAAACACTTTGTTTGCCATCTAATGTCTAGCTGCATGTGATCGAGCTTTGAATTTGAAAGATGTGGTAGATTTGAAGATGTAAGCCACTCGTGCTTGCGAAACGTTTCCAGCAATGCGGCATGATCCAAACAGTGACTTATTGAACATCAAATTCAGATTGATGAAACCTTTTGCGGTTTATTCAACTTTCTCAATTCCAACAGGAAATTGTATTTGTTCGCATTTATCTTCCGCACATAATCTTAATGAAATATCTATGGCTCCTGGTTCATTATTAGTGGTAGATTTAATTCAAAATTCACTCGCCATTGTTTCGGTTATGTTTTGGTGTTTTCGAAATGATATCGGCTGGATGGAATTTTTGTTTAGGACCCGTGACCGATGGAATCACAATGGCCCACGACCTATTATTCTGAATTCAGTTGTTTTGCGGCCATTGTGCGAAATCGACTGCAAAATGATAAATTGTGCCAAAAATGGACGGGAAAAATGCGAGCAAGCTCGTAGAAAAACCCGCTGCCTTTGAGAGAAAATTTAAACAATTGTAGTTAGGGTTTATTAATGCTATTAACTGGGAAGCCCAGAGATGACGTACTATGGCCACGAGAGCTATTCAGTTTTTTTAATCTAAAACTCTTCCTTGGTTCACCGCAGGTTGAAAATTCAATTCAATCAAGCAGATTGATTCCATAATCCATAATTCAGTTCGACAATTAACGCCGCGCGACTGATAAAATTTGCATCAGTCTTTCTCGGTTTGAACGTGCCAGAGAAGTGTTCGAACCTGTTTAATTAAATCATGTAAATTAAATTTAATCCATGATCGAGATTGTTTTAAATATGTGCCGGGTTGACATGTGCATTTCGAAACGCCGCATCGAATTAACATCGCGATAACTGGCTAATTTAGGCCGGGCAAAATTCCAAAACCCAATAAAACTACCCAGGGGCTTTTGCCGACTTTTTTCGTCTATGAAAAGTTTCCCTACGTTGTCTTCCGGGGAGATTTTAAAGAGCGAATTCAATTTATCTCCAGGAGCCTCCGTGAGGCGAAGTTCTGAGCTTGAAACTAGGAAAAAATTAATTAACTTTGCGCCATTAAGGCGGAAGTTTTGTTTTCGATACTGCAAAGTTTTAATTACCTACCTGCCTTCACTGAACATGTTTGCATCTAATCGGCATACATTTCCAAGTTCGCGGAAATGCCAACTTTCTCACTTCTTCTTGGAAATTTACTCGAATTCATATGAAATAGTATCACATTTGAAACTGATGAGTTCTACAATGTTAAGGTTTCAAAACTGGTGAGTTTCTTTTTCCACTGACGATGCAGGCCAAGATTTTCCAAGACGGCTTTAGTTACAAAACTCATCACTTTAAAGCAATGAACTCGACAATTTTTCGAGACACATTTATTCGAATTCCCCATCATATTTGCCAAATAGATCCAATAACAAGGGTATTTTCCAGACGGTATTTCGACAGGGATAAGGTTTCTTTAATCAATGTATGCGCTATTAGTTTTGCAGGTTTGTTCATATGGAAATGTGCAAACGAAAATCTATTAAGGCCTGATTGTAATGCTCAATCTGCTGTCTATGTGATTTGCAAATTGTGACTGAAGCTGCTGAAGTTTTCATTCATGTACATTTACCAAATTGCTAAACGATCGATAGAAAATTTGCTGGTAAAGTAGCTATGGTATACAGTCTCTAATCAGCTTGTACATAAAATGCGGAAATGGTTAATTAAAAAACATAATTCTTAACAAGAGCAAGGGGTTTATTCATTGGTAGATCTGTTGGAAGCCTTTGAAGAACAATTAAATGAAACTAATGGGAAATGTGTGTTTGGCTTCATCAAGTTTTTCCTTAATCATTGGCGTTGGTTTTTTCAGTTCATTTGCTACTTTCCTCTCCCATCTTTGTTTTTTGCCAAAAATTCGTTTTTCTGGCTAAATTGCGTAACGCTTGTTTCATTTAATGGCCTTGATTATTTGCTTGAATCTTCGTAGGCGTGAAGGTGAAAAACAGGAAATAAAATGACCATTTTCGTGCGCGCTGTACAAATTGCATTAGCGTGATATGATTATGCACCAACATTTCCCTAAATGCAATCGGATTCACATTATGTGATGCATAGTAATTATCAGCGAAGCGATCACATTCGAAAAGCTTTGTTGCGTTCGGTGTACGTTGTCGAACCAAAGTTTATGGACGTTGCGAAATTCTATGATTGATTTCTGTAGCCAAAATAACTCTTTTGATGTCCAGATTGGACGATATGATTACACGCTATACCGCAGCTTGCAATAATTAGCAAATAGTTTGCCTGTGATGTTAAATGGTGGAAATTGTAAAATTCCCTTTGGCAATTATGCCTTGGCATTAATTACTGCGAGGGATTTAAATACTGATTTTGTTCCCGTCATGTTTGTGATTTTTTTCAAGTTAATTCCACGTTTTCGTACTTCTGGGTTTCATTTGATATTCATTTTAAAGCGAATTTTTCTTATTTAATTGGTTTTTTAGCTCATGTGGCTGATATCAAGATGACAAGTCTGAGCCAACTTTCGCAAGGTGGTTTTTGAGCAAAAATTGAGCGCTCAGACATCAAATAAATAATTGTAAGTAGAAGGGAAAGCAAATAGCAAAATTCACTTACAAAATACCAAGTAAGCAGCGAGATAAATCAAAGTTTCAAACAGGGAGATGACGGTTTTATAAGGCGGTTTCATAATACTGTATTTTTATCACAATTAAATTAAAATTTTTCAGTTAATTTCTGTTGCATTGTTTGCAGGAGGCAAACATCCTGCGGCAGTTTCGTCCATTTTCATATTCTTGCTTCTAGCTTTGGAAACGTTAGATATTTCCGGTTAAACCTTACTTAAGGCAAAAATAGCATGTGGGACGCTTTTTTCAAAAGATCCTACTAATTTCACCCAAAGTTCGCCTTATCGACTTAAATACCCCATATAAAAAACTTCCACAAACCGGACCCCAAACCTTAACTTTCTTCCATTTCCGCCCAATCAAAGTGCAATAGCTCAGCTCAGCAAATAATAGATACACACACTTTTTGTCGCACTTTCACCTCGCAAGGCACTGATTTAGTTCGACTTTATTGCGACTTTTAGTTAGAGGAATAAGTGAAGAGCGACTTTCCGAAATGTTTGCGGGAATTTCGGCTTGTTTGATGCCGCCCTAGTATCGCTTCTTTTTCCGTTCATATCCAATTTGTAATTCATAAGGAACGTCGAGTCGAGAAGGGGGCAAATATGCTAAAACTTTGCAAGAGAGTGGAGTTTGTTTATTTTGTTTGTTTGCCCCTCTGGCCTGAAAATCTTTTCAGGATTTCATTTAATGTTCAAAGGTCTCGATGTTTCCGACGTTCACAATAGAGAAAAGAGTTGAGATTATTGAGAAAGTCGTCATTATAACAAATAGAGAGGCTCATTTGCATCTGTTGAATGTGGATTTGTTCCAAGCATCAGCAGGCGAAACTCGGCCGGTTTTTAGATAGATATCCAAATAATTAATCCTGCAAATACAGTTTGCTAAAATTCTTCAACAGTGTTGGGAGTGTAACAAAACATTGCAACTGACTGTTTAAATATCCGCTTCGAATTCCGACTTGTTTATTCAAACTCTTTCGCGTCGTGTTTCGTTCCGCAGCGTATGCATTGGAGAAATCCAATTGAGGTTTTGTTTATTTACCGTTCAAATACACATCGATGAGCATTGCGAACATGTAAAACTCGATTTTTAATGGTCGAGTGCATTTCTTGATGCGCCAGCTTGTTCGAGTAGATTCAGGGACCGAAAAATCCTTGTCGGGGAATTTGCCAATTTTTTCGACTACCATAAAACCAGCTTTGAGCATCTTCCACTTATCTTGCGCTATCGTGCACGTAAAACTTATTAAAGTGACAAAAAAATCGGAAACTCACAGAGCAAACGTTCGATTTGCGTGTGTTTCCCATTCGGTTCGAACGCACGGAAAAATCTTAAGAAATGAAATGTTTTATCCCTTTCGCGAGCGTTGAATAATCTGAGCAATAAAAACGCGATTCTACTCAGCAGCTGAGGCAAAAGAACATGATTTATGATGCACGTGATAAACTTGATCTTTCGGCAATGTGAATAATCTTGGCGAGGATAATTTTTTGCTAAGCGAATTAGCTGCATTTTCCTATCTGGAAAGTTGCAAGCTGCAGCGAAACACACATTTTTCAGTGCAGATTTTTTTACATTTGAAATTAGTTTTCATTTGCATTTGCTTGAAAAAATGTTCATAATCCATTACTGTATGATTCACATTTCAATTTCAATGTGTTTCTTTAATCCCAAAGGAAGCTTAAAATATAACATTGCAAAATATGTTCATGTGCAAATTGACTAGTCCAGGACAGGTTTCGAGTATTTTAGCTCTCATCAGCTGGATTTAGCCTGAAAATAACACTTCCGAAATTATTTCGCCCATTTGCCCAAGGTTCGAGAGTGTTATTTTCAGGCCAATCCAGCTGATGAGCGCTAATAGACTCGAAATCTGTCCTGGCCCATTGGGATCTGATGATTCTGAGCGTTTCTATGTTTGTTTCACCAAGTGTTTGCGGCAATTTCGTTCAAGGCAAAATATGCAAGTTTCTAATAGTTTCCCAAAGTAAAGTCAAACAACAGGGAAACCGCCGCATATTATTTAATGTTCGTAATATGTCTGAACCAGTTTTCAATTGACTATTAAAGGGATAGAATTGCGCATAACGAAAGCTGAACTAAACAGTCATTATCTTTTCCAGAATAATTGCAGAATGATGTTTAGTTGGGCTGGCACGAACGCATATGAAAAGGCACATAAGTAGCGAAAATAAGCGCACGAACGGAAGCTTTCCGAAAATATTTGGCCTCTATTGCAGGGCATTATTTGCTGGTTTGTTGCGCAAACATGGCATGTTTGCAAAAGGAACTTTCCAAAATTCATGATCCCTCAAAAACGTTCCGTGGCTGTAAATAAGGTTGAGAAAAAAATATTTCAACCCACAAAAATCGGAAAGTTTCTCATCAAATTGAACTGACACGATTATCAAAGACTCACATTAAGACAGAGGAAATGGCATTTTCTGGAAACACCTTCCCAAAAAAGGATGTTTCCGCTGGAAGGGCGATTTTCAGGCGGAGTTGCGTGCTTTTGAGGCTGACTTCGTGCCAAATCCAGGCCGTTAGACAGCTATTAATCTGGAAAAGATAGAGACGGCATAAGTTAGCTTATGTGCAATGTAACTACAGCCCCATTTCTGGTTAATTGCATGCTACTTTGAAGGGCTGTACATCTGTGAACGAAGCTTAACCGTAATTGTTTGGAGTTTGATGGCTTCCCGTTGGCAAATGCTATGTGGAGTGAATTTGCGCGTAATTTATTCTAGAGCTAGAAGGCCGAGTTGCCAAAATTGCTCGTTTTTTTCCAAATCTGTACAAAGTATTCAAAATATTTACACATTAGCTATTAGGTTTAGTCCAAATGCACTGAACCTTGGCTTGAAATTTTCCTGATATAGTTTTTGAATTTAACGGCAAACCAAAGGAGAAAAAGTGTAAATTTCCATCCAACAGTGACGATTTAAATGTCTAATTAATTTTTGTGCTACAAACATGCTAATTTGGTGACCAGCAAAAACCAAATGCGCCGTTCGATTAAACAACGCGCTTAATTTACTAATTCTATTCTTTGTTAATATGACATATATTGGTTATTAGCTGAAAACCAAATTTATTTCTCCGTTCATAATGTGTTGTTTAAAGCAGTTTTGTTAATTAGCAGCCGCGCTTTTTGTTCCCGGTGTTTGTTTGATAATATTTATTTAAAAATTTCATCAATCCCGCGTTCCAAATTAGGCGTATTTGTGCAAGCATTTTTTATCGCCTAATTAGTTGTTTGTGTTGACTGTTTCCAATATTTGCTGTATGCGGGTTTTTAGGTGGAAAAGTCCCAGTGGAAACTATAAATAGCAAAAAGTTCACGATGTACATCAATTTATCGCCCAAAACTCGCTAATTCTAAGGTTTATTAATAAATGAAGGCGCCTTTTATTTGTCTTCTGACTGGGACATTTTCGTCGCAAATGTTGCACGTCGCAAATGCATGACATTTATTGTGGATGATACAACATTATATTATGTGAGATTCCCAGATGGACATGTGCCTCTGTTTCAGAGCTAACGTGAAAATAAAGCGCCATGTTCTCAAGGTTTGATTTAAATGGAACGTGTAACATGGACAAAAGGAAAATGTGGGTCAACTCCGCTAGGCGATATAGACAAAGTAGAATATTTATTGAAAATCCTCTTCATAGAGTTTTATGTGTTGGGGCAGTTCCCATTTCCATCAATCGGTCGCCAGAAGACCGTAAAGTGCCCCGTTTGCTTCAACCTGTCGATTTTTCCTTTTGGACCGGGGCCAAAAGGCTCTAATGCATTTTGCCGCTGAATGTGGCACAAAATAATGGTCAAGCCGAAGTTAAGTAATTTTGTTCGGCTTTTTCTGGTCGAATAAAACGTGTCAAGTGTATTATTTCGATGCTGATGATAAGTCGTAGCTGAGAACATTGCATTTGAACAGAAAGCTGTTTTCAATGAACGCACCACTGCATTTCGTCGAATTAATTATAATTACCCGAAAAATGCAGTCTATTTCTCTAAATTGCTGAAATAAAATTCTTAAACGGGCGTTTCATTATTACGAAAATGAGCGAAATTGCCGCTATAGAAAGTCGGCCGGTGTGCCTTTTAGGAAGGCAATAGTTAAAAATTTACATTTCAGTCGTAACATTACTTGCCAACAGTAAATGCAGTTCGTTGAAAGTACGTACTAAAAGTAAGTTAATTCTGAATGGATTTAGTATTTATGATTCGCTGCATAGAAAAGATCGTTTCAGCGGAGAAAAGAGCCTCCGTTTTTAAGTGTCTCCAAGCTGGACTCATTTTCAGCCAATATAATTAGCAAAATCCTTTTGTTGATTGGTTTGCTGCAATTGTGCTATTGAGGGGTTTCGACTAGATGTTGCCAAATAAAGCTTTTTTCGTTTTCACATTGAAATAATTGATTGTCTAGTATAAAATTGGGAGACTTTGGTCGGCAAAACTGGATGTTTCTGCGCAACTGCTTCTGGCAATTAAAAATTCCCATCCTTTGACTATTGATGCTTAAAGTTTCATAAAAATAATTTAGTAAAAAAAATCTTGATTTTTTCCATCTTAGTAAAAATCGATTTGAAATTGACGTTTTTTCTCAAATGCTTTCTCTGTTTTAAAAATTCGGTTTCTTCCACACTACAACACGGAGCCTACTGAAAGTTTCACCATCCTTAGAAAATACTGAGTTCAAGTGATGCTGAAAGTTTCATTGAAATATCCAAAAGTGTCGATTTATGGTTTCTATCTAGAAATTGGCGTTTTTACTCAAACGCTACAATGCGCTCCTTTAAAAAATTGCACCTTCTAGACTAAGGCAAGTAGCACTTTGAAAACCTCTAAAGGCTTTCAAAAAAACAGGCAGAAAACTCTGACAATTCTGAGATTTTGGAAAAATCGCAAGGCACCCTGATTTTTGCCGATTTAGTACAAAAAAACGGTCAGAAAAGGGTGATTTTATTCAAATGCACGCTCTCCTTTAAAAATCTCGCTTCTTTAGCACTACAGCAAGTACCATCCTGAAAGTTTCACCGTTTTAAGGAAGTTTACTGAAAGATAGAGAAGATACTGAAAGTTTAATAAAAATGGACAAAAATCCTGAATTTTTCCCACTTAATAAATTTTGATCTCTAAATGAATATTTTTGCCCAAATGCGCAATCTGCTTTAAAAATTCGCAACTTCCAAACTAAACCAAGCAGCTCGTTCATATTTTCAGTGAGTTTAGACAACGCTTGAGTCTACAGACTCTGAAAGTTTCCTAGAAATTTCTCTAAATACTGATTTTTTTTTATTTTTGCAAATATCGACCTCAAAATGGATGTTTTTACTCAAATGCGCTCCTCATTCAAAAATGCCTTTCTTCCAAACTACAGTAAGTAGCATACCGAAAGTTTACTTATCTTTAGCCAAGGCTTCGTTCTAACGATACTGAAAATTTGATAAAAATCGCCCAGAACCCTGACTTTTGCCAGCTTAGTAACTATCAGTCACAAAATGGATTTCTTTGTCGAACTGTCTTAAAAATTCAAGTAGAAATTTGAAAGTTTCATCGGCGTTAGGAGGAGGACATTTGGGCGTTAATCATTCTGAAAGTTTCATAAAAATCATCCAGAGTTTTCATGTTTTGCAGCTTAATAAATCTTGGTCCCATAGTAGACGGTTCTACTCAAATGAGTTGTTCTTTTAAACATAAGATATAGACGCTTCAACCTAAAGATGCTGAGAGTTTCAGAAAAATCACAGATAGTTTTCTGCGATTTTTCCAGCTTAGTAAATCTCAGTCTCATAGTGAATGGTTTCACTCAACTGCCCTTTAAAGAATCGAATTCTCCGAACTAAGGTAACCAGAAAATTAAAAATTTCAACATAAATGTTGATTTTAACCTCCCCTCATGTTTCAGTTTTAATTTCCATTCTCCATTCAAAAACAGTTCAGATGATGGTCTTAATTTTTCGACACGAGAAAATTCCGCACTTCTTCCATAATTTATTATGCCAAAAGGTTGTTCCTGAACCGAATTTCCACTGTCCCACGGCAGAGCTTTTCACTTTATGGATATATGATCCAATTCCACAACAAATGAATTCTTAAGTGAAAGGTGACAAACTGCACTATGAAAACGACGCACATGTCCCTAGTCGCTCGACATATTTTCTATCCTGTTATCCTTTTTAAGGGCAGCTCTATATCAAACCTGTAGAAGCATTTTTCAGCGACGAAAAACATACATTATTTTGTCTCAGAGTTTTTCTTACCTGCATCGGACTGATCTGTCTGTCGGGACTAATGCAATTTTTCTTCGTTTTCCCGCTTTGCTAACAGCATTTTTTGTTTTCGCTCTAAAAAGATTTGAAACGCATCTGGGCTTGCGGATATTTTAAACACTGATAGAAATTTAGCAAATTTTTTGCAACGGGTTAATTGCAGTGTTCGTCGGCATCGAAAACGATTTGCATAAATTCCCCATTTAACTCGGAGGAAAAACGCTTCGTCTGGCACTCCTTTTTATCAACTGTCCCGTAGTTTCCGATCTCAATTCCAGATTTTCGAGGAAGGTGACGCTCACTCGCCTATCTTAAGATCACTGGGAAGAGGGCGCAGCCCTAAGCAGGCACACCGCAATCGGAAACCGAACACTGTCTTTGATTGGATCTATTAAGTCCGCATTAAAGGGCCATATTGTGTTCAGATGTGTTGAGGTTCCGGTTTTACACCGCCAACCACTAATTGTTTCGGGAATGCATTGATTAGCTTATTCTAACACTTGCGGTTCGTGTAAATCGATAAGCCTCACTCAGGTTCAATTTAGCACATGATATGCCATAATAATGGCAGTTAATCACTCAACTGACCGTATTAAGGGGGACAGCAGAGTCTCCATGATAAAAAAAACGGCCTGCACCCCTAAAAATAATCCATTTCCAAGTGGAAAATGCCATAAATTCCCCCTGATCGGCGGCCGGTTGACGAAGCAAATTGTTTCTAATCGCTCATGGAAAAATGGCATTTTCAAACGTCCGATGGCTTAACGAATTTAGTATCGGCGAAATAGCGGAAAAATATTTCATTAAGCAACGAAAAAATGTCTTAATTAAAAATCCACTTGGACCAGCTTTTAATTAAAAGAGTCCCGTTTTAGGCCTGCCTGTAAAATCGGATCAAAAAGAGAAGCAAAATTATCCCACTTTATTAATTAAAAGCTAATTGAAAGGGGTGTCCTGATACAAGGTAATCCAGTGGTACTTAAAATGAATTCAGCTTTTTCAAACGCGATTTTCCATTCAGGAAAATGCTCAGAATGAGGCTTTGAATGGCGCTAATTCTAAAGCAGATGTGTCAAAGTTGTTTTTATTTTCTGTGCAGTTTTTAACTAATAATACATCTAGTCCTGCGTTATCGGATACTTGACATGAAATAAAAATTAATTTTCAACAGAATTCATTCAGCAAACAAAATAGCTTTCAGAATTTCTCCACTTCCAAAGTTCTTTGGCTGTGTAGCGTTCATGTTCAGTTGTTCAACAGTTTAGATCGCGGTGGTTCCCAGTGAAACACCCTGTATAGGGTTATTCAAAGGTCCCCTTGCAATTTTAAGTGTTTTCTATTTCTGATACAAAAACTTTCATCCCTTATTCATAGGCAATTTGGGTCTTCAGATTTTCACTAAAATCGCCGACTTTCTTACCGCAGTGATTACTTCCAACTGAATTATGTCCCACTAAAAGCTTTAAAACAGTGGCTTGATCCAGTTGAAGTTGAAGTGTTTGTGTTTAATCAGAACAACTACGAGAACGATTCCGTTCAAACTACAAGTTCTTAGTTAACAACAGCTGTCGCAGACAAGAATTTCGCCGAGAACCCCTCACTTGTCCGGGAATACAATCCTTCTTAATCAATTCGAAAGTCGTTATATAGCACTTCTGCAGTGCCAAATTGAAGTTTTCGCCAACTCCCTCCTTTACCAACAGTTGTACGAATCCTGTTTGACAATCGGTTTCCAACGCAGCTTCCGACATCGGTCTAAATCATGCTAAATGTGTCCTCTTTCTCGGAAATAGTGCGGAAAATCAAAGGGGGTTGGAAAGAACAGAATATACATTTTTCTTATTATACTGTCGAAAAATTCAAACACAGTGTCGTTGAAGCGGCGGGCTTATTTATCAGCTGCCTATGTGTTTTTGCATCATTACAAAGTAGCCATTCGCGATTTATTAAATACAAAGTTAATGTTATTGTTTTCCTTTCACTCTCAAAATCTTCTTGCTTCAGTTTTTTTTATCCTCAGTTTCATTTACTTGGGTTCGCTTCAGCTCACAATCTCAGATTTGTGAGATTAAAAAAATAATTTAGCTGCTATTTTTGTTACTTTCCATTCACCTCAAGAGCGGGTCTTATTCAACTAAAGAGCCTTTGAACTTTATCTTTTGCTTTTTTTTCTGGGTTCTTTTTATATTCATATCCAGCGATTTTAAAGGAAAAAGTTCACTTTGCGATGCTCAAGGTTTATGCGATGCTCAAGGTTTTACTGTTTCCCCATCACCTTGTTCCCTTCAGCTTTTTGGTCTTCGGTTTCTCTTCTTTTGCTTGATTCACATTTCTTCTCACCATACATTTATTACATTAGAGTTCATTTCAAATGCGTATGTTTTGCAGCTGACGTGACTTTTGTCTTCTTTTTTTCGCTCGTTTATGATGATCACAGCGTTATTTTGTGTAATTTTTATATAAGTCAGTTTGAAACATTGTACTGTATTACGATTGGATGTATTTAGTCCTGATGATTTCACTTTTTCTTCTATAAATTTGTTGCTCCAACTTTTTGGTCTTAGCTTTAATTTTTTTTGCTTTCTTTGCTTTCTCTCTAGTTCAGTTCGGTTCTCGTTCGATTGTTCGCTTCAATTTGCCACTTTGGCTACATTCGAGTTCACTTCACGTTTCTTCGCATTGCAACTTTATCTGTGTATTTAGCCTTTGTCTGTTTCCGATTTTAATTTTTTTGTCGATTTATCAAACATGTTCGTTTATATTGAATCACTCATCATTCGTCCTAAATTATTGTTCTACGTTTGGTTAACTTTTCGTTTCACAAGTTCATAGCTGCTCCTTTTTGCGTTTTAATGCGTTTGACTTCAGTTTCAATCCTTTTGTTTTGTAACTTGTAATTATTTTTCACCTTTGTTCGATTCCTATTTTTCCTGTTGATTTTCTCGTTGTGTATTTTTTAAGTCTGATTCGGCAAAAAAGTTCTTGTGATTTTGAAGTGAAAGTTTCACTTTTCTTCCTATATTGTTGTTTCTTCACCATTTTCGTCTTCGGTTTATTTTCCTTTGATTTGTTCACTTTTCAACTGCAGAGCAGTGAGCCTGGTTTTTTGTCTTAATGCTTCTTTTGCTGCGTTTGAGTTCACTTGAACTTCGTCTGTTTTTCAACTTCTATGGCCTCAGGCTTTGCCTGTTCTGTTGCCAATTTTTATTGGTTGTCAATTTACCAAATATGCTGACGGTTGACTAAGTTGTTTGGTCTGATTCTCTTTAAAATTGTATTGCGGTTTGGAAGCGGATAGTTAACTTTTCATACATATTTTAGGCCTCTTGGCTTCACTTTTTTCCCCAAACTGTTGTTCCTTCATCATTTTTCTCTTCAGAACCTTTCCCTTGTTTTGTTCACTTTTTGCCTCACAAGCTCATATCCATTGGGCCTTTTTATTCGTTTCCTTTGTTTTTCTCGCTTTTCTTCTAACAAACTCAGGTTTTTTCGCTGTTTTACTTTCGTTACAAATTAGTGCTACTTTGTGACTAATTAAAAATATTATTCAACTTCGGTCACTGATTTTGTTGCTTGTTATTTGTTGAGTTTTCTATCAAATGAAGCTATTCTTTCCTATAGATTAAACTGTCGTTTTTATGTTTTAAAACTTAGACAGCTGAACATTTTCATGCGGTTTTAAACTGGAATGTTTGCCTGATTTACATATTTAGTTCTCATGATTCCACTTTTTCTCCCAGCAGCTTGCTTTTTCAGCATCCTCGTGTTGGGTGTCTGATTTGTGTGTTATTTTTAATCTAACCAGCTCGTGTTTTTCCTGCAATTTTTTTCGTTTTCGTGCAACTTTTACTACTTTCGGCCTCACGTTAAATTTGTTATGAATCTTCTCTGGTTTTGGGCTCAGTTCTCACCTGTTCTGCCAATTTTTTCTCAATCTCTTTCCAGTGACCTCAGTTGAAACATTTATTGCGGTTTTCAAAACACTTTATTGAACGATGTATTGCGGTTCATTCCACAAGCTTATATTTACACGTGCTGAATGTTTTGTCGCCTCAATTTCAACTTTTTTAGATCGTTAAATCCACTTCAGTGCCCGTGTTTTGCAATTTCTGTCCATTGAAGTGATTAGTTGATTACATACACGTTCTTCATTGAATTGTTGTATTTTTATTTGGCGGGTTAAACCGTCGTTCTTGAAATTCAGTTGAAAATCAGTTGAAATTAATGTTGCGTTCTTGAGGAGGAATCTTCAAAGGAAAATTGCATAGTTTCAGAATGTTTGCCTCATTCAGTTTTTCATATTCATATTGTTGAGACTCAGAGGGTAAAAATAAAACACTGTTTGAGGCTGAAAATGTTTGAATTATTCCAAATGGTTTGAAAATTGATTGCTTTGTCAGCATCTACAGGATATGTTATATAGTATGTCTAAATATATTTTCAGTTTCAGCAAGTATCCAAAATTTCCTACGCATTTGGCTGCGTATAGATTAATGTTTGGTAAAATGTTCCACAATTTTTCCCGATCAAAACCAATCGCATTAGAACAAACAAATTAGCGTCAAACATGCTGTTTGATGCTAGGCAAGAACGCAACTCGAATGCCTGCTGGTATCACACTTTCACACTTGGCTAATCTTGAGCTTCTGTTTGTTTCCGACTGCTGGCAAATGTACCTGGTAGTTTAGTGCGGAAATGGAAAGACAAGCATAATATATCGGTCGAAATCCAGGAATTGCAGATCCACTCCCACCGCATAAATTCTCCTGCCATGCATTTACCAAGATAGGAAGTTCCCAATGCCGTTCGAATCCAATGGCTAATCGAAATTTAAATCCGCGGCTTGGAATGTTCGTTCAAGTGAAATTCCGAGTTTGGATTCAATTTTCTTATTCGAACGATGCGACAAAAGATGCATTTTGGATGGCTGACCGAGCACCGGAAACTTTATCTTCGGGATGTCGCGATGGATCAAAGCGCCGTGTCCGAGCAGAATGTCGAAAACTTTTCCTACACTTCGATCGTCAACTCGATGGGAAGTCTGCTTTTGGCAATTATTTCAGGCATTTTTTACATTTCCTCAGGTTGGCGTTTGAACGAAATTAAAACAGCAAATCGTGTAATTGCTTTGGCATACACTCATTATTTTCTACTCAGCTTAACAGCTCCAGCAATGTTTCAAACGTACAGTGCGGAAGAGTTTAATTAAAATCAGAACGAGCATACTTTTCTGGACTTTATTGCGAAATGCCAGACATTTGCTCGTAAATTTCGACAAGCTCGTGCACACGGTTACATACGAGCCTAATAAGTAGACATAACATACACCCACTTGTATATCGGAGAAAGGTAGTGAATACCAATTGCCAATGCTGAAGCAAACAGTGGCACAGCTTGGCAATTTTCAACTTTTATTCATATTTTTCCCGCTGCCAATAATCAAGCTGTTACTGATTTGTCCATTTTTTTTTAAAGCGGTGAAACCCACAGGGTTTTCTTGACAGAAAACTCCATGTACATGCAAAGAACGCCTTTGCCTAGCACTGTTTCAGCCATTCAATTAAACCCAGACAATTTACATGAAATAAAGTTAAATTTCGTGTGGGCAGTTTCATTCAAGAAACCATGTCGGCTGCATATGAATGTAACAGTTGAATTGGTTTAAAAGTTGGGCGGCCGTACATTCATGCGATCGATTATGAAATATTAATTACCCTTATTCAATTAAATATAATGAATTTATGCAAAAATATGCTTAGGAAACTTGCAGCAGCGGCAAATTAATGGTTGGCGCTTTCAACGTTTACTTGAAAACAGCTCACGATACCTCAAAGCACATTTTATATACAAAATTCCGGATAAACAGTCATTGTCCTTATTTAATGGACTGGTATTTTGTGTTCGGTTTACAACCTCAGCAGCTTAAATAAGATCAAGCAATGGCAGGAAGTTGGTGATTAATTTGTTTATTAAGTACAGTAATTCTGCTTTTCTAGTCTGGGTTCATTCGTTCTCTTGGGACGAAACGCGTTATAATTTTTCCCCGAGTGTCGAAATATTTATTTTTTTCCAGCAACTTTCATTTTAATTCTCAGTTAAATTTTATTGTACAGGCTGATTTTAATTCAGGGTCTCGACTGGGGAGGACTGGAAACAGGGGCGGATCCAGCTTTAAAGTCAGGGGGGGTTATGTAGAAAAAATACAGTCTTCTGTTGTCTCTGAAATTAGAAAAATGATCGTCGTTTTGTGCAAGGGTGGCGCAAGATTATTGGAAAATTTCATGTTTTCGGTCCCGCTTTTGCTCATTTCTCGAAGGCAAAATGAGCAAGAACGCTCATTTGTACATCATTCTAGAGAGAAATAAATGGGCTTTTTAGAAAGTGAACCATCGATAAGGAAATGTTGGCAGTTTTCTCAAAAAATGCTTGAATTCAAGAAGTTTTAGATTTGCGTGGTTTTTGTTTGAGTCGCAAAATCCACTTGAACATGACGCTGCTTTTTTCGAAGTTTCTCAAGAACCATTCGAGCCACAGAATTCGTTTTGGCATCGTTGGATAGAGAATTGAAAACTCGATCCAGTCGTAACGTGAGTGAGGAAATTCGAGTAGTTTTGACCCAGAAAGCGAAATTTGAATATCACACACTTATGTTCAACATTATGCCAAAATTTAATGTTTTCCGTCCCGTTTTTGCTCATATCTCGGAGGCAAAATGAGCAGGAACGCTTATTTGTACATCATTCTAGACAGAAATAAATGGGCTTTTTAGAAAGTGAACCATCGATAGGAAACTGTAGGCAGTTTTCTCAAAAAATGCTTGAATTCAAGAAGTTTTAGATTTGCATGGTTTTTTTTGAATCGCAAAATCCACTTGAACATGACGCTGCTTTTTTCGAAGTTTCTCAAGAACCATTCGAGCCACAGAATTCGTTTTGGCATCGTTGGATAGAATTGAAAACTCTATTCAGTCGTAACAACGTGAGTGAGGAAATTCGAGCAGTTTTGACCCAGAAAACGAAATTTGAATATCACACACTTAGGTGCAAGATTATGCCAAAATTTCATGTTTTCCGTCCCGTTTTTGCTCATTTCTCGGAGGCAAAATGAGCA
>NW_026018916.1:3364586-3372035 GCF_020466585.1 Dendroctonus ponderosae
GCAAAACTCTTGGTTTCTTGCTATAAAATTAACCGTTTTCCTGGAAAGTGACTTTTCATGAACACCCATACTTTCCATGGCCATTAATTTTGGAAACACGTTCTAAATCGATGGGCCACCCTGTATGAACATTAGGTCACTAGTGACAAAACACGTTGATTAAGTTCCCCAAACTGGGGATTTGATTACATTGAAAATCTTTAAATAGCAGATAAAAATACACCTTGCCGATTTTCTAAAATTAAGTTGATATTCAGCAGGTGCAATGGCCTGTTAACATTGAAAAGCTGTATATCGTGTTAAAAATAATCCCACTAACCGGCACTGTTGTTAATCCTGACTAGTCGCTTTTATTCAATCAAATTGAAAATTAAAGGGCAGTAGAATACTAATTGTCCAAAGTGCTGTTTATCTTTTCCCCGTTTAAAGGCCCGATGTAACGTTGTGTTAATGTAAAACGATACAACTGGAAAAATATATCTTAGTAGAGAATTAGCCCCGTTAACAGAAAGTTTAATTTGAACGGGCCATTAAGCGGTAGATAAGAATCCTTTTGAAATTTATAATGTAATGGTCGCACTTTATCACTCTCGATCGCTTCGGTTTCTTTCGAACAAAGAGATAAACGAAAAAAAGATTTAATGTATTACCAAATTGGATCCCTATTCGGAATATCGTCGCAAGTTTCAAGGGCCTGCATCGGTTTCGATTGGTGATTTAGCTGCAACTATTCGCCCCGGTTTATCAGCAAAGCAATAGCTAAAAAGTCAGTGAATATTGCCTTAAAGCTGCTTAATGAATGACTGTCGACTACTGGGAAACAAATTGAGAGAATTGGATCTACTTAAGCCGAAAGGCCAGCACCGATGCCAAGGACGCATTATTGCATGTAAATAAGACACTTTATGTATTTTCCTAATACACGTTTAAGTTGTATTTGTATCAATAGCGATAATACTAAGAAATTGCTATGGGAAAAGCTCAGAACAAGCCTTCGAACACACTTCGAATCCTAAAAATATTTTTCTTCGCCTTGGCAATGGACTAAAAGAACATTTTTTCGCTAAGATCACATCCTAATATAAAGCCAGTCTGGCGTCTGGACTATAAATAAATTGCTAAACTCATCATCAACATTCACCAACTAGTTTATCATGATAAATCTTGTCCTTTGAAAAAAACGGTTTTTTTCAGCTGCGGCTCGTTAAAAATAGTGTTGTCGCATATTCACGGAAGATTAAAAACCTCTTTCATCGTGTTTTTGATGTTTTCAGGCACATATATTTTATCTGTACAGCCATTAAGAGTGTTTAGAGTCACATCAATCGCTTGAATTGATGCGATCAATGCGCGACATAAGCATCTGTAGTTGAGTTTATGTACAAGTTGAGTTCTTGTACAAGTTGAGTCAGATTTGCGGGATCCTAGGGATTGTTCAGTGCAACAATAGAAGGTATTTGAGCAAAAAAACCATGTGTGGAAATATGATGCTTTTACTTTTTTACTTCAGTTTTTCTGCTACGGGTTTACTTATAAAAGACTGAAAACAAAAATTCTTACAACTTGGCTTGATAGAGTTAAATAAAACAGATTGTTCCATTCATGAACGTAGTTGGCATCGGTAGTCTCACTCGCACCCAGGACAGTGCAAGAGAGACGCAAATCAGCCTCCCGTTGCTATGTTCCAACTTGATACACGCACCGCTAAAACTAATTAAGTTTTAATCGAGACAACGTTTTGAAAAGTATTTTACGACATTTTTGAAATGCTTTGTCTACAGAAGTCTTGTAAAATCAACGGAATCATTTATGAGTTTTGGGCTCATTGGGCCGGCGTCAAAAGGAACTTGGCCCACACGAAGCGAGCACACTTCTGAAGATGTTAGCAATACGTCAGGACTAAATTCTTATCAACCTAAACACAAATTGTTTAATACTCTGGATTGTTTGCTAAAAACATGCACTATTAAAAATAAAAGTTAATTTCTTAACCAAGTCGTAACTGAACCTTCAATTAGAATTCGTTTAATGGTTCTGCAAACTACTGTTTGGAGTTTTACATGAACAACTTTTTCCATAACATTTACGAGCAGTTGAAGTTGATTATCAGTCAACAGTTTAATTTTGTCACTAGTTGCTGTCTGAGTTTGATCAGCAAACCAATTTTTTGCGTTTGATTTTCTGCCAGTTGCCCACGAGCTTCAACCCATCGTTCTGAATAATCCTCTATAATTTTATAAATGCAAAATTGCTCACTGCTTGTTGTAGTTGCAACGGATTAAAACCTTCACTCAAAGTGCACTTTAATCGAATGTAAATTTGCATTCTCCTTAATTTGAAACCGTCGATTTCGATTCAATTTTACTTCGATTGAAATAATGAAAAGCTCGAAAAACCTTCCTTATATTTTGTCTATTTAATAAAATTGTTATGCTCAATTAATGTTAACGAATTGAACTGAAGAGCTGTGGAGAGTTTGGCCAATTGTCTTTCGTTTATTCTACATACGTTTTTTTCCCTTATTTTCAGTAGTCTAATCTGAATAATTTTTCCTAGAGTATTTTTTGTACGTTCACTTTGAAGATCTCCTGTACTGCCATTGTTCAATAACTCAAAATAATTGCTGCTGTTTAAGAGGTTAGCTGGAATATAAACTGCTTGCGTCCACTCGGCCACTATTTCCTCTTTGGAGGTAGTACAGATTGTTTTTTAATGGCATCATTAAAACGAACTACTTTCGCGAAAAATACGGCAATTACTCGCTCATTGAGGAACATTTTCCAGAGTGCAGAGTGTTTTTCTAATGTTGAAATAATATTTAAAGCACATTTGTAGCCGGCAGGCACATGTGCACTTACATTTCGAACATGAAGCAATTATTTTCGCCTCATAAGAGCAAAACACACATATTAAGTGTAATGGGAAACATTGTAGTCCAACAGGAAGGAAGTTATTGATTCATCATAGTTCATTTAGTTTGTTTAGTTGAACTGTTGAGCGTGACTGGAGCAGAGTTCAATATGTGGGTGATTTTTTCATTTTTCGGCCTCCCGCCATCGGAAATCATCCAGGGTTTCACATTTTCTTTAACCTAGTTTTCCAGTTTTCAGCCGATAATGGCTGGAAAATTAATAACCCGTGATCCTTCCAAAGTTATTAAATTGAGCTCTCCAGCGTTCCGCTCAAATATCTCAAAAATTTCCAAACTTGGGAAACATTTCTAAAACATTTTAAAAGCCCCAAAGTCTATTAGAACTTTTGGACAAAATGTTATCGAATTATTCTTCAAGCTTAACAGTTTAGTGTTTAGACTTTAGGCGCGAAATGGGACTGAATATTAAGTAAAGTTACTGAGCGTGCATAGGTATATAAAACTGGATTTTTTGTAGACACATTTTTTTATAGTTCAAATTTACAGCATGTTCATCAGAATACTTTTTTATCGACGCCATTTTCCGGGCGTTGATTTTTTGACTAAATATCGGAAAATCGCATTTGGAATTTTGTCCAAACCGTGTCGAAAAAACATATGAAATTCGCATAAAAATCATTTTTTTTCCGACTGTTAAGTTTTGCTTGTTGGTCTCTTGCCTAGTTATCGAAAAACCGCATTTAGATTTTTTTATGTGATAGATAGAAAACAGCAGCAAAAGCGGCAAAAACAGAAAAAAATTCGTAATGCAAAGTAAAGCAAATGCATCAAAAGCAGCGGCAAGGTTTAAGAATTAATTTTAAACACACTATTTTAAAACAAGGCATGAAATTTGCCTCGTTTTTTATAGACTATTATAGTCGACCTGTCGATTAAGTGCCTAGTTATCGAAAAAATTGCATTTAGTCGTAACGCATATAACGTCAGAACCAGAAATTGGCACCAAAAGTGACAAAATTCAACATAAATTTAAAAAACCGCTGCCGTCAAAACAATCTATAAATGTGTTAGCATATACAGCAAAAGTATGATTAATTGGCTACTGAAAACAGTATTTTGATTTCTTTCGAATCGAAAAACCTAACTCGGAGTTAATTATCGAAAAAAACGCATTTAGAGTCTCTTAACGCTAATACTTGCACTAACAGCGGCAAAGATTAGTTTAGTAGAGCTTTTGGCCTAAAAGTTACCGAATTATTCTTTATGCTGAACAGTTCGTTTATTACTTTGATTGTCCTTTTGGGGCAAAATTGCATTGAATATAAAATAACGTTAGTGATCGATCATATATTAAACTGGATGTTTCATAGACAAAAGGTGAAAAATTGGCCAAATCGGCGTTATCCATGCTGTAAATAATTGGTGGTATTTATTCAGGATTTCAGTATTGTTGGCTTGTTTTTCCCAAGCCGATGTTTTCCAACATTAGCAGGGAATTGCATAAATTTAGCAAACAGCTAGTATGGAATTTCGCCCCGAAATTGCGGGCGTAAAGTAACAGCAACTTTACATTATAAATTCATAGGCCTATGAAAACTCAGTTTTACCGGCAACATTTCACATATATACAACTTTTGTTTGAAAGTAAAATACAATATTGCAATGCATTTCCAAACCGACTGACGGCATTGTTGAACATTTTGCGAATGTTTGCGGAAACTTTCGAATTCTATCTGGAATTTGCTGACGTGACGTTTTTCGTTCGCGGCCGAGGCTCTAGATGTACGTCGGAAGAGTTTTAATGTTGTTTCAAACTGGGCCTCCTTGTTCGCATATTATATTGATGTACGCTTTAAACACTTAATTAGATCAAGCATTTCTAGGCTAAATGGTTGAAAATTTGCAATTATTATTACTACCTAATAAGATCTCAAACATGTCCCCTTTTCGTTAGATAATACCCGACAGTCCCTGCTGAATACAATCCACGGTCTTTCTACTTATATGCGTCCGCTCGTTTCCTATCACACACACACTAGTTCAGAAAAGACGTAAATCTCTCAGGGTAAACTTTGGGGAAATAATCCAGTTCTCTATTAAGTCCATATTTCGCCAGAAAAGCCGCAATTCGCTCTCATTGTTGGCACAGGCCTTAAAAAGAAGTGAATAACATCAGTTAATATGAAATTGCCTGTATTTGTTTCCCATTTTTTATTAATAATAAACCGATTCCATGGGCTGATTGTTTACCTAAAATCCCACTTCTTTGGGCAGCCAGTTAATTAATCGCAAACAGCTTATATGAGTAATTAATTAAAAAATAACGTGTTTTCCTTCATCGATCTATCAAGTCTGAATATGAAATGCTGCGTAATTCCCATGCAAATCCAATATTAGAAGCAAGTTAATTGAAATTGATATTAGTCTTTGAAGCTGAACACGCTGCTATGAAAAAAGTCACAATTTGAGAAACGTTGTGTAGTTTTGCTAAAATTCGGTATGGAATCTGCATCAAAGCAGAAGAGGATTATAGTAAATAATCACACCAAAAACAGTAATAAACAATAAAACATTCCCAAAATATATACAGAAGCTCGTGTGGTTAAACAGCACATAAATCGGAAACAATCTCATCTTTCGATGTAGTTTTTCGCGAAGAAATAAATCGCAGTTTAGTAAATCATCTAGTAATAACCCACTGGGGATTTATGGTATATTATACGAGTGTATTATATATTTAAGTTTAGACATCCATTGCATCTCCTAACTCCAGGCAAGGGTTGTTAAAGTTTTATGGGCTACATTTAGATGTTTAATTCGTTTTTGGGAGCACCCGCAAAAAGTTCCACTGACAGAGTTAGCTTGAGAACAATTTTCATTCGTGGCTCCAACTTTGCATGTTTGAGGAAAGCGGCTTTTTTCCATGCAATTCGAGGCAAACAAAATAATTTTAATTAAAAACTAAAATCTTACTTAGACTTTCATCTGAGAAGTCGCTTTTGCGGTTCCACTAAAGAGGGTTTAAGTGGCAAAAATGCTACACAGCCTAATAATTAAGTCTGGCTCAGCGCCTAGCTAAGCAATTGTTAGCTAAAACAAGAAACCCTAACGGCATATTTAGGTTTTCTTATTTGTTCAAGTCGCTGGTCGTTCTGGGTCTTATTCTTATGTCAATTAATTCACTTTGTTCTTTAGAACGTGTCCTGAGAAAAACTCGAAAAACAACGCATTGTTTCTTTCGTGCTTGTAAATCAAGCGACAAAAACTCTTCGCACACTTTGAATATTAATTTGATGATAAATGTCATGGAATTTCGTATTTAATTGTCCTTGAAAGCGCCTCATTAAAGATTTAGCAGCTGTCGCCTTAATAATATGTCACGAATAGACTATAAAGTCGGTATTAAGTAATTACCATGCTGCTTTAATAAACAGGAATTATCACAAAATGGCTTTTAAAAATATGTTGACTAGTAGATTAATTTTCCTTTGTTTTCGTTTTTTGTCCATTTTATTCATTAAAACTTATTTTACTCGAGCAGATTGGGTTTGATTCAATTCCCAGATCATCAGCATCTATAAAACTCTGTAAATTATTTGCCATATAGCATCCCCAGACCCAAATTAGTGCCGATTATGCTTTTCGTATTATGACCTGAATTTATTAAATTAATTTCCCGAATTAATGATATAAAGCGGACTCATTAAATATTAATTAGCTCAATTTGTTGGGTCAAACGGGTGATGTAAAGTTCTTCAGTTCAAAGCTGGCTTCATTTTGGGATATTAGCGTGTTTAAGCGGCGTAATGCGAGCAAATCTAGTTCTCGTCTCTTCCATACCTGCTCCCATTTAAGATAATGCACTCAGGCTGTAAATGGTAGTTGGATTCGGCTTTTATTGCATTTACTGTATGAACTGAGCAAATGTTGCTTTGTAATAAACAATTGCTGAATTTCAGTGTGTCAAAACACAGACAACTGCACCAATAGAAGAACAGTTTAAAATTGCAAAACTATTTAAATAACGGCAGGCATATTTACAGGATTTTTAATCAAAATCCTTTCTTTATTGACTACTGAGGCCCGATTTTCGATCTCTTGCCTGGCTTTTCCAAAGCGCATGTAGAACTTTGTGATGATGCACAGAAACAAAGAGCGTAGAATTTAAAAAAGTAACTTATGCAGAAGCATCTTCATATACAAAACGAAACTTGCTAAGTTCAAAAATTAATTTTTTGAACTTAGCGTTGAGTGAGACTTTTCCAATTTGCCCAATATTTAACAAAAGCCTTCTGTTCCTGGTTATTAAAGTCAGTTTGTGGCTCTCTGGCCTGGTTATAGAATAAACATATTTAGAAACTTGTGAGACAAGAATGAAATAAAACCCCAAATAAAGTAAAGTTCAAAAATTAATTTTAAACAAGCCGCTTGAACCAACGGCATTAACTTTGCTCAATTTTCAACGGAAACCTTCTTTTAGCGACTGCTGAAGTTTGCATGTCGATCTGTTGCCTGGTTATGGAAAAATCGCAATCTTGTAACGTAAAAACTAAAAAACTGCACCAAAAGCGGCAAAG
>NW_026018916.1:3373034-3378218 GCF_020466585.1 Dendroctonus ponderosae
TGACCCCCATGACCCCCCTGGATCCGCCCTTGTAACTAGGCGACACCAAAATCGCAGGTTATTCAATATCCAATTCCTTCCTTTATTTGCACTTAGCTTCACGATCTTTTGCCTACTTATTTGTAACCAAATTGCTATCAACAGCAGCCTAATAAGCCCGAAATCCCCAACTAGTTCAAACGGTTACTGCAACATCCTTAATCGTGGCTTTCTAATGTTTTTATCGCAATATGGAATGACTTTCAGTGCGGAGGAAATAAAAATGGAATTTCCATTCAAACTGAGACTGTGTATGAGAGCCATCACTCAAATTCAATTAAAGAGTCATGTTATTTTGCTTGCGCTTGATTTCGCTGTGGAGGTCATGTATGAGCTGGTTTCGAACCGACGTAGACAAAGCGACAGTAAAACAAAACATTTGATGGCAACCTGGATGGATGCAGTAGAAAAGCGGGTGATTTTTTCGTGGTTGTTTTTTGCCTCTGATAATTGCCTTTTAGTAGATGGGAGAGTGGTTTTTGCCTTTCTCATTAAAGCATTATCGACGAAATCTTGGTGTCTTCGAGCTCTTATGCTGCCTTGTGTTTAGTCCAATTTCCTGGATTCGAATGGCACACTTTTACCTTTTTGCGGATTTGGACGTTCCAGACATTAACACCAAATAAAACAGTGTCCCTCTGTCTGCATTGTGCAATGTGTCATTTAAACAATTAAACTTTAATGCCCTGGAAAGCCGTACGTAATAGATGTGAGCGGTCTGTGGAACATTCCCTTGTCATATGGCACAAGTGGTACGCGAAATATGCGCTTTGCTAATCCTCGTAAATAATTCTCTGGAGTCGACTTGGAGGTAAACAATGGTTTATGTGCATTCTGAACGCGCATTAGAGCGCTAATTTGGGTTGCCCTGCATGCCCATCTGTCCTTATTCGACATCGCATAATACAACTGAATGTTGGGGCCGGATCGGGGATAATACAAGGGAGGATAAGAATGAGTCAAGGCGGACGAACAGCAATGAGGGCTGGATGACATCGGCGGAATTAATCGACCTCCCTTGCGGAATCGTTCTGGAATATTAATCGCGTCCTTGATGAATTCGATTTGATTGATTGATGCCTATGGCCGGATTGTGTACGTCATTTATTTTGGTTTACCCGAACAGCCAAAGGTAGGCGATTGCAATGGGTCTAGATGGTAATTTCTGGCAATTACACAATGCATGCTTATGAGTTAAATTTAGGCGTGGATCATGTTTCTAAAGCTCAAAAAATTGTATAAATCAGATACTGGATGTAGGCAGGTACAGGTTTCGAAGCTCCAATAAAGAATACACAGTTTTCCAGAGTCGTATTCTTGCCAATAGCTGAGAAACAGGGCGTTTTAGGCTTCAAAGGTTTCAACTTTCAAACACATTGAACCAACTCTAATAAGGCAAAGACAGTTCTCGAGACGGACCAGCAAAAAACCATTAGCCCAATCCGGTACTCTTCCCATTTCTCAGTTTTTTAAGCTTCAAGGATTCAAAAGTTTCAATTTTCAATCTCACTGATTCCTTGATGTAGTCTGACCAAAACAAGACAGTTCTTGGACATTTTTTTAGTGGTCCAATAAATTGTTTCCGATATCAGAAACTCCCAATATGGAGATATTAGAGTTCACAATAAGGAAAAAATCACCGGCTAAGGATCGTGACTGCTCAAAAATGAGCCATACAATGTTGATGATTTCTGAGCTGAAGCTTCTAAAGTGTTTTTCAACTAGCTGGTTGCATTCCTCGTTTTATAGAGATGAAGACAATGCAAGATTCTAGATTCTTCATTTTGAGACATTTGAAATTGTTTGAAAAAATCGACTCCTCACCCTTAGAAAAATATCGGTCAAAAATCAAAATTCCACATGCTCTTTTTCTTAACGCAATGGATAGTTTCCGAACTCAGAACACATATACAGTATCTGGGATCATAATAAGAAAAAATCATCAATTAAAGATCGTGACTGAGCAAAAATGAGCCAAAATTGTTGACTATTTCTGAGCTGAAGCTTATAAAGTGATTTTCAACTAGCTGACTGCAGTCCTCAGTTCCTTGAGATTGAATTAATGTAAAATTCCAGGCGTTTTCAGATATTTAATATTTTTTTGAAAAATCGACCCTTTGCCCTTAGAAAAAGTTCGAAAAAAAATCCAAATTTCACATGCATGGTTTTTGAGTGAAATACTTTAAACTTTTACTTATCCTTAAAGCATTTAAAATTTATTTAACATCTCAAAAGAATATTTCAGTTCATAAAACACCTTAGAAACTGATCTGAAGAATAATTCGGGAAAATACCGCTAGGGTCAAAGTTGGCCTATAAATGTTTAAAAAATACAAAAATAGACCTAGAATAGAATGTTTCTTTTTTATTAGATTGAGCAAAACGAGCTCTGTAAGAGCTGGATATTTTGCTTCCAGGCTCAAGAGCTAATAGGCTCAAAACCAGTGCTTGAAGTGCCTGAAATTAGCACTTGCGTGAACCAAAGAAAGTTTCCAATTCTTCATCAAATCCCCGAAGAAAATCACTAAACTCAATTTTCTGTTTTTTTTGCAGATTATCAGGCCGGATTGATAGCTGCTGCCTATTTGTGAATTTACATAATATGAGTTTTCCTGCCGCCCTGCTACTAACATGGTAAGTTTTCGCTCTCAATAGTACTTCTATCGAATTTGAATATTTGCTGGCGTTTGAAACACAGAAAAATCCGTGACTTTCAACCATAAAGAACATTTTTCTGATAGAACAACAACCCTTCAACTCGCTTTGTAAAAACAATGAAAACGATCGTCTGAAACTTTTCAGCGTCTCTTAACCAAAGGAGGTAAATGAGCAGAAAATGCTGGCTGAATCATTAAAACTGCGGGTTTTGCCCGATTAAAATCTTTACTTCCAGCTCTGCAGTAACAATAAATAGGATGTAGTAGTTCGGATGTGACGCTTCTGATGTCTGCTTATTAAGCTACTTAGTTTCAGAAGTAAAATCGACTACTAGTTTTGGACAATAAATGGATTTTTCATATTAGAACTGTTTTCTTTCAGACCCATTTTCATCCTGAATTGCTCTTTAAATGACTGACTAGTTACTGACAACCGCTCTTCTTCATTACCATTCACTTCACTTTCCTAAATAGGTAAAATGGAATTTTATGTGGAAGTTATGAGACCATTTGACATGACATTTATTCGAATTTAACTTGTTTATAGGCAGTGGAAGACTAATAAAATTGTATATATTACCTCAGTTTCGTTCTGATCACTTGTTCCCTTTTTAAGTTATAAAAATTCGCTCCGATGTCGTTTTGTGTCACTTTTATGGCCAACGTAAGGCATTAAAATAAAATGGGCCTAAAGAGATATTTTTCCTTTAACGGCGTCTTTAGGGTGAAAAGCTTCCATTTTCGTTTCGATACAATTATCATAATGTATTGCGATACTTAATTCCGTTCTGTCGCCTTTACTAGTCTAATATTACATTATGTGTGTGTGCTTGTACTTAAAATGCTTTTTCAATTTACATTACATTCGATATCTGTTGATAAAGCTAAACGGAATATTGGATATTTCACGACATTTCCCACAGTTGGAACCGAGAAAAATCTGCAGCATTCGGAATTTTCTTCGAATAATCCCCCATGTTCAAGTAAAATAATGTAGCATTTAAATGAAACGACGTTCTTAGAACAAAAATACACGGATTAGTGCTTTCAGGGCATCGGTAATTTTCTTTTGATTATCTAGGAAAATGTTTTCGTTTAACTGTGGAATGCCGGTTTGTGTTTCTGTGCCAGATTTGTAGGTGTTAGGATGCTTTTCCAGTAATATCCATCTTGATGTTGTTTTTTCCTTTAACTTATCGAACGAACACTATTGATTTAAAACTCAGCTTTCAACATGTGCCAGTTTCAGCCTGAAATAACACTTCCAAAACTTGCAATTTATCGCCCATCTATTTTACGCCGACGTATGGAGTGTTATTTTCAGGCTAGACGAGAGCTAATGGGTTCAAAAACTGTAGCTTTCTGAGATTAGCGCATCCTAATAATTGCTACTTACATCAGAAAACTATAACCGATCTGAATCTGAATGCTTAAGGTTTCATTGTTGTACACAACAGTGTTGTTTCCTTTTCAGACACTACATTGTGAGCCTTCTCGCATTAAAATTTCCAGTTAAAATAACTTGAAAACTGAACATTCCCCGGACAGAACTGTTTCTATTGCCGGAAAAATAATTCTGCTGCACTTATTCAAGAAACAGCATTTGCCGAATTCGGCTAATTAATGTTTTTAATTAAATCAGTGTCTCAGTTCCGACTGGCACGTTTCCAAGTGGTTTAAAACCAATTAATCAGATAAAGTCAAACAGAATAAAAAAACTTTGAAAATAAATAACTCACTTTGTAATATTAGCTGTCGTGCGGAGATTTATACATCGCTTTATGAGATTCTCAGCTTTTTTAAACTTTGCAGTATTCATTACAAAACTGCTTGTTGTTGTTGAAACAGCTGTCGAAGAAAACGAAACTTTTGAGACCGCACATTGTTGTTTGCGTTAAACGTGTAATGGAGAAGTCTGGATCTGTTTTGTTGTTTCAAAGTAATTTCTCTGTTCTCGACAATGTTTCTATAAGCGTTCGAATATTTCATTTGCTACAGTTAATCGATTGTAAATCACTTGGAGTTTAAATGGAAAAATCGAAAATGAACTCGCTTATTTTGTGCCCTTGTCGTAATTTTCACGTCAACAAGAACCGTTTTTATAGGCCTGGAAATAGAAATGCGATGCCTGCTGTTACTTCGGCCTGTTTTCGGCTATTTAGGGATGAATTAATTGAGATACTGACAGAAATGAACCTGCGAGAATCAGTGGTGTGCCATAAGCATTTAAAGCCATAAATAGGCCTCAAACCGTTTGTGTCCATGTATAAGTTCTAATTAATTGCTCAATGTTCGATTGTTGTTGACGTGCATTATTGATAATCGGACTCAGTAATTGTGACTGTTTTTCTAGTTCAATGTTGTCCACAAATGAACTGTTTAGTTTTCCACTTGTTCATTAACAGATAATTGCGCTTGTAAAGTGGTTGGATTAATCATCAAATGGCCCAAACCAAACGTTTGGTTGTTAAAATGTGCTAGTTTTACT
>NW_026018916.1:3379217-3394327 GCF_020466585.1 Dendroctonus ponderosae
CAGAAACTTGGTAAATAACTCAGAGTATTCTGTCTTAAGACGCCAAAAAAACGAAATCTCGAAACTTTTCTTCTGCACTTTTCAAATACTCTCCAAAGCTGGTGGGACTCAATGAATGAACATAAACAATCAACGAACGTCTTAAAAGTTGCATTAACAGTTCAATGTCCAAATTTGGCCATCGTGAACGCCCAATGTTCATTTACATCATGTAACATTGCAACACATCGACACTTGCATACGGAAAGCGCATAAAAATTCATATCGAGTAGATGCCCACTCGAAGTGATTTCCAATAAGAAAAAATTACTCGCAGCTTTCAGCTGTTCGAAAAGTCACTGTACCTGAATACTATATAAACACAGGCCGGCGGCAACAGTACTTCGGTACTTTCTTGAGCTTTACAAACCAGTCCTAAGTCCAAACCAGGTAGAGCCCCCCTTCTTCACCGCATCAATGCACGCCAATGCGTTCATCAAGCACATGGCCTACGATAATATTATAGACTATACGAGAGCTTGCCATGTGCTGTTGTCTGCTCGCCCAAAATTTACCAGGTTTAGAGCTTGAAATAAAAAAAAGCTTTATAGCAAAACTTCCTGGAAGTGGCCGAAGCTTTCGTTGCGAAGCAAAAATACAAATGTCCTACTTTAAAAGCTAAGGCTATAAGTAATCATTTACTAATGCCCCGTTTGTTAAAAAGCTGCCAAAGAATCAGAACTTTTGTATGTTTCTAACTGAAGCTCTTTGATTGCACTCAATGAATTGTAAGTGCAAATTTGCAACACTCTTCAATTGAAACTTGAGGAGAATCACTGGGATTTCCAAGGGATTTTGAGGATTTTGGCGTTCAGACGCCTGCATGCTTACTTGAAGGCTCATTATCAGCAGCTTCTGATCTCAACCGACTACCTCGCATAATTCTGAAGACTTCTACAAGTTGTAACCAACGCAACGTGTCCCAACACACAAAACCTGGCCGCCTTAAAAAGGCAACAAACTTGGCAAAAACTCATCAACCGCTCGCAGAGTTTCACCAAGCTGCAGTTTCTCCAGTAGCTTCAAAGCCTCCAAAGTCGTCTCCATCACGATTTGGCTCAACTTCCTCACACAAACTTTAGCTCCAATGCCCCACTGATAAGCACTATCATCTTCATCATTTGAAAATTGTTTGGGTTCACTGACCATTGAAGAACCCAAGCATTTGTACCATCGAGCACGGAACCTCACTACGGAATTTCGTTCGAAAAGTCTGGCAACGATGGCGTGAAGTGAAACTTCGTGCAGCTAAACCACGCTTTGGTTTTCGAATTTAGTCGGATACGAAACCCGTGTTTTATCTTCGTTGAAAGGAGCGTAGGGAATTTGTTTGTACGGCGCGATGTTTTTGCTCAAAAACCTCTGGAAACTCGCTTGAAACAGCCAGTGCGGAACCTTACGAAGTTTTTGCGTTCGGAAATGAAACGATCAAATCGACTCGCATTGGTGGTGTGTCTTTGTTTTAGTTTTCTGTGAAAGTGGCCCATTTCTTTGGATATCTAAGTTTTTCTGGAATTTGGATTACTTTGTTTAAGGTGATTATCGCGAAGGCTTTTAGTGCGTCTAAATCGTCCGTAAAATGACCTTATCACTAACTGAAGACACTTTTGCAAGTTGGAACATGTTATATGGCGCCTTCGTCATTCGTGAACTATTAATTATTTGATTAAAATTATGATGAAATTAAATTATTAGTGATGAAACCAAATTTGGCAAATCGAAGGACCGACGAATTAATTCACTGTTTTCCGGCCTGTTTATTTTGAAAACATAGATTCCACTTCAAAAGGTTGCTTGCCTATCGTCTAATTGAACTCTTCCTACACGTCGCAAAACTCCCTTTATCCTTTGGTTTATTTACGTTGCGGTCAAGGGCTTTTCGATAAGAAGCGCTTGTTTGCTCTATTTTCCTTAAATAAATTGATCAAATTAGAGGCACAAACCTTTTAAAGGTGACAAGAGCAACAGTCACCTATTTTTCCGGTTCAATAAGACATTTGCCTAGATTATTTGCTAATTTAACACAGACAGTCGTCAGATAAATTGCAGCCAACTGAATAGATTGCGATTATGAAATTTCCATTATATGGCCTTCTACAAGCTTGAGATTTCAGTCTAATTTAACGTGTTTTAGGGTCCCAAAGATAGTGAAACGGAAAATCGTGGATTAACTCAACAAAGCATTTTTCCACATGTTTTCCCTCCAAATTTGACTGAGTGATTAAGCTGAAAAATCCTACTGTTGCGAGAGTGTTTTGCTGCCTAATTGCGAATATCTCGAATATGCTGCTTTGTTCATACTTCGATCAAGAGTACTTTTTTGTCGAAAATTAATAAGAGAATAGACGTAAACATTTAAAAGTTGATATGCAAAGTGGCTAAAAAAGTTGCGACCTTTTAATGCAACGTTTATACGACAGAGATCAGCGTAGGTCCGTTCATTACCAGTTTTTCATGAACTGCTGACATACATATTTTGGATTTTTCCAATTTTGTCGAAAGGTGCAAAGAAAGGCTGAAATAAGATGTAACTTTGTATGCCCATTAACAGGCCGTGCCGGAGAGAATGAAGTTGAAAACATCAATTTTTAGATCAATATTTTCCAACCTGGCAAAACTTTTATTGTACGGTATTTTGGACGTTTTTTTAAACTTCGCGAATCTATTAGATAAAGTTTCTTTTAAACATAGTCAGAATTTCAGGTTTATACTTGCGAATTATTAAAAAAAGACAACGCAGTTGACTAATATCTTCCATTTTGAGACAACGGGTGTTTTCTGATCTTGAAAGATTCAGGATTTTGAGTGATTTCTACGAAACTTTCGAAATATCTAGGGAAATGTGACTTCTAAATTTGGTGAAAATTTCAAAGCACTATCTGAGTTGGTTCAGAAGAGGTGAATTGTTAAAAGACAGAGCAGAGCGCAGCTGACTAAAACCATCCATTTTGAGACCGGTATTTACTGGGCTGATAAAACACAGGATTACCGGCAATTTCCTTGAAACTTTCTCAATGTGTAGGGCGAAGGACCTTCTAAAAATGGTGATCATTTCAAGTTGATACCTGCTTTAGTGTGGAAGAGACGATTTTTTTAAGGAGAGGGCGCTGTTGACTAATACCTTCCATTTTGAGATGGGCATTTACTGAGCTGGAAAATTCAAGGTTAAGGGCGATTTTCATAAAAGTCTGCATCTGCAAGGAATGGTGTCTTATATATATAGTAAAAATTTTCAGTACTTATGTACTACCCGCGTTGGTTTGGAAAAGGCGAATTTTTAAAAGAGAGAGCTTAGTTGAATCAACCTTCCATTTTGAGACCATACTGAGCCGATTAAATTACCGGCGATTTTGATGAAACTTTCTGAGTGTGTAGGGTGAAGTGTCTCTTCTAAAAATGGCGAAAATTGCAAGTTGCTGCCGGAGTTTGTTTAGGCGAAGCGAATTTTTAAAGTACAGAGCGTAGTTGACTAAAACCATCCATTTTGGACCAACATTCATTAAGCTGGCACAAATCACTGTTACGCGCCATTTCTATAAAACTCTCTGAATATGTAGGGCGAAGTATCTTCTAAATATGACGAACATTTCAAGTTGGTACCTGCTTTAGTCTGGAACGGGCGAATTTTTAAAAGAGGGCGATAGTTGAGTAAAAACATCCAAGGCAAAAATCGTCTATTTTTGATCTGAGATCACTTATATCAAATGATTCTATTTTCACTAGAGTAATTGGCACAATTTAACTTTGGAACACCCTGTAAATTTCCCACATACTCGATCCATTAATTGGCGATCATTGTCAGAAAACAAACTCTCAAACAGAAAAAACTGCATTGTTATTCACACAGTGAATTAGTTGTGTGCCATATTCAATCGCTATAAATATCAATGACAAATTGGGATCGTTCTTCTAACACAAAGCCCTTGTGTGTTTCGCGTTTGCTGGCATTGTTTATCGTTTCTTAGAATGTGGTTTCATGGACCCCACCTTCTGCAAATCAAACTACGTAAAATTATTTTAATACATTTCAAATGACAAGCCATTTATCGCGGTAATTCATGTGTAAACACCTACTTTAAAGCCCGACCGACTCGCCCAACTTAACCCCTATGGATTATTTATCTGGGCTCAGTTCAGTTTGATCAAGGCAACGGGGGAAAATTATCAACATCGTCGATAACTGTAAGGTTTACATGGGAATTTCCGAAAATCGATATCTTAAGTTTCAGGAGATAGTTAATGTCCAAAGTCCGAATAATTCGTATTTATTTGGTTCATTTGTAGCGAACATTGTCGAAACAGCGTAAAAACGCAAATAGTGTTGATTACCTGTTGATAACCCACTTAAGAGCAATAAAACGTTTTATAGTTACCTATTTGTAATGTGAGTGTACATAACAGTTCCATTGAACTGCAATGCATCATGATTAGAAAGGAAATAGGCGTATTAAAATAGCCAGGTGTGGGATGGTTTGATGTTTGGGTGTATTAGATTTGGATAATAGCGGATTTCTCTCTTGGATTACCTACTTTAGGCTGAATTGGTATTTTAACCACTTTCGATAGGCTCGTAAATAAATCGCATTTGGTTAGACCGGCTAGAGAGAACGCAGAGCAATATTTTTGAACATACTCACGCAAAATTTCCTTCTTCAAACACACGAATAATTTAATATATTGTATACTTGAAAATGTCAGGTATAAGTGGCAAAAGGCATACGGGCAGGTAAAGGAGCCTTTGTTAATAGGAAAGTTCGCAGAATTTCTTAAACGATCATTATTCAGAACTGTCTTTCTGCGATCATTGGGTCTGCCAAGTCGTTTTGGGGCACGCCACTGTTTGCAGATTTATTGTTTTAAACCAGTCATTTAGATGAAGAAAATTTAGCCTTTGTGTCTTGATCGAACAACAGAACAAAATTCTGAGGCCAAGCAGGTGGCTGTAACATTTGTATACCTACGGGAAGAGTTACGAACACGGTAAAATAAAAAATATGTTAAAAGCCATTTCTGGTTGTGGTATAACCTTGGAAGCCATCTGCCACTATTAGAGGTAGCAAGCAGGCTATTTTCAATGCAGGTTTTAGCCGGTTGGTCTCGCCACATCTCACCGTCTGTGAATGTAAATATCGTCAACTTAAAAAAAATAAGCAGGTAATTCACACTTGGAGTTAAAAAACATTTGGCGTAGCTCATAAATGATGTGAGTATTTTCGTCTGGAAGTTAACGAAAATTGGCTTGCAGAAAAATCATCATTCAATCTAATGGTCAATCAGGTGATTCATCAACTGTCCAAATTTTCGAAACATTTAAGAGACGAGCGCAGTTGAGTAGAAACGTCCACTATACAGAGCGAGATTTTCTAATGTGGCAAAAATCAGGATCCAAGGCAATTTATATGAAACTTCACATGTTTGTAGACTCAAGTGCAATCTAAATTTCGTGACAGTTTCACGTTGCTACTTGCTTTGGTTTGGAAGATGCGAATTTTTGAAGCAGATGGAGTAGACATCGATTTTGACACCGATATTTACTAAGTTATCAAAACTCAGAATTCTGGGCGATGTTTAGAAAACTTTCAGTATCTATAGAGTTAGGTTTCTTCTAAATATGGTGAACATTTGAAGTTTCTACCTCCGTTGGTGCTAAAAATAAAAATTTGTAAACGACGAAGCGTATTTCACTGAATCCATCCATTTTGAGACCGGTATTTCCTGAGCTGGCAAAAATCAGAATTGCAGCCGACTGATATAAAGCTTTGAAAGTCTTTAGAGTCAATAGTCTTCTAACTATACCGAGAATAGCAAAGTGTTGTTTGCTTTGGTTTTGAAGATGCAAATGTTTAAAGGAGAGATTGCAGTTGAGTAAAAACATCCAACTTGACACCGATACTTATGAAGCTGGCAAAACTCGGGATTGTGGGCGAGTTTTTGAAACTTTTTGCATCTGAGGGCTAAAGCGTGCTCTAATTATGGCGAAATTTTCAGAAAGCTACCTGCCTTCGTTTGGAAAAGTGAATTCTTAAAACAGAAAGTGCAGTTGACTAACACCGTCCATTTTTCGACCAGTTTTTACTAAGCTGACAAGCGCTCAAGATTACGGGCTATATTTATGAATTTTTCTGGATCTGCAGATTAGGCTGCATACTAACTATGGTGAACATTTAAAGTTGCTAAATGCTTTATTATGGAAAGACTATTTTTTAAAAGAGAGAGCACAGTTAACTAAAATCATCCATTTTCAGGCCTGTATTTACTGAGCTGGCGAAGCTCAGAATTTCTACTGATTTTTATGACACTTTCTGAGTCTGTAGGGCAAAGGGTCTTCTAAGTATGGTGAAAATTTCAAGTCAATGCCTGCGATCGTTTGGAAAACACGAATTTAACCATTAAACTCAAGTCAAATGCTAACCTGCGCTATGTTCTAAAAATCTCCAACCGGGGGAATTTATTAAGCCTAAATAAATGCTCTTGACTGTTTGCTCGGGCATTTAGATAACTGAAATTTCCGTATGTGTTTAACATAACATCCGAAGAAAAAATACATGCACTCGGTTATTTGTTGCTGTAACTGGCAGCTGGCGGCTTTTCCAACGTTTCCACACTAACAAATTCGAACACCATCCTGAAAAATAATTATTTGTCTTAAAACATTTGGGTCAACGTCGGTTGCTCGCTTGATGTTAATTATCCTCTTAAATGCACTGAGAAACAGCCGGACTGATTATAAAATCGGAGAAAAATTACTCATTATTGCCATAATGCAAACACGGCATGCAACGTATCTTTGAGGGTTTAGAACCACATCAGTTCGGCAAACAAACAAAACGCTGAAATAAATGAGTTCTTTGACAGGTTGTGTAAACTAAGGGGCAATGCTGAAGATGCACTGAAAGTTTGCCTTGGGATTAAAAATGTTTTGGTGTTGAGGGATCGGGGAATTGCTGAATGCTTTGCTCAGACCCTGAGTCAGCTGCACAAAATTTCTTAATCTTGCTAGTGGACTGGGAATGAGCAGGTTAATATTAAACAGCAAATAGTTCTGCAGTAGATGCGTCCCCAACTCCATCTTGCTCTTGCCAACGAATAAATTAGCTCGTGAGCTCAAAGGTAATTTTGATTTTTGAAAAATCCTTTTAAACCTATGCAGCTGACTTGTTGCTGATGCATGAGCAAACTTGTTGATTGGTGCTTAAAATGCAAGCAAATTTGCGAGCAGTTTGGAACACAGTCGCATATCCAGTTGCAGTCTTCCAACTAAAACGGCGTACAAAGTCGCGACGTAAAGTGGAACAAGTAAAAGATAGGATTACATGCTCTACCCGGATTAGCGTTCAGGGAGCTACCGGGCTAAATTGGGCAAAAAGACACTCAGAGCTTAACGTGTTTAAAGTGTATACGGGATTCGTTTTGACGCTGCACGGTTTTCGTTTAACGAATATGAAGTAGGTAGGGAAATTCTATTGTGGGCAATCTATCATCGTTTAGTCTACGATGAGTTCATCGAAGAGCCAAGTGCATGGTGCGGAATTTTCCATCACCCATTCTGCTGGAGGAAATGCTTCGGAAATAGATTATTTCGTGCTTCGCTCAAGGGGAATTGAAAGAGGCAACATATTAATTACTTCCCGTGTTTCGGTTGTAATTCCGGCTTTATTTCCATATATCCTTGTTCGTTTGAACTGGGTTTTCCAGATACCGATCCCCCTTAAAACAATCGGCGATTATTCGCCCCAACGGAAATAAAACTCAAATAAAACGATCCTGATGCTTGAAAGCAAATTTGCTTTATCAATAGAATATTCCTTCGTCCGGGAAAAATGCAGGAAGGCACTTAAAAGCGACGGAAATTGATCAAACACGTAAGACAAACCCGCTCAGATTTGCGTCCATAAAAAATGCGCCCTATTGAAAATCAGCCAACTGATTTCCATAAAAAAACCAAACACAACCGGTTTTTGTTAAATAAAAATCTTGGCTTTTGTTTTACGGGTCCATAACGTACATTATTATGTCAATCGATCAACTTTTTCAACTCACGATGCGCATTTATATGGAAATCGCAAATGGATTCCCCAGGGCTGTTGCTTTTTGATTATGTCTGTCCAAAATGAAAAAATCCCCTCAAATTCTGGCTCTATTAGCTTCTGTTTCTGCATGAGCAAACTGGAAAGTGGCCTTTAAAGTATCAGCGCATTAATATTAATTGGAAATTGCGGAAAACTTATTCACATTGAAGCTCTTAATGATCATTATTGCAGCAGCAGCAGCTCCAACAACAAGAAGTTATGCATTTGCATTAAGATTCCACTGTTCACTATTTAAACAGTAAATAGTGATAATGACGATAATAAATCAATCGGTTTATGAATTAATTGAAACCTCATTGCGTTAGTTTATCGCAGACGGTTTTCTCATGCGATAGATAAAGAAACATGTTGGAAATTACGTCATCGGGCTATTTGTTTAAATCAATGGTACTTTGAATGGGAAGTTAAATAATGCTGTAAGTTTATTTATTTACGAATTTAAGGACATTTCAAGTGCGTAAAGTATCAATGGTGGGTGAAGATGCCCATGCACATGAGGAAGAAATGGGAAGATTAAAGCAGCAGCAGACAAAAATAAATCAACAGCCTAGAAGAATGCAAAAATATTCTAAAACAAATGAGAACGACAAGTCTATTGAACTACAATAAGTGAAACTGTTGAATTTTATAATACAAGATAAATAGACTATAATAAGAAAGCCCAGCTGAATAGGCATAAAATGATGGGAAGCGTACGTTCGTTACATTTTATATGGTGCTTTTATAAATTTAAAATTGTTTACTTGTACACTGGACTCATCTGCATTAAATGCCTCAGAAGGGTTTTCTCAATACAGTTTTTAAATAGAGTCAACAACTGAAGTTTCTTTCTATTTGTTTCCTTTCGACACTAACAAGTCACGAAGACCATAAAAATGGGATAAAGTCAAGTCTGTTAGGTTACAGATTACAACAAAAAACAGACATAAATATTTTTTTAGGTGGAAGTTGATGTTTTCGAAAAATTCCAATTTCTCCAAAAGCCCAAATCACCGTAACTTCGCATAATTGGGAAGCTCTTAAGGTCAAAAGCAGTCAAAAATCTTGCATGGTCAATTTTAATTTTTTTCCGGAAATTTCATACGGTCGAGGTCGATCATTTAAAAAAAAATCAATTTTCTCCAAACATGCATAATGTGCATTTGGAAGTAAGTAATTTTCCAACAGCCAAAATACATTGAAGTTTTTCGTCCTTCCTGTGTTGTATTTAATCCTTCTTATTGTCCTTCCTTTATTTTTCTGGAACTTGAACAGCCAAATTTTGACAAAAAATTGGCAAAAGGAACTTTTTAACACATTGTGAATATTGCCCCAAATCAACAGGAAAAGTTTGTTGAAAAAAAAACCTTGTAAAAGCTCTGTAGACGCAAAATGAACAACTTCAAAGAATCAGATATTCAGATAAAAATCGGACTATTACGAAATGAAAAACTGCACATCTCCCTAATCAAATTATTCAGAAGACTCTTGAAAAGAAACAAAAGAAGCTGTTCAAATACCGAAAAGTATCACCAAAAAAAAATGAACAAAATGCAGCAAGACGACATTAAAGGTGAATGGAACTATCAAAGCCGAATTCTTCTCACAGATTCAAAAAGGCTTCAATTTCTTTGTCAATTCTTGACTCAAAACTGCTGAAACATACAAAGTCAGTCTCTGTCCTGTTAACAACAGACAATCAACCTTAACTTATTATGAACCATAAATTGGAAGAAAAGCAAATAGTTTGAGAACATGGCGTCTCGTCCCTGACTCGCAGATTATATTATTTATCATAAGATAAACTAAATATAGATATTATGTTATCGTGGCAGATAAGGATCATTCAATGAACTTTTCATTACAAAGGCGTGTATTATTGAACAATTCTTGCGAATTCAATTGCCGGTCACGCTTGAGAACGATTCAAATTCGAATTTATTCGTTGATCAGTTGCAAATATTTGATGTTTTTGCCTGAAATTTGCAGTAAAACTCGCAATCAAACCAGATAAACTTAGTTTGCAAGACGCCAGGCGCCATCATGAATGGTGTTATCTAATCCATGCGATTAAATCTGCTAAGTATGGAATTTCTAATGAGTAAGGAATATTATGGAATGTTTTTCTACCTTGGTGCAGATCTTGCGTCTGCTGTGTCTTTTATAGAAAAATGATGAATCAATAATGATGAATTATTCAACGCAGCAAAAAAATCGCATAGAAGGTCAACTGATTTGCCTACATTTCATTGTAAAATTTTATCTGTCCGTGACAAATTTATGCTCGAAATACATGTTGAAATAGTTGTTAATCATTGGATAGCCATCGGTGAATTTTTAAGGACAGAAATCCGCTCCAAATGAAACATTTCCGCGCTTTTGAATTTTAATGCATTTGAAATCAACAGCAAAATAAATCTTTTATTTTAGCAAGACGCCGAGAAAATGAAACTGTTCAAATCACCACTGAAGACGTCGTGGAGTCATGCTAGCAAAACTTTAGGAAAATAATTTTCCTTTTAGGCCTAAATCTTCTGAAAACTCATCAGTTTGAGTCACTGGCCGCAGCAGTTTAACTACACGTTGATGAAATGTAAACGGCCATTTATGCATACTGCATTAAAACTGCAAAGCCCAGTTTTTTCTAGACTCCAAGCATTTTTATATGAAAATTGTACTCATCATAAATTGGATCGTACATCATAAGCAATTCGGTTTATCGCATGATGTAATTCGGTAAACAAATAGCGCTAATACAGCGAATGAATGAATTTTATTTGATGGCCTCATTTGAAAGAGACATGAGAAATAGTGTATTCCCCTTGGTAAACACCAGCAGCAAGTTCATTTCGATTAAATTTCGGATATTTAATCATGTTTGGCGGACTTTGAGAGCACTTAATCTTTAATACTGTTTGCCGGATTTATGATGAAGCTAAAAAACTCAGCAAGCCATAAAGACAACAAACCAGACAGGCCAAGCGCAAAAACAATAACTCCGGTCTTGATTTTCGATCCCAAGAAGGCACTGAATTATTAAACCAGATATACGGCTTCCAGTTTGGCCTGAGCTTTGTCCGTATTTAGGCCCACTCGATTTTCCTTACTCGGTCAATTACTTTCGATGACCTCTGGACTGTGTTTTTATGGCTGCTTGGACAGGTTTTAATAAATACACCCGAACCGAAAAGGGCTCGACTTCATTCCGGTGGAAACTAATAAGACAATGGCGAAGCGATGCTCAAGCACAACAGTGTTTTCCCGGAATTTTCCCCATTTTCTCTTGGTAGTTGAAAGCAAATATTTTCTTGTTCCAATAGAGTAAAGCATAGAGTAAACCCAGCCTTTGAAACGCAAAAGTGCATTAAAGTAGCTGGCCCGTGGAACCTGCGGCAACATTCCATGCTAAGAGACACCTCAAGTATGCGACCCTGGACCTTTGGCTGTGACCCCCTTCGAATTATGCAAAAGGGGCTGTTGAGAAAGGTCTGAAAGTCGACTTTGGAATGCGAAACTCCCGGTTGGTTTTCAGTCTGCCGGAAAATCGCGAGTTTTGCCCATTTCCTACAAAGTTTTTCATTTGGCCACTATCGATTTCGATTTGTATACGTATATGTATTTCTTGAGCCTAATTGAATAATTGCTGATATTTTTAATAAAATTGGCAACCATCTAAGTCTGACTTGATCGGGCCGAATTGCATCCATAAATTCAGGTGACATCGTCAGTTTTAATCCCTCATTAAGTACGGGCCGCAACGTTGTCGAACGTTCTGACACCAAAATCGTTATCCGACTATTAAATTTCCCCTTAACTGCAATTTATTGGCAACTTTTCATCCCCAACACGCGTTCGCCCAGCTTCCGTTATGTAGTCATTAGTTATACATTGTGCGCCAAATTTGCTGTTCTTGGTTTATCAAAGTTACATTTTTCAAAAGTGACATGCGTATTTTTCCAACCCGCTGCTTTAAGCTCATTTGTGTGCGCTTCTAAAGGTGCCATTGAAGTGGGATGTTACAAAACGCATAAAAAACTCAATGGATGAATATGGATGTTCAACGAAAAAAAATCCGCGAAAGCTTTTACGTTTCAAATGCAGTTTTAAGATGCCTGAATTGTCTCAAACTGATGGAGCTGGAGGCAGATTTGTTCGGGCAAACTTTAGAATTTATAGCCCAAAATGCGCTCAGCGGATCATTTGTCGAATCTTTAAAGAAACGCTTTTGTCTCTTATGCGCTGTTCTGTTGGCGTTAGGCCGATTGATACTCCAAACCAACACAATATTTAAAATCCTAGTTTTTTGATTTTTGACCTAAAGATTCATTAACTGCTAGCAAAGCTTCAAAGTCGAAATATCCAAAATGTACCCAAAGGATGTTCAATGAAATAAAATCCGCAAAATATTTGCGGTTTCAAATGCAGTTGAGTTTTAAGATGCCTGAATTGACTCCATCCGGAGCTGGAGGCAGATTTGTTCCGGAAAACTTTAGAATTTATAGCTCAAAATGCGTTCAATTGATCACTTCCGGATTCCTAAAAAAACCTTTTATATTTCAAACTGCTTTGGCAAAATTGTGCAGAATACAACCGCAACATTTAGTGCTTTAACTGATTAAAAATTAATTGATTTTTGCCCTGAAAAAGTCATTAATTTCCAGCAGAACTGCAAAGTCGAACTAACCAAAATTGAAGGTGTGAACCGAATCGACATTTCTTCGTTTTTCAGCGATCGAACTGGTTAAGCCATAAATATTCTCGAAGATTAAGGAAACTTCAGCCATCTGATGGCAAGTGGAGGTTGGCATTAAATTTGTCGCCACCGCCAACAGGAAAATCATCGGGGATAATCGAAAGCTATAGCTGATAATGAGATGTCTTCACGGACGGAAAAATATGAAAAAGGCGGTTTTAAAATAAATTGCGCTCTGCCAATTCGAACCTCAATCACTAGCCGAAAAAGAATCAAAACTAGTTGAAAATTAAAACATTAAATAAATAATCTGCCATCGATTGTTGGTGGCAAACCAAACCCCCGAAATCCACTTTTCGAGTTATCTTTCTGGGCCTTTTCCCCCGAAGCTTCGCTTGTCAGAACAGATTTGCCATCGGCAAACCGTCGAAACAAAATAATTGCCGATAAAGTCTCCCTTCTTTTCAGATTCTTCCGTGATGAGCTGAAAATAAGATGCTTCGATGCGTATTCTCAGTCGCATCAGTTCTCTGTCTCTTTGCTGTGTCCACCAATCAAGCGACGGAAGATGGCTTGTTTCCTGGAAATGTCGCTTTCCACTTCACCGCTCCACTCTACAATGTCAGCATACCGGAAAATAGCGTGGCAAAGACTTATGCCACGCAAAGTCCAGGGGCGCCCCGCATGGGGGTTCCGGTAACACTCAACACCTTCACTGATATCAGGTAAGTTTGGGTTTTTATGTAAAACAGCTACGGTTTTCTGAGTTGTGAAGTAGCTTCAAAATTTGTTCAAATTTTCCAAAAAAATAGTTCATTTTTCAATGTGAAATTCTACTGAAAACCGTTCCAAGTGAATAGCAAAATGCAATTTTTTTCTTTGTTAGTTTGCTAATCAGATGCAGGGCAAAACTGAAAAGTTGCTGATGTTAACTGCATAGTTTAGCTGCTTTACCACTGAAAATATTAAGAAAGTGATAATACAGTTGTAGTAGATAAAGGTGTAGATCAAAAAATAATCAAGAGTATTAAAAAGGTTACAAGATAAACTTGTGTTTTTGCAGATTTTGACACTTCTTGCTCTACTTTTCCTGACATGATTCTTTTCGTATATTTGTTTTTAATCTCTACTCCTTTATAGGTAGCGATGGCAATTATTCCAAAAACAATAGACCATTTCGGTGGCCAACTCGTTTGCCGGATTTAACTCCCTTAGATTTTTTCTTGTAGGGATTTGTGAAAAATAAAATATGACGTCGAACGCATGGCACCAAAACTAATAAAAAAGGCTTAGAAAACTTGAAGTTACCAATTTTCCAGTTTTGCTCTGTATGTCGTTAACAAGTTAACAAAGGAAAGGTTAAAAAGCGCCATGTTAAAAATCTCCCAAAAAACGACTGATTTTGACCACTCTGTACTTTGAAGAAATCTCCATATTTCAATATCTATATCTATTACTTAGTTTAGACGATTTTTTCCATGTAAAGATGCTTCATAATTGAGCTCTACCCAAATTTAAAGTTTCCCCAGCATTGTTTGAGCTGTAGAGGCTGGTGTCATTTTCATTATAAACACTTAAACAAAATCTTGCACATTTTCATTCTTTTGCTTCCACCAAAAAAAAACATCGTATATTTCATGCAAAAAATTAGAAAAAAAACCCTCGAAGACACTAATTTAAAACGAAATAGTTGACTTTGAGCAAACAAGGTAATTTTTTGCAGATATAAGATCCTGGGAGGCAACAGGGATCTCTTCTTCAAAGCAGAACATCGTTTGGTCGGCGACTTCTGTTTCCTCTTTATCCGAATAAAAACCGGCAATAACGACGTTCTAAACCGGGAGAGAAAAGACAAATATATTTTACAAGTACGAGCTACTGCCAACATCAAGGAGGGAAACCCGAAGGTGAGAAAAAGCGGAAGAATTATTGAAAAAAAAAACACAAAAGACAAAAGATAGATTTTAAGTTTGAGCGTACACTCTGGGGTGTTGCCTCATACGTTGACCCTTTCCTTAGGTCATTCAAGTCAAAAAATGGTGAAAAGAGGGAGAGGCAAAAATCTGATATTAAAATTAAAAAATAAAAGACGTAAAAGTGAAAATTTTCAGACAGGTTTAGAGGATTTCTTCTCCTGATTTGCAAAATACATATATGTAGATAAGTTCTATATTGTTGAGGCGGATTCATGTTTTTACAAACTTCTTTTTGGGCATTTCGCTTCAAAAATGTTTGTCTTTAAAAAAGACAGAATTTCCTCACGTCTTTTATTACAGATTGATAAATAGTGCTCCTATTTCGCAATAAGA
>NW_026018916.1:3394377-3398264 GCF_020466585.1 Dendroctonus ponderosae
GACGTTTCGATAGCTATTTTCTGCTATCGTTATCAAAAGAACCTAAATGAACCTAAAAAAAGAGTATGTTAATAAATTGTGTAACAATAGTAGGACGTGAGGAAATTCTGTCTTTTTTAAAGACAAACATTTTTGAGGCGAAATACTCAAAAAGAAGTTTGTAAAAAAACACATATATGTATTGCCTATATTTTTTGCCGTTTTCTTTCTATTACGATTTAAAAATTGCAAATAGCAACAAATCAAAGTTGGTTTGAAATACGACAAACAACCGAAAATCATTGTTTTGCGCAAAAGCTATGAATGCTCCAAGATTTTACAAGGGGCCCAAAAACATTAAGATTAGTGCATCAACTGACAAAAAAAAATCAGTTGATTCGAGCGACGAAATAAAAAGTTTGGGTAGTTTTTCTACTAAGAGACTAAAAAATTCCTTACTTCCTCAAAAAGGATGAACTCAGTTGCTTTCAATCATTTTCTTGATATTTCAAAAATCATTTTCGTTGAAGAACTTTGACCACCAGTAGCAGAGGAGCCGGACATTTTTTCTTAATAAAAGTTGGGTCACCTGATCTTCATTTCAGCCAAAGAATGTCTCCGTGCTCTTTTGGTCATGTGCTCACGGGGCGCCCGGTATTTAAGTAGTAAATTACTAGGGGGGTCAAGTTATTAGAGGAAAGTTAAATGATAAAAAAATTGTTTAGGTTCAGTACTCATCAGAAACTACTGTAGTGGTTACCGTTCTGGATACGAACGATCTGAGCCCACTGTTTTATCCAACTGAGTACAACGCGACAGTGGCCGAGGATACGCCGATTCATCAGAGCATCCTTAAGGTCATTGCTGAGGATGCCGATTTGGGCCGAAACGGTGAAATCTACTATTCATTTGCCGAAGAGACTGACAAGTTCGCCATCCATCCAGTCACCGGCGTTATAACACTGACGCGACCCTTAATGTGAGTTCCTCTCTATCAGCTGCAAAAAAGCTCTCCCAATGGATTTTATATTTGTTTAATTTCATTCCGCAGATACAATGAGGGAACGTACCACGAACTGAAAGTGCACGCTCAAGATCGCGGCATCCAATCACAGTCCGGTTTCGGGTTTAGTGTGGCTCAAGTTCATATTCGGGTGAAAAAAGTGAATCTCTACGCTCCAGAAATCCGGATCCGACGACACCCCTCCATAGTGGAGAACAGTAATGCCGATATTTACGCGATAGTGAACGTGAGTGACAGGGATAGCGGAATTCATGGCGAAATTGATAAATTAGAGATCGTAGACGGGGATCCCGATGGACATTTCAGGATACGACCAACCAGACAGAAGGGGGAGTACAATATTGAGGTGCTCAAATTGCTCGATCGCGAAAAAACTCCCCAGGGCTATCAGCTTCAGCTGCGCGCCGTCGATAAAGGTACGTCTCCAATCGTTCTTTGCTCATCCAAAGTTTCTCCAATCAAACTGTTCTAATTGCCATCGTGGCGCCCAATAGGATGCAAATGAATATCCAATAGCATTGCAACTATAATTATCTATATGGAAATTGTTTCGTACTTATGCAGCTATGTATACATTTAAATATAAATTGGAAATTACCGTGTAGTTCAAGCACTGACTGGGAGCTGCTAATCAGCAACTTTGATATTTTTACTCTTGGGCTCACACTGTGCATTTTTCCATTAGGAATCCCGCCGCGCGAAAGCTACAAATCGGTGCCAGTCCAACTGGCCGATCTGAATGACAATGCCCCAATTTTCAACAAGGAAATCTACGATGTGAAAGTGCCGGAAAGTGCCCCGGTAAACACGCCCCTAATCAGACTGAAGGTGAGCGATCCCGATGACGGACGAAACGCGCAAGTTTTCCTGGAGATTGTTGGAGGCAATGAAGGGGGCGAGTTTCACATCAATCCAGAAACCGGAATGCTCTATACAGCCGTGCCTTTGGATGCCGAAACTAAGCAGTTTTACAGCTTAACGGTGTCGGCAATAGATCAGGGCAATGTGGGCACCCGCAAGCAATCTTCGGCCAAAGTAATTTCGCTTCGACCAAGACTGCTGCTGGTGGTTGGTAACATTGATGGGTTTCAGGTGAAAGTCTACGTGGAAGATACCAACGACAATGACCCGATTTTCGATAAGTCCGAGCTGACTGTTTGGATCGATGAAAATATGCCTGCAGGTACTTCGGTCACGACGGTTCATGCCAAAGACAGGGACCGAGGCGAGAACGCCTACATTTCCTATCTGATCGCCAATTTGAATAAGGTTCCTTTTGAAGTCGACCATTTTTCCGGATTGATCAAAACAACGCAACTACTGGACTATGAGAGCATGCGAAGAGAGTACGTGTTGAGGATCAGAGCGTCGGATTGGGGGCAACCGTATCGCAGGCAAACTGAAATGGAAGTTACTGTTAAAGTAAGTTTTGCTCACACCCGGCAATCTTCTTTTTGCCCAAAATAAACAATTTCCAGGTTCGTGACATAAACGACAACCGTCCGCAATTTGAAAAAATTGACTGTGTGGGAAATTTGCCCAGACATACACCGATCGGAAGCGAAATCATCACCCTTTCGGCCATCGATTTCGATTCGGGAAACATCATCAGTTATCGCATCGTGTCTGGAAGCGAAGACAACTGCTTCAGCATTGACTCCACTTCAGGAACCATCACTGTTTCTTGCGATCTCAACGATGTGCGAGTGAGCGAACGAGAGCTGAACGTGACCGCTACCGACAACACCCATTTTGCCGATATTGCCAAAGTGAGATTCAAGCTGGTGAATACCAAGAAGAACGTTTTCAGCAGTGGTCGATTGCTGACTGACGATACTGGAACTTTCGACTGCAAAGACACTGGGGTGAGAAAACATGGAAGCTGAATGGGTCTAGTGGGCAAGTCTTGATGTTTTTTCAGGTAGCTCGTCGGCTCACTGAAGTGCTGGCTGAAGCCGAAAACAATAACGGTCCTTTGGAGGTGGAGGATTTGCCGATGATGCCCACACGTTACGGCCAAAACGTCCACTCTCCAGAATTCATTGATTTCCCCATCGAAATCAAAGTCAATGAAAGTGTTTTGATCGGGACGATCCTGGTGAGGCTGAAGGCTCGGGATCGCGACTTGGGCTTCAATGGGGAGCTGGTTTATGGGATTTCTGGTAAGCAAAGAAGAACCTTTCTCGGAAACATTCATTTTGAATTGCGGTTTCTTTCCAGGTGGAGATTCCCGATCCCAATTCGATGTGGACATGAAAACGGGAGATCTGAAAGTGATCGGCTACCTGGACAGGGAAAAGGAGTACGAATATTTCCTGAACGTCACCGTCTACGACTTGGGCAGGCCGCAGAAGAGCTCATCCAGGGTGCTCCCGATCACTGTGCTGGACGTGAATGATAATGCGCCGAAATTCGAAAAATCCCTGGCCAGTTTTCGCGTTACGGAAAATGCCTTGAACGGTACTGCCATTTTTCGAGCCAATGCCACCGATCTGGATGAGGGCGATAATGCTAAAGTCACGTACTCGCTGGCTACGGACACTCAAGACTTTGCAGTTGATAAAACCACAGGGATTTTAACAGGTAACAACATTTTTTCAAGCTGAAAGTTTCATTGCTGAACGTGTTTTTTTGCAACGTTGAAACGGCATTTAAAATTGTTCAGCGTCAAATGAAGTGGGATTATTCGCTCTGGTAATACGGACCTCAAAATGCATGTGAAGGGTGTTTAGGATCTGAACGGTCTAACGAATTTTCCAATAAGTTCATTTCCTGCGTTTATCGATTTTTGAAAATCTTATGCTAATTGAGGAATTGTATATACTTTCCTGACTGTGTTTCAATTCCAAATCAAATTCATTCCTGGGTTTCAGTCATTTATTGT
>NW_026018916.1:3398314-3435047 GCF_020466585.1 Dendroctonus ponderosae
ATTCCTGGGTTTCAGTCATTTATTGTCTCTATTTATCAATCAAAATACGTTTCGATGTATTTTTCCACCATCATCAGTTTTTATGTGTAGCGTTGTTGCTTTAAGCCTTTAAGCAGCAACAGCGCTACACATAAAAACTGATGATGGTGGAAAAATACATCGAAACGTATTTTGATTGATAAATAGAGACAATAAATGACTGAAACCCAGGAATGAATTTGATTTGTAATTGAGGAATGTCGGACAAATTTAGTTTTTTTTTTGATAAATCAACGATGCACCTCGTCCATCTGATGCCCGTTTCTGAACATTCGCTTCAGCCCTTCATATGCCGGTTCCAAAAAATGGAAACGAAACCTTCGTTTTACATGTGATGTGAATCTGGTTTCATTCGATCCACTGGTTGCTTGATAATTCGTTTTTGGACTTGAGTAAAATTTTGGGCGGTTTTTCATTTTGGCACCTAGTCCTTCTGATGCCTGCTTCTGATAATTTACTTGAGCCCTTAATGTGCAGGTCTCAAAAAATGGAAAGGGAACCTTTATTTTACATGTAGTTTGAATCTGATTTCATTCGATCTTCTGGTTTCTTGATGATTTGTTCTTGAACTTGAGTAAAATTTTGGGCAGTTTTCCTATTTTGCATCTCGTCCTTCTGATGCCCAATTCTGATCATTTGCTTCCGCTCTTCATTTGCGGGTTTCAAAAAATACAAACGGAACCTTCATATTAGATGTGCGGTGAATCTGGTTTCATTCGATCCACTGGTTTCTTGATAATTCGTTCTTGAACTTGGATAAGATTTTGAGCAGTTTTTCTTTTTTGCAACATGCCGTTCTGAAGATTGTTTCTGATCAACCCGTTCAGAGTTTTGAATGCGAATTTCAACAGAACTTGTTGAATTTTACTGACTTTCAGTTTTTTGGGTTTTTTGGGAAGGTGTCAGCACTTTTCTTGTCAAGTCTTATAGAGTAGATCTCGATAGTTGTAGCCAACATTGCTAGCATAGACAGTTTGTAGCATTAAGAATCCAAATTATTGATTTGGCAATAACTCTGAGACAAATATAGAAATCGAGGGTTTACACATTTTTGCTCGCCAATTTTATCTGCTTTTCGATTATAATCTCGTAATTGTACCGTGCCACTAAAATCTTCGTGTTAAACGAAAAAACATGTTATTCATACAAATTGCATCTTCTAGCAATGTTGGGTAGAACTATGGAGATTTGCTCTGTATGACCGTGAAAAGTACAAACATTTCTCTTCTAAACAGCCTTAAAATTCCTAAAATTTAACTAGTAGTTTAGAGTTACCACGATTTAAAGGTAAAACTTTCAATGACTTCTATCAAGGCCGGTACGTCAGTGAGTCTTGAACTGAAAGGAGACCAAAATTGTGGCGAAATTCTGAACTTAAAAATGTTTTATTAAGACAAAGTTTCTCTTAAGGCCATTTGAGTAACTTCCAAGCCAAGTGGTTAAGTCTATACGCTCACGATCGGTTAAAAATTGTTTGTGGAGTTGTTGAGTTTGTTGCATTCCTTGCTTCCTTTTCATAAAAATGTATGTAGATGTAGAATTACAGACAATTTAAGCAATTTGTGTTTTTTAGAAAAAAAACATTCGGAAAGTTTCAATGAATCGTTTAAACTTTACGTGAGCGTCTTCCTGGCAACGCGAAACTGGAACAGTTCAGAAGCGATTTTTATTCAACTTTCTGAATCTGTAGGACAAAGTGTCTTCTAACTATGTCATTCAAGTAGCTACCTGCTTTCGTTTCGATGAGGCGATTTTTTAGAGAATAGATTGCAGTGTGCGTTTTTTTTAGGAAAAGAAGCACATTTGGATATTTCCGACCAAAACTCAATGACAATTTTTTCAGAACCATAATCAAACTTCGTTCTTCATCGAGATACAGCCTGTAGGCACATTTTGCACAAAATAGCAGCGCAACACGCTTTAAATAAATTGACTTTACCTGAAACCCTTTATACGTGATTTGCAGTTGCCCATGCATTGGACCGAGAGCGACAAGATCTATACGAGCTGAAAATTCGAGCCACAGACAATGGAGGCAAAGGCCCAGACAATCCTCCGTTATTTTCCGAAGCCATTGTGCGAATTTCCATTGACGATATCAACGATAATGCTCCCAAATTCAGCTTACCCAACTATAATGTGAAAATTAGGGAAGACGTTCCCATAGGTGAGGACCGTTTGAGTAGCTTTCGAGCAGGATCAAAGCGTTTCTTTTGCAGGTACAGTCGTAGCTATTGTAACCGCTTCCGATCCGGACTTGGGGCCGGAGGGCGAAGTGCGCTACGCTTTAGAAGACAGCGACAGCGAAGGGATCTTCAAAATTGACAAACTCTCGGGCACAATTCGCACCACCAAACATCTGGACTTTGAGGAACGGCAAGTTCACAGTCTTCTGGTGATTGCGAACGATCGGGGCAACCCCAGTTTGACTTCGGAGGCAACAGTGACCGTAAACGTGGTGGATGTTAATGAGAATGTGCACGCTCCAGTGTTTAGTGATGCGATACTAACAGGAAGTGTGCGGGAAAATATGCCAATTGGTACTTTCGTGATGAATGTGAGTGCTGTTGATTTGGACGCGCGCGGCGGGGACTCAATGGTGGAGTACTCGATTAAAGAAGGGGATGGAATTGGCCTGTTTAGCATCGATAACAAAGGTGAGTGGCTACAGGCAAGTTCACACAGTGGGACTAGTCCGAATAATTGCGTTCCATGTCACATCAATGCGAAAAAAGCCCTCAATTTGCTGGGGTTTCAACGACACCCCATAGAGAAAATGATTATTCATGCGAGACGTTAAAAGTTCGTTCATTTACCACCCGCGGCGCCACACATGCCGAAGACGGTTTGAAAAAATAACATCCCCCGGCTTTGTTCCATACGCAAATGAGGGGAAAGCGCAGGAGTGTAGTGGAAAAATCGAATCATATCCATACGGAAAAATACCAACTTTTTTTTTCAATTTTCGTAAAATGTGTCCTTTATTCAATATATAATTTATATTCAATAAATAATATAATCAAGAAAAACAATTAATTGAGCCTCAAATTCTTGCAATAGAACTTTTTCAAACTCCTTCTCTTTCAGTTGCATTAATTCCCATCCAGCACTGAACGCAAATCACGTCACAAAACATGGCAATGTACGTCAAAGTCAAAGTCAAAGTCAAAGTTCACGTGATTGTTATGACCAAATCTCACAGTGGAATGACGTCTATCAACGCACCCAGACGTCAAATACTCAGCAGGTCACTTCTTGTGCCTTGTTTTGGCTCAAAATGTGTTCAGCAAAACTGTATCAAATGAACCGAAATAAACGCTTAAAAACCACATATCTCTGATATTAAAAATTCGTGGAAATAGCAAATATACTAAAAAAGTAGAAACACAATTATAAATGACAAAATTGAAAATACAAAAAACTCATTTTGCAAATTGGTTAATTATTAAATATAAAATTTCTAACTGCAACTTGGTTCAGTTTAAAGAACGCGATTTGTTAATAACACTTGCGCAAAAGTATGGTTTGTACCCATTTACATCTTCCCTCTAAAATACACTTTGCGCTTCTCGTCGCTGAGAAAAAAAAACGATTTCAGCCTTTTCCTTGTAATTACCCCGGAAACGCGTTTACCAACAGACTTCTGCAGCTTATCTACTAATAAATGCTTGAAACTTGGGCAATTTGGGGATGTTAAAACCCGCTAAAAACAGCCCTTTTTCATCTGATCTGACGCTTGAATAGAACATTAAGTATAATATTTTGGGGCGGCTTAATGAAAATATATATCAAGCCTAATCGCTTTATTGCGGAATTGATCGAAAAAGCCGTATGGAAGTTTCCCACTTTTTAGGGTTTAAATAGTGAAAATATTCGTTCAAAGGTTGCGGACAGAATGGGGCAGCATGCACCAGTGGCCTGTCAAGCTCATCTGGAACTACTCTAATTGATATGGATGGCTTTCCGAAACTTCGGAACATAGATCTTGCTTACGGAAACAAGTTTTGTCTTGTTGGTAATAAATACGAACTGGCTGTTGCCGCGTGGCTTGTTTCAGTAACGTTTTCTCCAAACTTTTCTCTGGGAAGTTAAATCCACGAAAAGTCAACACTTGAACGTGCAAAGATTTTACCATTTCAGTTTAAGCTAATTTCTGCATTTTGAGCTTCACGATTTGTAATTCGGTCTTGTTTGTCAAACACTTTTCAGTTCTGATTAGTGCCGGTAACAATCGCGACCATCCAACGAACAGTCACAGTAAAGCACCAAACAATCTAAGAATTAAGCAACATCCTCATCAAGTGCGGATTTAATTAGAGGCAACAATAGTTGAAAGAACCTCGTTGGGCCGCCCTGATGGTTTTGTCCCTTTTTATCCAGAATCCCGTTTGAAAGCCTGCGAACACCCTTTAATGTTGTGGAATGTAGATAAATACAGATACCGAATACATTTATTTGAGGATGAATTGAAATTGTCTAAATATTGTAAATAATTCAGGTGGTTTCAACTGGGAAAAATATTGAAAAATAAAGCAGTCAAAAATTGGTTTGCAGTGAAAAACAATAATCGATTTGAAATAAACAGGAGAAACATAAGTTCTACAAGGTGATTCATCAACAGTGCCAAATTTTCGGAACATTTATGAGACAGTTGAGAAGAAGCGTCTATACAGATCGAGATTTACTAATGTGGCAAAAATCAGGATCCAGGGCGATTTATATGAAACTTTTCCCATTTGTACACTCAAGTTCAATCTAAAGTTAGTGAAAGTTTCACGTTGCTACTAGCTTTGGTTTGGAGGATGCGACTCTTTACAGCAGAGAGTGCAGTGAAACAGTAAAAACATCCGCCTTGACACCCATACTTATTTAAGCCACAAAAATTCAGGATTATAGGCGAATTTTTTGAAACTTGCTGAATCTGTGGACTAAAGTGTTTTCTAATTATGGCGAAATTTTCTACCTGCCTTAGTTTGGAAAAAGTGACTAAAATCATCCAATTTTAGACCGATATTTACTAAGTTGGCAAAGCTCAAGATTATCAACTATTTTTGATGAAGCTTTCTGAATATGCAGATTACGTGCTAAATATGGTGAAAATTTCAAGTTGGCATTTGAGTTGGTTTGGAAGATAAAATTTTCTAAAGAAGAGCGCAGTTTTTTACAGAGTTGGCAAAAATCAGGATTATGAGGGATGTTTATAAAACGTTCCGAATCTACAGGGTGTCCCGTAACCACATGATCAAAAGGGTACTGCGATATTCTTTGAATCAAAAGGAGACGATCTGCCCTAACTTTTATTAACAAAAAATGTCTGGCTTATCTGCTATTGATGCTCAAAGTTCTTCAAAAAAATTATCTGGTTTGAAATGTCGGGAGAATGGTAAGTACGATGTATTTTGGTGAAACTYGCTGTGAATTTGTAWCTTATGTAAGACTCATATTTTGATGAAACAATYGAGTTCAGCCGTTTTGGACAAGTGGTGAATTCTTGAGTGTCGTGGTACAAAAACTACCAGAACTTTTTATTTGGCGRATGGAATCAATTCATTTTTTTTTGGTTGATGCACTGAAATCATTTATTCACAATCKTGTGCTCTTTGTAAAATCTTGTAGCATTCATAGTTTTTGCGCAAAAAAATGTCTGTTTTCTAGCCACTTAACAAGGCTAGAAAACGGCAAAAATTAGAATGGTGGGGAATTTTTATAAAACTTTCAATTCTCTGACTTGGTAGCGAAAATTGCATTCTAAATATGGTGAATATTTCAAGTTGCTGCTTGAGTTAGGTTGGAAGAGGCGATTTTTTTAAATGACAGAGTGAAGTTGACCTTAACAATCCATTCTGAGACGGGGAGCTACTGAGCTAGAAAAGCTCAGAATTACGGGAGATTTTTATGAAACTGTCTGATTCTGCACGATAAATTCTCTTCTATGATTGGTCAAAAGTTCAAACAACTTTTAATTTGTAAGACGTGATTTAAAAAAGGGAGCGCATTTGGCTAAAACCATCCATTTTGCGACTCGTATTTATTATTCTTCCTTTCCGTCCGTCCAAAAATTATTTATTTTACAAGGTGATTTATTAACAATGCGAAATTCGGAAATACTGGGTGTTAAAGCTCGTAATTTTTGCGTTAATTCTGGAAATATGTGAACTAGAACCAGAAACTTCACTAACATGAAAACTAAAATAGAAATAATTTCTACATAGATTAAGTATTCATGTTTGAAAAAATGAAATCAGGGAACACTCTCACTCAATAATGACTGATTGAACTTTTTTGAACTGAAGAATATAGCGAGCTTCTTTCAGCTGGAAAAATGATTTTCCCACGTATTCCTGATAGTTTGAGGGTAATTTTTGGCGTTTTCTTGTTGAACCAAACACATCGTTCACCCTGTCCTGAGGATTTCAGCAATTAATTCCGCTTTGTTGTTTTCCACCCTTGGCACGAATGCGGATAATCCCTCAGCATTCTAATCTAGCAACAACTAGGGCGTTACACCCTCAACTTGACACACGTAAAGCAATAAAACACGTGGCCGTAAAGTTAAACGAAGCCATTTAAAGTAGATATTCAACCCTGTGTGCTCAGGCTGCCCTTAAGGGCGTAGTTTGCTCACCTTCGCCGACTTTTTAAGATGAATAAACAACAAGCGAACAAAGACTAATGCTAAAATCACATGTTTAGTTAGCGTTCGATGATTGATGTTGTTCAATTTTCGTTTTCAATTTACGAAAACAACAACCCCATTTCGTTTTGATCCAAACTTCGTATCCAATTTTCTGGGGCATATTGTATTGCAGTTTCTCTGTGGAATCAGTTCTTCAAAACCTCGCTCGGCTATCGATCGAAATTTGTTTTCTCCCACCAAATATAACATCTGTTGATATACATGCAGGGCTTTGTTCAATAGAATCGCGTAATGGGATTTATTGTTCTCAATCTTCCATTTTAGCATTTCTTCTTTGCGATTTCAAGTTCAACAATGCCTTTCGATGCAAACCGTTCTTTGATATTGCATACACCCTGCAGCCAGTATTATCCGGCAGATTCTCTCAAGTTTTATTCATAAGCTGCTTCTGGCACATTCCAGTGTAAATTCGCAAATAAAGAGATCAATGCGGTGTCACCTCAGGAATGATTGCACACAATTGAACATTGAACAATTAGGATTAATTGTCGCAAGCTAATAAGTTCATGCACGCCATTATTACGATGCTAATGATATGGGTCAGTGATGGGGCCGATATTCCTGCTTTAAATTGTAGTTGCTTCATTTGTCATTAAAATTAATGTTCTGTTATGATTCACTGTATTAGGTGATAAATTGCTTTTAACAGGAGGAACTATTTAATATTCGCTCATATACATTGTAGGGCGGAATTGACGGCATTGATAAATCATTTGAGCTGTTGTTGTCGATTTTAGTCTTTTATCATTATTCTTCATTTTGGGGTTTTCTTCAAAATATCCAAAGGTTTCGATTGACTACAGCCATTTCTTCCCATAGTCAAGCGGCGACCATTTTTCTTCAATCCTTCATGCCTTGAACACAATCTTCATTATTAATCAGCAATAAACATTCAATTCTTGGGCATTCAATACAAAAAGACCGATTCTTTGATTCAATTTTTAAATGTGCTCTTCACTGATTCAATCTGTGGCTATTTGAAGGCGTTTTCCAACAGCCGAAACTCCGTCTAAACGCGTCCTTAACGAAGATTCAACGCAATTATTTCATGAGCCCCTTAATATCTGGTATGTGAGATTACCCGGGCAAAACGATAAAAGCGAAAGCTTTCTCATCAGGCGACAAGGAGAAAAACTTTTGTCAACAGAATTAATCTCACTGTCGGTTGTTACTCTCTGCGGAAATGAGCGCATTTGTCTTCCTGGAAAGGCCATTCGGGAAAGACACGTTCCAGGGCTTGTGTTTTCAAGCTTTTTCCTTATAATGACAATAAAACACGCATCATAAACTGTGCAACGTTTCGGCTAAGCAAGACGCACCGAGGACGTTTTAGCTGTTTAGGTTCAATTTTATTTGTTGTTTTCATTAATCATTTTACTTTTCCTCTAGGAAATTGAATTTCTACTGTAGTTTTTCAATTTTTGAGGCGTCGTTACTAGGAGAACTTGAAAAAATCACTCCACAACGTAGTCTTTCTTAGTCAAATTTAACAGATATAACGAAATCACCTTTTGCAATGCAATAGCAGACCTCTCCAGTGGATTAAGATAACTTGGTAAACTTTTGATTGTTCAGTTGCACTAGTAAGTTTTTCATAGCTCATAAAATTAATGCTGATACTTATTTAAGTCGTACTAGAAACGTCCCATTTCGTGGCGATTTATGGTGCCCACGAGTGGCATTTGTAACGGCAGAAGTACATTCTCGTTTCCCAACTTTCCGTTATGGCACCACATATACTTTCATTTGCATCGAGCGGCAACATGAGTGCCATATGATAACATAAGTAGGTTTTCTAGTATTAAATTTGAGTTAGGAGTTGTTGGGAAGTTTTATCGCCTGATGTATATTTAGTACCGTAACTTTTACCGGTTTAGAGTTACGGAGTATCAATCATTTGGTTTTCGGAGCCGCGGAATAATTGAGAGGAAACAAAGGCCTTCAATCAAAGACTTGGACAGCTTACGGAAAAATAACAAAGATTATTTCTTCAAGCATTTTTAGAGATAATTAAAGGGAGAGTCAAACGACTTGAAATGCCATTAATAAAATTCAAGTAGCATTTCTCTTTTGCGTCTCCAAGGCGCGGAAAAATTGCCAAAAGCTGATTTCTCCAGTCCACAGAAAATAAAATAAATACATTATTTACGGCAATGGCAAAAATAAGCTTTTTTATGCATTATGTGTTTGATATTTTTGCTTTTTCATGCCAATTTCTGGAAGATCACATTGGGCGCAGATCGAATTAATAACGCTTGTCTTCGGCTTTCGTCTGTTTTCAATAAGTCAAATTGGATTTCTTTGTGGTGGTGTATTGAAAATCGATTTTTTATTACAGCTCAAGATGCTGAGTCGATTGTCTGATGGTCTTTTCCATAATAGTTTGGCATACCTTGTGGACTTTTTATCCTTTCTAATCAAATCCAATGTTTTTTTCCACTTTTTGGTCCCCTAATTGGGTACAATAATTCGGTGTGTAGTTTAGTGCAATTTTTATAATAATAATAATACGCAATTAAATTCCTTTTAACAGTTGAGGCTCTTCTCACATACAGCTATACCTTTTGGGGCTTAAAAAGCAACTTTTCTAGTCAAAGTGAAGGTTTCCCCAACAGTTTTCGAATACTTTGCATACGCTTTCTTGCTGCATGCAATATAGTGGGTTCCTAAAGTTTTCAGCTCTGAGTTCTCCGTATCAGCAGCTTAAAATAATGAAACTGGCAAAACAGCTTTCAACTTAAGAAGTGCATATAAAAAGCACTCGAGTCAATAAGAAAGCTATTGTTCCTGCGTAAAAACCGCTTAAACTCCTGTTAATCATTGCCGATTATTTTGGCTCTGAAGAGTCGAACTGGTCTTTCAGTGAACGTTGCCGTTAATTTCTGGTGCAAGCGAAAAAGTTAGCCTCGTAATTGCTATTTGCCTAGCGCAGCTAGCTAGTTAGCTTGCTTGCATCCGCCGCTGCACGGTTCTGAGCTTCATTCCGAAGCTGAAAGAGTTGGGACAGAGTAAAATAAAATTAACCACATTTTAATGTATGTAAATACTAAATATAATGTTACTTTCGTTTGCACTGCTTTGGCGTTTCGCATTTGATTAAATCTGTTTGCAAAGGTCTATTGTGCTAATTAATAGTACTATACATTAAAGAGGCGTGATTGTTGGGGCACAATAAAGTAATTTCCCGAAAGACAAAGTAATTAAAATCGGGCATTATCGATGATAATGCCTCCAACCTCATCTCGGACTGGTTGAATATCGAACCGTCATGTAAATTTCATTTGGGAAATTAAAAGTGGGTTTCGCTGAATTTATGGCGATTTTCCGTGTTCCGGCAGATTTTCAGCAAGATAGCAAAGCTGGAAAATTATGATATCGGAACGGATCCGCTGCGAAGTGTAAAGATTTACACTCTTCCGGTCTGTGTTTCGAAAAAACTCCATGAAAATGTTCAGTTGTGGATCGGGTTTCTTTGCGTATTAAATTGTTTCAACTGTAATATGAACAACAAATATTTGGACTGCCTAAATACTCCGGCCATCTGTTCCGAACTTGTCACGTCGACTTAGAGGTCCGAAATTCCATCCGATATGCAAAGGGGATTAATGTTACTAAACAACATTGCCGTTATTCGGCTTAGAACAATTTGACAATCTGAAATGGAAAACAATATGCAGTGGCCACCACTCCAATTGCAAATGTTATCAAATAGCCCATCCAGTGGATTAAGTACAATTCCATTCTACAGAATTCGATTTACGTGTTAAAGTTTTATTTAAACTCTATAGATGGATCCAGGTTTCCGTCATTCGAAATCAGTTGGAAACTTTCTTACCCAACATCCAAAAGATGATGGCAAATTCAAATTTGCTCGTTCCAAGCTCCTTTAATATGATTTCCATTGGACACGATCGCTTCTAAAACCACTTACGAAGTTTAATTAGGAGCCTGTCTTGTAGAACGCTCTCGGGCATAAAATAGGTTCAATCATAAAACAAACACTATTTTTAAGAAGTTAAAACCGTAAAAATGGAGACATTAGGAGAACCCATTCGCTCTAGACGAAAGTAATAAGTGTCCAATAAAAACAAGAACGTCTTATCGAGCGTTCGGGATTTTTATTAAGGTGAAAGCCATTCGCGTTAAAAACATCCACAGCAAAGCGAATTAGAAAAATGGGAAAAGTTCTTAGAAACTGTCTGCAGCATATAGGGCGGGTTGACTGTGTGAGTAATTTTTTTGGAATATTTATTCAAATCATAATAATACAAAGTGGAATAACGAAGAAGAGATGATTTCACTGAAACTAGGCCGAACTTTCGGAAGCCATTGGTCTTCGACCTGATGTTGAAGATTTTCAAGGATCCTTCTAACTCGTGCTATGCAAAAAAAAATTAACACCCAAACTAGTTCGATTAGTGACTTGAAATTGCGGCACAATGAAAATGAATATTTCCGCTTAAAACGGACAAGATTTATTGGAATCCGATGGCTGTCTGATTTTAGAGAAGCACGAAAACTTCCACTTGAAGTTCAAGAATCCGGTAAATATGTGCTGGCGCTTAGCTAAAAATTCGCACGTTCAAACCAGTTCAAGCAGCTGCAGGAAAATCAGGTACAGGAAAAAGGATGTTTTGAGCTTGAATCTGGGAAAATTTCTGTTGCATAGGATATTTGCCTAATTCTACAAAAATCTAGAATTGGTACTTGAAAATAAGGAATCGTCCTAACAGGCCGAGGTCCTCCGGCTCGCCTAAAGTAGTAAGAGTAGCTGCATGAAATTTTGATGCAGAAAAAGGAAATTTTGAGTAATATTCTAGAAATAATCATTAGAATCCGATAATTATAAAAGCTCTGAAACGTGGGACTGAAAAATTTAAATACTCTTGTGGTGTCGCCTAATAAAAAAAACTCTTAAAACCAGTAGAACCGATAGCGTTTTGAAGTTCTGGCGCGATGAAATGAAACCTTTCAGCTTCAAATCAGGAACTTTCATCGGAAGCTAACTATTGAGTGATTTCAGGAAATCCTTAAAGTTTGTACTTAAATTCCAGAACTCTCCTAACATCTGTTGGCGCTGAATAAAAACTCGGATCTTCTGATTCAGGACAGAAAATGCTTGAAATTTTACCGCAGTTCAAAGAAGGTTTTGAGCGTTAACCCTGGAAAAATTCATTGCAATCCAGGCATCGCCTGATTTTGGAATCGCTCTCGAACTTGCACTTTAAATTCATGAATTCGCCCATCATGTGGTGAAGCTTATCAAAACAGCTCTCGTAACCAACAACTCGTAAAGTATTAGAAACAACTGTTTGAAATTTTGGCACAAGGAACGGGATATTTTGAGCAAGAATTGCACAAAATTTCATTAGAATCCAATGATTAGCTAATTTTAAAAAATTCCTAAAACTTCTGCTTGAAATCCGAAATTACTTGTGATGGCGCCTAATAAAAAATCGTAAAGTAGTAGGAATAGCTGCTCGAAATTTTGGCGCAATGAAAAGGATATTTTTAGTTAGGATGGTGGAAAATTTAATTAGAACCGATGGTTATCTAATTTTAGAAGAGCTCTAAAACTTGTGCTTGCAATTAAAAAATTCTTTTGGTGTCCCCAAATAAAAAAGTCTTAAAACTAGTAGAACCGGTAGTTTCTTGAAGTTCTAGCGCGATGAAAGGGAACTTTGGAGTCTCAAAGCTATAACTTTCATCGGCAGCAAAGTTTTGCGTGATTTCACAAAAAACCGTACAACTGTGTTGAAACTTTTACTCAAATTCATGCACTCGGCTAAGATGTGACATAGAAAAATGTTCAAGGAAAAATTATTTTCCACGCCGCCCCCAAAACACTCGAAAATCTAACCAGTTTCGGTTGAAACCCAGTTCACACAACAGCGAATCAATTAACCATTAATCGAGTTAAATATTCCGAACAAAAATGAAGCTAAAAATGATTAAGGGGTGGCAAAATGGGTTACACATTTCGAAATATCCTCGTGAAATTTGAATTTCAAGCAGTCTGAAATGTATGCATATGATTACATTGAAATCCTGCAGGCAGCAGTTTTTTCGTGTTTTTATGAAAGCAGCCTACTCTTTTGCATGGCCATTGTTCAGCTATTTTTCTTTTGTTTTTGGAATGCTAATGAGCCATGTTTACAAATGGTTAAGCAGCGCCCACACTGGTTGTTCTACAAAATTTTTGTCGGCGCGTATAGACCACATGCCCTACGGATATCCTAATCATAAGCAATGATTAAACAGTGTCTAGCTTATCTAATAATAGATAAATAGAGTTATAGCAGCTACTAGAATGTTCAGTTAACGTAAGCGAAAAAATGCGCTAAAGTGCCATTCCCGATGGAGGAATAAATGGAATGTCCAGGACACTTTAGATAGTTTTGACCCATTGCCATGCGAAGCATCACTTTACAGCTGCGAAAATCGGCAAATGAATCATGCATTCCTGCCAGGCAACTGCAACACCTATAATTTCGCACAATACTGTGCTTTTATGCCCGACTTCAAAAGCTTCAAAGTCACTCGTTACCAAAGCGTTTAATGTTTTGAATATGCCTCGTTGTAATAACTCTCTTTAAAAGAGAACGTACCAAGCCCGTTTTACGGTACCACGTATATTAAAACGGTACTATTGTCAGTTAAGAGCGGCCTGCGAGAACGCTATCAGATAATTGAGATCAGAGCTGAGATTGGAAATGCGAATTAAAATAAGAGACTAAAGAAATGTGAAGAACTAAAAAGAATGTTTAATTATACCCGTAGGTAGGCGCTCTTAATGTCTGATACGTCCACATCCTTGGCTTAAAAGCAACTGAAAACTACCAGCAAATTAAAAGATTTAACTGATTTTACAGTGGTTTTGGCTAATTTAGAATGAGACAAATCCACTTCAGAAGCCGCAAATCTTTAAAGGATGACGAAACAAGCTCATTTAAACAACGGTGCAATCAAGTCATTTCTACAAAACCTTTTCGTAGACACTGAAAGAACCAAATTTCGCTCTCAGGGCTGAGAGTGCAAAAAAACAATGCTGAAACCAGAACAATGTTAACACGCAGAAAACATGCTTATTCCAGAAGCTTGAGGGAAATTCAGAGTTACTAAAGACTTGCATTCAAACCAGCTGCACAGTTGCTTTGATTTAATTCACCTCCCGAGTTAATCTTTTTGCTTCTCGGCTGGTTTTCTGTTCACAATGACGGACGTATAGTCATTATTTCGCGATTAGCAGTGTTTTTTAGTGCTGCAGTGTAGAGCGCATTTTATCGTCTTCCGGCACATTCTCCTGTAATCGTGTAGGGCTTCGTCGTGGTCGAATAAGACACTAGTTGCGAGAACGGTCTTTGTATTAACGGAACTTAAATTGAATGACTATCGGGCAATTTTTAGTACAGAAACTGAAGGTGAATGCCACTATAGAAGAACAATGTCTCGAAAATCTTTTTCATTTTGCATCTTAATTTCCATTAAAGTTTTTAACGATTTCCTTTCACATGGGGCCTACTCAGAGATCGCAGCAGCTCCTAAATGAAACCGCCAAAGTAATTTACGAGAAACTGCGATCAAATAAAAGGAAACCTTTTAGGAGCTCGGTTAGATTGAAACTGAACGATTATTTGGGCGCACGCCTCAAATCAAATTCCTAGCAAAAGACACAGAAAAACATTTTATCCAGGCCCCGAATTTCGTTTTATGAACTGGAAAAATTCACTCAGGTTTGAAGCTTACGGAACGCTTTTAGTGGCCCGAGTGACTGGGCAATTTGCAAGGAATACAGCACACATAAGGAAAATTCAAAGATTTCGCCTTCGACTGACTGAAATTAGACAGTTTTCTTCGAAAATTTTTATATTGCATTTACTACATGGACGGACATTGGCTGCTAATCGTTGAAAACTCTCTCTCGTAAATAGAATTCACTTTCAACCGAGTGATTTGCCGCAAATTCTTGTTTTACCACCTGATAATGGTTGTTATGTGGAATATAACCATTAAATTTCCCATACATCATGCCAACATTGAAAGATTTCCAGCGAAAAAATGCCTGAAAGGTTACAATCCTTTTAGTTGAATTGCGGAAGTCAATTTCACGACACCAAAGCTGATTGAATGTCGGCGATCTTTTCACCCGTTTGAATGTTGAGCGGGTTTTTTACCCAGGGATAGAACTTTTTAGTGAGACCCTTTTAAGGGCCCCAAGTATAAAGCGCTTGATAACAGTGTTACAATATCCGTGTTCTTATATCTTAATGTTCCTCTTTGGGGTGCATGAATCTGAAGATTTTCCTGAAAACGCTCTTGTATGGTAAATTTTCGCTCAATTCACCCCCGTAGCACTTGAAATCCTATTTGGAACTTTCACATTTTATAAGGAATTCAGGCGGCTTTACTTTTACTGCGCTAGACAGGTTGAATTATAGTTTTTTTAGGAGAAACTATTCATCTTTTGATTCGAAACAAGACACCAAATAATTCACGGGTTGTCTTCATTTGATACTGTACTTGTTCGTGCGACTGATCGAACGAAAACATAATGAGCGCGAATGGAACCGCTCACACCAATCAAAAAACAAAATCTGCATACATTTTTTCTGGATCTGAATCCGTTAATGTTATTTGTAAGCTTTAATCAAAATAGTCAATTTCAATGCAAAACGCACACATTTAATGTACAAATCCAATGGATCAGCTTACCAATCAATCAGATTTCAAACTCCTACAACTGTTTGTTAAAATTCATGTATCAATTAAAACTTCCTCATAGTGGAATGTTGCTCCTCAATCAATTTACATGTTGCTGTAATAATCAAATAGCAGATTATTGCGAATACTTCGTTGTTCCACTAATTCCAACGCATATTGTGACGATTATTCCTTTCATTAAACCGATTTGGCCGCAAGTGAGAAAATGTTGCTATAAATTAGAATGTAATGAATTTAGTGTTGGCCATTGTGCGCGCCATAATTACTGTTTTGAGATGATAGCGGATCAGTGAGTTATTTGAGGGGGAGTGGGAATTACTGCTGTGATTTTTAGACAAAATTCCGCAGTTTTGTGTTGAATGGTTTAATACACTTCTAGTGGTGGGTGGATGAAAAATCGCCAAATGCCGATTAAGGAAACAGCAGGAAGTCTAAACTCGTAAAAAACTAAATGAAGTTGAAACCGTTACATGTATGGAAAATTTTCGATTTCCAACTCAGTCATGTGTGGAATGGTGAAAGCAAATGCAAAGTAAACGAGTTAAAAAGTTGCTTTCAATCAATCAAAATTAAAAAATTTGCTGCTTTAAGAGCAAACTTGAAGGAGAACACAAAATTATCTAGTTTATAACTTAATGTACTGTTAACTTTCAAGTTACAGCTGTCTGATTTGGAAGTTTCGATTTTTACAATGTTCAGCAAATATCAGGAAGAACAAAGATTCTAGAATTTCAAGCAAAATCTGTTGCGGGACACATTTTGCATTGGGTTTTTCCAAACAAATTTCTCAGAAACGAAAAATACTCTACAAGTGCTCTATAAATGTCGCCAAAATGAAAATGAATATGAATTTGAACTCAAACCTTAAAAATTGTGTGCGCTTCGTCAATGTTGATTTGAAAATAAACGCTTGAAAAGTGTAAACTTGCACCTAAATGCCTTATATTAAAATTTTGGGTGAATTTTTGTCACAAAGCTACCAGAATTTGCTTACGCACGTTCATGTAACTGATTCTTAAACAACGTCAAAAATAGTGGCGTCATGTTTCAGTCGATTTCGCAATTAAAAAAAGACAGGCAAATCTAAAACTAATTTTTTAACAATAAAACATAAAACTGGAACCCATATTTGCATATCGGAAACGGTTCTTTGAAGACAAGCCGCCAAAAAAAAATTCCCAAAGTTTAACAATTTCTTGTGAAGGAATCAATGGTTTAATTGGAACCAAATCCGCACTATCAGATCAGTAAGCTGATTCTTCTTGTATTGAATACTGGAACCCAAATTTTCATATGCAAAATGAGCTTGATGCAAAAATCCAAAGGGGGCAAAGTAATGCTAAACTTACCGAAAGCTGCGTAGTGCCACCTGCAAAGAAAGAAGAAAATTTGTTTAATACAGCAGGAAATCTGACCAAAGCTAAACTTATTTGAAATCAGCGCTGCAAAGAGATATACATATAAATAAATAATCCAGAAAACTTTCGGTACTCGTCGGAATATTAAACTCAGTTCAAGCTAAAAGATTTACAGATTAGCGATCATTCTTACCAGCTTTTTGCAAGCTGGTGCCCCATCCTCCATTTTCTACCCATAAACGTTCGAAAAGGTCGCTTGTACAAACTACTGCACTTGCTGTAAGGGCCACAAATATTATATATTTCCGATCTAAGAACCGGATTCATACGACGCAAAGGATTATTCACCAATTTCGTTCACAGTCGGTATCAAACTGAATATTCATTCAAAAAAAGACACTGAAGTACAGCACAAACATGATTCTTTAATCAATTGCTTTGCTTGTCGGCTCTTTCCATGATTCATTGCTCTGCTATTGCTTGGCAGTTCGATTTCAGTTTGCTTATTGTTGACGTTTTTGTAGCGAGTGCCTGTAATGAAAGAAAATTTAATTTTAAATTTTGAGCCATTTGTATTTGTCTGGATTGCATTCAGCTGCAGATATTAATGCGCAACGCCAATACTAAAATTGAAAACCGAATTAAATCTGTTTTTTTAATCAATAAAAAAGTCTTGAAAAGACAGCATATTTTGATAAAATTGTGTGTCCTAATCTTCATGGTGGCTTCTAAAATGTTATTTTAATTTCGCAAAAAACTGCAAAAATTCAACATTTTTCCTGGATAAAATCCAAGTTTGCCCAAGTTTGATGTTGACGAAAAAAAGTATTATATTTATCCAAGACCAGATTAATCAAAATTTACCCAACACACAACTGCGAATAGTCCCGACGGTCCAACTTAATCGTAAATTTCAGCATATAAGCCGAACTCCTGCGGGAATAATGGACTTTGTTTATATTCTGGATAAATTAGGTTACACTTGAGGAACCGTGACTTCGATGGGAGTTCCGTTTGTATTAGCTAATACGTTTATTTAGCGGCACAGAATGGCAATTTGGCCAATTTCGATTGTTATTAAGATCCTCGCAGTTATGTTTATATCGTTAATGGACAAATCGAACGGGGTCTTAATCTGTTAACCAGCCGGTTTATAGAATTAAGCGGCACTAATTCAGAATTGCTGATGCAATTAAACCTAGGCGATTTGCTGCTGGTCATAAACTCTCTAGGTTGTGCTTACCAAGCGGATGATTATTCAGAAAAAATCACATTTTCAAGTCAATTTCCGTAAAAATATTCTCATAATTACCGCCATTCGGCCAACAGAACCAAATGGAATTATCGGCAAATGCACAATTGCAAATTTCCATATATCGCAGTACTGCCAGCACACAGTACAGCTTTAATCAGGATTATGAATTTAAAATGGCCAAGAATTCAGTAATGCACCGTTGTTTGTGTTTCCAATCGACACAGACGGAATTGCTCATTCATCCTAATTTTCCGGTCCGTGTAGACCGTTTTCCAAAGTTGATTTTCCTATCGCATTGGCTGTTTGTAGGCTGTTTAAGTTTCCAACCGAGTGCCTTTCTAGTTAATCAGATTATAGGTCGCATGTAATGCCCAGAGGGTTCACTCAATGATTAAACGAATTCAGTGGCTTGTTTCATTAATGCAATAATCACACTTTTAAATAGTTTCTTATTGAAGAGTTAAACGCGGATTTTAGCTAAGAACATTTTGCCTGATTTTAGAGAATTAACTGAAAAATACTGCTGGAAACTAATGTATCTTCCAAGCAGGACTAGTTTCCAGTCAACATCGTGACCAACATGCAAACGAGCTTTTTAGCAGCACACCGCAGGAAATTAGAAAAAGCCGCGGGAATATTGCAAAGAAGGTGTCGGAGGAAAATCGAGAAAATAATCGGAGGGCACTTGCAAATATACGGCTGACCCAGTTGCAGATAAAAGCGGACCAAATTACTTTCGTTAATGTTATTCACTTAGAGCTGAAGCCTCAACTTCTGACCCTGCAACTGCGACCTCATGTGTATTTAATACGTGCTAAAATAGACATTTTAGCCATCCAGAAACACAATATGGAGCTCGAACACGAGCTCGAATATTGTTACCTAAACCTTCCAGGATTGTAAAATAAAACGACGATTCCGGCCCGAAGCCTTTGAATGTCAATATCGTAACGCCCATTTATTCCACCTGGCTTTGAAAGTGTGAGCTTCGAAAACAACACAAACAAGATGTTATTGCCCTAAGAAATTTCGTGACGTAAAAACAACCAGTGCAAAAATTGCTTAAAATTAAATTCTGCAGCTTCATATTTGCAAACTGCCAAACTTGATGCTGCCAACAAAGATACAAAAATAAATATTTTTTATTTCATGTTAAAGTCCTTTCAGCTTTGTTTATCTGCCGCTGAGTCAAGCTGCTTACACTGTTTTAATTACAGATGAGCCTTTAGTGAACAAACACCAGGCAATTTTAATTGTATCTTGAAACAAAACAGACGGGTAATTTTATGCAAGAACTTTTCAAAATCGAGTTCTTACTAGGAGAGTACTTGGACCTTAGGCGAAGCCATAATAGTGACCAAAAATTTTCAATTAATCAATGCTACCGCAGTATTGGAAAAGTTCCAATTGGTTATTGATTATACATTGTTGTTAACTCCACCTACGCCGACTGTCTAATTGTTAATTTTGCGATATAATTAAAACAATATATAATCCAGTGAATATTTGCGCATCAAACTAAATTTAATTAACTGCCTAGTCCATTGATATTTGACTATATGAACCAGACGCAGAAAACAACAATTAAAATATATTTTAATGAAGCAGGTCGCTCTTTATGCGAATTTAGTGAAACTTTACCTGCTATAAAATGTTGCGAAATATAAACATTTCCATTGCGATGCGGGTCTTTGTCTAGAGCCCCCACCGGAAAATTCCAGTTCGAAAATATTGTTAATTAGGAAGAGCTCACCGACTACACAACGAAATAAAAGTATTAAGAGTGCACAAGCATTTTAAGATCGCCATTAGAGTAATTATTATAACCGAGGGGAGAGTTGGAAATATTACATAAAATTTCAATTACTCAAATGTGTCTCCGAGGCCGGCCGCTGGGGTGCGGCTCAAAATCATCACTGCCAGCAAGTCATTACTCAGATTGATACCGACCGAATGTAAATTAAATGCCCATTGAAAATAATTGGGCTGAAAGCAACATCCTATCGAATTTATTTTTGAAAAATCCTGAAGAATTATGTTTTTAGCAGTGTTTTCTCAATGTCTATTCAGTGCTCTTAAAACATGCGCATAATGTTAATTAATTTGCCAGGTTGCGAATTCGCGAAAAACATCCTGCAAAAGTGCCCAGAAAGCGCTAGAACAAAAATAGAAAGAATTTTTATAATGCAACAAATTCTATGTAAAACAATCATCGTCAGCTGTAATTCTGTCAACAACAGCATTTCTTCAGGTGTCCATTCTATTTTATTTCGGTTCTAGTTTCCAAATTCTGAAATGTGGATTTATCAATGGAAGAGACACGAGAGCGAATAAATGTAGTGAAATTCTCCAAAAAACCTGCAAAAATCATTGATACTCCAAGTGATCTTTCAATATATTCTACCAGTTTGTTCGTCAATAAATTATTAGATTCCTCCCGTCTTCTAACCATAATTTCCGATCTGAAGGAAACTGGTTTTGGTAATTATAGTTCAATTAAAATAAAATGTTATTAAAACATATCAAATTGCGTACAAAATTAAAGTATTTTACTAATCCATTTTTCTCAAGTAATGGCGAAAAACTTTCAAAACAAAATTCGACGTCAATACCTTCTTTTTGTCTGCACTATCACTTAATTTGCGTTTTTGGTCCTGCGGATCCATTTCCATAATTACTTTTCATCACTTTTTAATAATTTCCCCCTTTGTATCCGGTTGCAGATCGAAAACGGGTCGAGTTTCATTAGGAAAACTAGCGGTCTAATCATATTTTGATTAGATTAGAACTTTAAATACTTGGGCCGGCAACAAAATTCGCTTTTCGCAAGTTTTACGTTTTGCCTCAATCTCTCAGTAATTTGGTCTAAAATATCCGGGATCTACTTTACAGGCCGGTCACGCGGTTCGGCCGGCAAACTCCGGAGTTATATTGCAACTTTTTACTGATTTATACTCCGACAAAGTTAAAAAGTGGATTCTTTGTTCAGCAAAGTTGAGGTTTTGCTCTGATAATATGATAAATGGTATTAAACTGCCACTGGAGAAGTTGCATGTAACCGAATGAGAAATTTTTCAAAAGTCTTCTCAATTTTAATTAACGATCGAGACATTGTTAAACAAAGTTTAACTTTTGTTGCCTTTGTTTCACACAGTCCTTTCCTTCACTGCTAGATAAAATAATTCGCTTGGAAGTTTTCAACAATCATTATTTGAGACAGTAGAACGTGATTCGAGAAATTGAGAACTAATGAGAAAACATTGAAGTTGGCTTTTATTCAACAACTTCGCCAAAATCCCTGCTTCCCTAGTTTTGAAAATCGCGTCCCATGGATGGTTGTATAAGCGAGAAATCTAATGCAATGCAACAAAAAACCGACTCCATTTCTCCTCATAAACAAGTCGATCTCCTTCATTCGATTTTTCGGTGACATTCAATGTGTTTCGCCTCCATTGTGGGCCCTTTCAGCGTTTTTGCCTCCCAATAAATAAGGAAAACGGCGGCAAAAAGGTGCCGTTTTGAGACAGTAGTAATCGCCCCCGTGATATATACGAAAAGGGTGAGATTTAATATAGAAAAATAATTTGTGAGAATACTGCTGGGGTTTTTGCATAACTACTTAGATTTAACTGATTTAGGTGCTACACTCAAAGCAAGGACAGTTTTTGTCTAAGAAAATCTTTACAGTGAATTACCGAAACATATGCATATTTCCAGTCGCTTCGAGGCATTCAGTCAACAAATTGAGAACTTAAAGAAACCTCGCTTCAGAAATTTTCCAACAGGCAGTGGAAAATTAAGATGAATGCTCCATTTTCTTCGCCTCGATTGGAAATGCGAACAGTGCATTACTCAACTCGGCATTCGTTTTAAATTGATCACCTTATGAAAAATGCATTGTCTACCTCAAACAGAAATGCACGGCGAGAGGTGCGAAATGACCCAATTTTGTATGCACAGTGCAATTTCGGTAAATATACACGGATTATTTTTCAGCCAAGTGCGAGAATTTTCATGTCGATTCGCTTTCCCGGCTGCTTTGTAGCAAATAAAAAACGGAAAATTAATCAAATGCAAAAATCACATTCTGGACGGCCCTTTATCTCTATTAATTCAGCTTAAGCCAGTCTTAAATGCGACTAAGTCTTTAGGGACCACATGTAAACGAGGGGTCTTAATTGCCGCCATCCAGATAATGCATATATTATTAAATTATACTCGGAGCAAAGCGACTTAGTTAGGCAACAATTGATATATCTAAAGCCATTAAGTACTAACTTTGTGCCGATTTGAACATGCTTAACAGCATTTGTTATTAAAATACTGATTTTTTACTCATAAGTAATTTCATATGCAAAAACTTGAATATTTCCAAACTAGAAAGTCCTTAACTCTAATTAAGCTCGATGGTCGTTTTGAACATTTTACTGTCCTGATAGAAACCAGCCATCGATCGAACATAAAAACTCCACTTTAAATGCGGAATATATTTTCAGAAGTTCTGCACAAGATTTACGTCTAATGCGATATCCCTCGAGATTAGAGCATACTAAAGACCACTAAAACTTGTTGATATATTAAAACCAAGCGTTTCCCTTAAAATTCCGAGAGCCATCAGGTTTTACGACCTCCATCAATATCACTTATCCAGCGAAAGGATAATTTCCTGCTGTCTCTCCTTTCAATCATCCATTTCCGTCGAAAATCTTATCCTGCATCGATCGCGAATGGTGGATTCATGATGTGAACGTTGCGGTTTGAATTCGGGCGAAAATATGCTATCCAGGTACTTAATTGATGTGAATTTGCCTCGAATGGACTTAAAGCGATAAGATTTTAACTTAATTATTTAATCAATTGAAGGATGCAACTGACAATGAAATACTAAGCTGAGACAGCTAAAATATTTTTAGCAAAATCAACCGCTCACTCAATTGTACAGTGAAACATACAGATTTCCCAACCAACTATTTAATTGCCGAGCTGGAAGGTGGATCGAATAAAATATTCGCCCCTAAACTTCAGAGAGACATGGAAAATTACATTTTCCGGTAGACCCGGCAAGAAAAAGAGATTCTCCTGAAGGGATTGGAAACGCAAAGCACAATGATACCTTTTGTAGGAAAAGTTACCGCGGAAATCGGGAGCTTTCCTTTGAGATATCGAATCGCTTCGAGGATTAAAACGATTGCGGGATGCATCGAGAGCTGCCTGATATATCAAGAGAAACCAAACGAAGGATAATTAGAAGCAATAAAATCACTCGAGTACGAGTTAAATTGGTGAAAGAAGATGGTTTTGGTACATTTTTAGGCCAATGCATAGCTTTTGAAAACGCGACTATTGAAAATTGACCAAAAAATCTCCGATATGTTCCAAAAAGCTCTTGAAATTTTAGCCTCCACAAACGGAGTTTTACCAAAATTCCTTAAGTCAATAAACCAAGTAGGGATTCAAAGAAAACTTTTTTTAAAATCAGTTAACGCGATTATATTTCTTGAACGGTGACTTTGCCATGCCAGTTTTTCCTGAGCAAGCCGCAAATTAATTATTCTTCTAATGTTTTCTGTATTCATTTGAGCGTTGCAGAAACAAGTTTAAAATATATTTAATTTCGTCAGCGGGGAAATTGAAAACGGAACGTTTTCCAGAGTTTTACTGGGCGAAATATAAAATGTATATGCTAATGAGAGTAAGTGAAGCAATTTCCATCCAAAACAGACTTCCAGGATTATTAATAAAGCAACTCAACCGCGAAAACATATCCCGTTGTGGAATATATTAGGGCTTTGAGAGATTTTGAGGGAATATACAAGGGCAAGAATATTTCATGCACAAGTGGCGTCTTTTGACACTATCGGAATAATTGCGCAAACAGTTCCGGCAAATAGATTAGTACTCAGGGGCTTGATTAAAAATTGACGCCGCTTGATTTATATTGCGACGAATTTTAAATTATTTAATATTTAGTGCATCGAGTACGAGCATAACAAACTGCAAATACAAATTCATAATTTTATCGCAATTTATTCCATTAGGGAATTAATGGTCCCTTTCTGTTTACTATAAACGACATGAAATGGCTTATCGAATTGCACATATATTTAGCAACAATATACATAAATTGCCATGTTTAGAAAAGCAATATAGATATTTGTCAATTTTGTTATAAAATCTGTGATTCGATCGGCGGACAGCATCTTGTTCCACTATATAAATTGGACTCCAATTCCAAATCCCATATTTTCCCCAGTTTACAGGCAGATTTTACGATCGAACTTGGATGTTCGAAATGCTCATAAAAGAGCACAGGTGGCAAAAGTGAACGGAGACGTCCCTAGACAGTAACATTCTCTTGCAAAATGCCATTTTTTACCTGCAAATAAAATCCCAACAAACTAGAACCATTGTCGAATTTCCTTTCTGATTCTGGAATTTTACAAATATTCGTAATATAACTGAGCTCCAGCTGTAAACACACTGTTGCAAAATTAAAGAATTTCCTCTCAGATTCGCTTGCTTACCAAGCGAAATCGGGAAAAATGTCTTGAGGCTCGAACTTTCAACAAGAGGAGCTTGCCAGGAGTTGTAAAGTTCCTGACTTTGTCAGTTCCGCCGCTTTAAATTTATTGTCTGCAGTTATGACGTGGAAATTTTCAACCATCGCAAGTTACTTTGCTTATTTAATAGTTTTATGGCCGTCGATGCATTTATTTCGCATAACTGCAGTTGCATGCAAAGAAATTTCCAAACAATTCTGCACTACAGCGAAATTTACATTTCTTAATGATTCCCTACACGATATCAGGCTAAAATGAGACAGTTTTTCAACCAGCTTAAACTCACATACTTAAATTCCAACGTCTACTAGAGTTCATAAATTCCAACTTTTTAACTTTAACAGGCGTTTTACCACACAAAGCACCACAAAAGGAAAAATTAATTGCCCACCGAACATAAGGCTGCGAAATGCTAAAACCAGATAATCTACGGCTCCTAAGAGTTGCTCTTTTTGTTCGCATTTTCTCCACTTTTTAACTCATACAATGCGTTGATAAATGGCATTTACGCTTAGAAATTTACCAATTGGCTCTTCAGAAGAAAAAATAATTTGTGAAATCAAATTAATACATAAGCGAATACTCCAGCAGAGGTTTCTCTGTTTAATTATTTACACGGAAAACTCTGTAATTATTTAGGAACCAGCGTGTTTGAGCTGAATATTGAAGCTTCTGAAATCGCAGACGATTTAGTGAAAGTTCTTAGGTTCTTGTGAGGTATAAATAGTTAATTTCTATGCCGAGTATTGAACAGGAAAATAATGGGGGTTTTATGAATTATTCAGCCCCAGCTTACATATGATTGGTTGTTGGGTTTTTTGTTTTTGCCCTAACGACCTTAAGCTGCCAACTAACGAGTTGTTTAACCAATTTTCAACATTACTAATACAAACACCGCTATCTTTGTAAATTCAAAATTTACAACCAATGTTGCGGGAAAAAAGATTATATTTTAAATACACAACTAAACAGTCGGCTACTGAGGCGCTAAAACAAGAGGTTTTTGAAAGCCCTCGATGTTAACTTTTTTGCCCATTTTGTACCTTACAAAGTGGGTTATAAGCAGGTGGTTTTCGCCGTTTGATTAATGATTTTTGCGCCCAGAAAGCGATTTAAAGTGTAGAATTGTTGGACTAAAAATCAATTAAAAAAAAAAAATGTAGCGCAAAGACACTTCACTAGTTCAGCCTTTCAGCCACATCTCTATTATAAAACTAAAACTGATCAAAACTGGCAGAGACAAAAGCAAACGTTAATTACTGAGCATAAAGACTGTGAAAAGCTAAAAGCAGATAATCTGCGGCTTTAAAGAGTTACATTTTTGTGCGTTTTTTTTTTCTTTTTTCTAACTTGCAAAGTGCGTTTCAAATACGTCGCTCTCGCATTTTAATAAATGGGTTTTCCGCTCAGAAAGTTGCAAAGGCTATTCGAAGTGTGGGATTTTATGATTTAAATTTGATGGCGGCGTGTCAGGAACTTTTGAATACCGCCTAATATAAACGTGGAACATAAAACAATGAAAAAGTCAAGCAGAGGCTTTACAGGAGGATTCAGCCTCTCAATGGAGTAACAAAAGGATGCATTATTAATGGTTTCGTTGTACGGGGATTTTTAGCGAACGATTTCCATTATTGTCTGTCTCAAATATTCTGCTTATTCATCATTCATTTTGTTTAATTAAATACAATATTAATGGTTCGCCGGCAATTCGTTTTATATACTATAAAATACACCAATAAGTTGCGCTACAGAAAAATGAAATCTTGATTTAATATGCACTATCTGAAACTGCACTATCTGAAAAATCCTCTCGCTATAACCGAATGAAAATTTCTTCGGTTTCGTATGCCTTTTATTCGTTTTGCTTTTGACAAAAGCCCCATGAGATTCCGCCGTCATAAAATATCAGATATCCAATTTGAAATATAATGTAACAAGAGATAAAACTCAAGTGGGGGATTCGTACAAGTTTAATTATGTGCTTTTTCAATAAGCTGTGATTTTTCCGAATATTAAACTGTTGCAAATATAAATTTGGTACCGACGTTTCAGTAGCACGCATGGTTACCATCTTCAAAAATGAGTTAGCAATTTCTCATCAGACAGGCTAATGTTCAAAATCAATATTTTGTGTATCACCTTTTTATGGTTATTCCTGTTTGTGGATTTTTAATAAATAATAATCTTTCTCTTAAATATTTCATCAATTTTCCGAAGCACTTTTTCCATGTCTGACTGCATTCTATCTCTGCATATAAATCTGCTTTACAATTGTTCGCTGGTAGGTTCAGTTTTTTCGTCAGAAGCTTCTTTAATTTCTTCTTCAGATAATTGATGCTTACACAGTCGTTTGTATTTGCATCGTTTCATCAAATACGGTCATGTCAAATGTCTTTAATACTTGTTTTTTCTTAATTTTTTGTTTCACACATGTTTAAATATTTTTTTCCTTTCTTCCAGATTTGCTTGTGCATCAGCTGGATTGTTATTCGTATTTCTTTTCTTGTTAAATAAATAACAATTTTCGATTCACTATTAATGCGGGCATACTTTTTCATCCAATATCTGGCTGATCGTTTAATGCGACACTAGAGCCGGATATTTGTTTGCTATTAATTTATAATCCATTTACTAAATCCGTTGATGGCAATTCATGGGAGCTCCGAGCTTAAATTAATATAATAATCATTAATGAAAAAAATTACAATATAATGTACGGGAAGTGATTTATTTACCTACGACAATAGTTGGTGGTCTTTTATTGGAATTTTCAGAAATTTTTTCGGGGATAAATCATCGTTGGCCCGAATTTGGATTTATCCTCTATATGCGAGTTTCAAATCAATTTAAATGTCATTAGGCTTTGTTCCATTTAGAGATTAAATATTAAATTATGTTTCGGGCGCACATTGATTAACATTCTATGTGGGTCAAGCAATGGATCCAACAAATTGCTTCTATTTTAAAAAAAAAAAATTAATATTTAAATTGAGCTGAATTGTCCACAATTTCAATAACAAGCCTTTTTTCTACCGAAAATTTGAGTTAAGCATTATGAGGGAGTTTCGTGCAACAAATTGTACAAGAAGGATTTAAAAAAAAATGTCAAGCTCTGCAATTTTCTTGTTAATTGACAGGGTAACGCTTTTCCACTATTTTCCCGATAAAGATTTTTGTCCTTGCTGATTGCAGTAACTGAATGGCGTTGAACACGATCCCAAAGAAACCGGATCACGTAGTGGGAACAATTAAGATAACGGACCGTTGGCTTTTTCCGTTCAACAAAAACTACACAAAATACATATGGAGCAGCGGATCCAGAGCTATTTTAGAAAATCTATTTAGCATTCTGTGCATTTGCGGTTGATAGTTATCGTTTTAACGTTCGTATTCAGCTTCGAAAGGGTTAAAGTTGGCTTTTGTTTTGCCATAATTGTTTCGGAATTATGTTTTGTGCGTTAATTCCACTGCTTTGTTTCAACATGCTTGCCTACATTTTCGAACATTTAAGGTAAATCGTTATTTGATGATTTATGCTCGATATAATGCAGAGTGCACATGATCAATATGCAGCGCGTAGAACTAGCGGCAGAAAAACATGCAAATTGTTCAAGAGCAAAGGGGTTTAAATGAACAAATCGGGGCTTTTTAGAGTGGCTACATTAATATTATTTTTACATAGTGTTCTTGCTGTTGTTATTTTAATAGCGGTTCAGTTGAGGTTTGCTTCTTTTAGAATGTTTCCTCAATTTTTTTCTAGGGACTTGTCGAACGCTCGATGCATTTCTAGCTCTATGCAAGCTAAGTAGGCTCTACTTTTCTTCCTTTATTGCGTTTCCTGTTATCTGTTTTATGTGATGTTAAATATGAACTTTGATTATTTTCTTAGTATCTTCTCCATAATATTTTTGGAAATTAGTCTTTTTTTATGTAAAACTGGCACTGTTTGATTTAGTACGGCCATTTGCGTTGATTGAATATAATGTTTAATGACTATTTCTTATTTTGCTCAAGATTTAGGTATTTTTTGACCATTTGTGGTTATAGGGCCTTGAATATTTCAAAAGTTGTGATGTTTTTAAGCGTTCTGTTGTTAAATGCCTTTCTTTTTAATGCATGTTAATTATTGCGTTTTTTCCTCCTTGTTGCGAATCAGATTATGCTTTTGTGTGCTGCTTCTCATTAATCTCTCTTGAAGTCCCATGTATCTTTTTTATTGCTTCCCTTACAAGTGATTCAACCTTTTTCTCTTCAGTCTGTTTCATGTTGTTTATTTTCTTGTTTCATCCACATCGGTTTCTACTATAATGTTTTTGAAATTTCTTATATCTCTGCTGCTGTTTTGTCTACGTTGCTTTTATCAGTAATTTCTAATTTATTTGTTATACTCGGTACATCATACGACCGCTTTATTTCTCTTCGAGCGATTCATTTCTCTCTTCGGTATATCTGCGATATATTTTGCATTCGTTTTCAACTCTGCGGTTGAAATAGCTCTTTATCAATTTAGTTTTTGGTTCCATCTGCAGCTTTGTTCCTCCATATTTACTAAGTTTTTATATTTACAATATTTTAATTAATTTGTGGTCAAAAGTGTTTCTCAAACGTTGAAAGCCTATTGGCAAACATGTAAGAATTGTTTACTAAGCCGTCGTATGAGCCCCGCTTCCTTATGCCCGCTTAATTAATACACCAGCGGCTATAAAAGTTTCCATGTTTATTCCACCATTCCCCGATTATCCGCAGCTGATTAATATTAAGGATTCCAGGTAAGCAACTGTGTTTCCAAAGTTTCTCACGACATTTTGTCAACAAGCTGGAGGTATTTTAATGCAAATTCTCGCCCAGAATTTCATTAAGCTTTCTCTTTATCTTTGTCCTTGTCTTTGAGGTTTTCAAACTTTGAATTGTTTGGATGCCAGTTTCGATTATATACGGCACCGGTTCACTCTTCAAATAGACGTTGTTGAGTGACAGTTTTAACAATTGCTCTGCAAATTCAGCATCTCTGTTATTTTCAAATAAAGTTTCTCGTCGAGTTTCTCCAATTTACCCAATAAAGCATATTAAGACCCAAATCGAGAAGCAGATAGTTGCTGTTAATGAGGTCAAATAGAAATTAAAAGCGGAGAAAATGAATGAAAAACGATAAATTCCTCATGCAGTATATAAATAAAGCGGCCCAATGGCAGGCACAAAAGGTCCTCTCACCTTTTCAGCCTACACCGCTTGGAAGTCCTTTATGTTTGGCAAGACAATGGTGGCACAATTGAGTTCTGATCGGTGAGATTACGGAAATATCATTTTGACAGAGGTCTAGATTTTCCTTTTCCGCTTGATTAAGTGTCAGTCAGCAATGGATGAAACAAAGACTGAACGCCCGAAGTGAAGTGAAGTGAAGGGAAATTCTGCTTCCAAATCTATTGTTGTCATTGTTCACCAGAAAATGTGAACTGATCTAGAAAATCAGCCAATTTTTGTTCCCAATTCATTTCAGAACTCGTGCAATTTCTGTATTTTAATTATAAAATTGAAAAAAAAACCGCTCTGGCCCTACCTTACCAAAGCGCCGCCAATTCCGATTTAAATAAAACGTCTAGACTTTAGAAAATTCAATTTAGTATCTATCGCGATTCCATCTCGGGGCCCCCTGAATTACGTAATTGTAATAATTTTATTGTGAATTAAAACTGGAAAGTGGCTTTCAAAACGTTTGGAATGAAACTTTTAAATTCAGCAGGTATTTTGCTGAAAAATTAATTTTCCTACTCTCTGCGAACATTGTCAATGGAAATGGAATTAAAGTTTTCTCGAAATACATGTCACGAGAATTTAAGAGGATTAGATTTAATATTTATTATCTTGCTAAGAAATGCGATATAACTGTCTAAGGCTTTCCGATTAATTCATTAGCGCTTAATGGAATCAGCGTATAGACGGAATGCTTAATTAATGCGCTGATGATTCTTCGCATGCTTGAATGCAGCAGCAATTCTAATTTTGCATTATTTATCACTCATTTTATTAGTTTCCCAACTATGCTGTGATAATGAACGGCTTTTGTCGTCAATAGAGCAAATATTACATAAAATCTTACTGCTACCACGAGTTAATTACGTCTATGTCTTAATTAACAGCGTTAACAGCCTGTTGAAGGCTCACTAACATTGCTGGTAAGTTATTTTTTAACACTTTTTGGCGATCGCTGAAAGCGTTTATTTCCAGCTCTTTTTCAATCTGTGTCCTCGTTAGATTTTTTGCCCATTATTTCACAACTGTATTTCCGCGTTTGGTTCAAAGTTTCTATAAAAATTTTCTTGATTTAGTTCAATTTTTTAATTTGCTCTATTATCTGCCCCTGCATTCTGGTCATCAATGCCTTTAAAGTGAGGTCACGAAATTATCGGCATCTTGCCAAGAAATGGAAACAAACACTTGAAACTTCCAAACAGTTGATGAATTCCATAAATAAGGGAGTGAGTCCGGTTGCTTACAAATATTCGGTTTCAGGCCTTTTCTTTGAAACTTTCACCGCAATATGAATTAATTAACTGTAAAGTTTCAGTTTCGATCAAAATTTAACATTTCATGGAAACCTGCTGTTCTGGAAAAATTAGCTTGCGGTAAAGCGAATATGTTAAACAGCTTGAACGGATTTCGAGTTTTACCTCCAGATTTGCTTCTTGACTTGGGTGGAGAGAACACAGCAATTGAGTAATTAATCGATTTCTAATTCAGGATGTAAACAAACTGCAGAAGAAAAACAGGCTTTTGTTCCTGTTCAAGCACCATTTGGATCAAGTTTGAAAGTGTCCATAATATCAAAATTTTACCGTTTAATTCTCCTATAAAATTGGAAATCGTTTGTTTTTGCCTTTTGCAATTGTGAGATTTCATTCTGTTATATAGAATATCTTCAAAGGGAAAAGTTGTTAACTCTTAAAGTGGGATTTTTTACATTTTCCGTAATAAAATTATTTACCAATTAAAATATAAAAGTATGCTAAATCGAATAATTTGAGGGTTCTGATTCACATATTTTATATATGCACATATAGTGCAAATTAAGATCAATGGGTGATCAATCGGAATGGAAAAGATTTTGTAATTTTGATGAAATTGATAGGCTCGTCCAGTAACATTTTTGAAATTGACTTTTTTCTCTACTTTTGAAAGTTTTGCTGAATAAATTGTGGGATTTTAACAACAAATATTACTAAAAGTAGTAAAAACATCGCGATTAATGTTCGCATTTCGATCAAATTAGATTCTGGAAAGAGCAGTTAATGTGCCGAACAATTTAATTGAAAGTGCGCCTCATTTCCACCAAGCTGTTTGCACAGTTTTCAACTTGTTCACGAAATTTATTTGCTTTTCTGTTGAAATTATTGAATTTGAACAACGACCGCTTCAAGTTGAAACTGAACCAAGAAAGTGGTGTTATCGAAAAAAAAACACCCAAATTCATAGTCTGGGCCACATTTCCAATTGGTTCTTGTAGTACAAAGTAGGTACTTGATTTAGAACTTCATGAAAAGCTTCGTAATAATTACAGTCCTGCTAAACTTTGGCATAACTTCGGTCAGGTCGGTTTCCCTTTGGGGGCTGAAACTTTGGCCTGCATGCATTCAATCGTCGTCAAGTTATTTAGCAATGAATATTTGCGGTCATTCAGTTATCTCGAAGTTATTTGCACGGAATATGGACTTTAATATATGGACGGGACGCGAACGTGTGCGGGACATTTACGAAATATATGACGAGCTCAATAGGATTACCATGGTGTTAACTGGGTACAGTTGAAATTTATTACCCAAACTGCATTTAGACCAGTGTATAGACCTTAGTTTGGTAATTTTTTAAATTCGCTTCGCTGTTGAATTTAATTGAAAAATAGTTAGGTCTACTCAAGTCGCACGGGGCGGAATTAATTAGCCTTTAAACTAATTAATTCAAAATCTCAATATCTGAAATGTATGTATGTAATTAAGTACAAATCTGTCGGGCACAAGGATGCTCTACACGAGGTACAGATATCGTTACGTATAATGCGTTTCCTCTAACATGCCTGCTAATTGAAAGTTTCCGTACTCCCTAAGGATCTGTCTAATATGCAGGAACAAGCACATTTATGTGTAGCAAATAGAGATTTCTGGCTCGCTAATAGCGCGAATTAGTTGTATTTCAACATCAAAGAGTTGCCTAAGTAGTTAATGCAAAATGAGGAAAACAACTATTTTGTTTTGACACTGAAGTGCAGTTTATCCGAGTGAGAGCTGAGTAGCAAACGGCAGTTTGAAATGCGCCTCTGAGGAACAGTCTGAAGGATAACAGAGTGTTAGGATTCTTCGATTTAATGGGGAAATTTTTCTTCTGCACTCACCGTCTCCTGAATTTATTTATAAAAGATTTCAAGCTAAAATCTTTCACTTGAGCCAAGGCTTTAAAGGATGTGAGGATTCGTTGCAAGTTAATCACAGAAGTGATGTTTGAGGAAGCGGCTCAAAAAGAAAAAAACTTGAAGAGTGTTTTTTCGCGCCATCATGTCATTTATCCTTACAAGAGGCCAGTCCTCAGTTAGTGAGTGACTTAAAAACATTCTAACAAATTGCTAATATTTCCCGATAAAACTGATGAGCAAGGAAGATCGTTTACATGAAGAAAGAAGTCACCTAGAAAGCTCGCACAGGTTCGAATCACGTTATTGGCATATCGAGACAAACGGCCCGCCAAATCAATGAATTATTCAGGATCACGAAGACCGATAAACTGGACTGGGAAAAGACTCCCGATGGGGGCGAGATATTGGGTATCGGTAGGTTTGTTTTCATTCCATTACGTTGTACGAGCAAAAAGCTGTTTCTTTAACTGATTATTTATTTTACCTGATTCGGTTTTTGAGATCGATCGCAACATGCTGCTGAGTGTTTCGTATCATTTACTCGATTTTACACCCTATTTACCTTCACACATCTGCGCTAGAAGGCGAATTTTCAAAGATTTTTCTTTGAAAAATTTACTTTCCAATTTTGTTTAATTCAGGTGGATCTGCTTGATGAAACTTTCGTTTTAATTTTGCTTGCTTCATATTCTGAGCGTTTTAGTCAGCGTTTAAAGAACACTTTAGAAGTATTATGAGGGTTTTCAAGTACCTGTCCGGGCCAAACAGATAATGTTCATAAAACTTTCAAGCTGCTGAGTTTTACTCGTAAACACCTAAAACTATTGTAGTGGTCTTGGTGTTTAGCCCGGTTGTTTGTTTGAACATTGGCAATTACTGGGATTTTCGGTAATTTTGCAAACATGCAATTCGTTTCTGCTTTTGCAAAGTGCATCCAACTCAAAATTGCTGATGGAAAGAACGTAAATATTCCCATTCAGCAACGAGCGGATATTAATGTATCGATTCTGTTGCAAAATTGACGCCATAACCTATGGAAGGGAAAAGGAAAAACTTCTGCTCATCATTTCTATTGTTCGTTTGTGGAAAGTTTTCCGCTCTAGTGGTTTATTAAAATTAAATGCCCCCACAAAAAATTCTTCATTATCATTTTCGAGCGAAATATGAAAACGTGTGTCATACACCCTCAAGTTATGAGAAATTTAAATTTAATCTACAAAATAAAAAATTAATTTGCGGCAAATAACCCACCACAAATTCATATTGCACATGGATGAATAAACCAGATTTTCCAATTATTAAGGCCTCAATATGTAATGAAGAGGGCAATACCCGCTCTACATCACATTTTATGGGAATATATTTACTATAATTGATTTTAAAATTAGTCGGGCGCTGGACTCGAGTGGATCAACTTTTATTAGCAGGAAGCCAGCAGATAAAGCCTTGTAAAGCTTCGAGCAGGTATTCGATATGGAACTCAATTTTACATTGGATTTTGATGCGACTGGTAGTGACGAGCGCTATTTTCGTCCGATTTCGACCAATAGAATCATTTTTCATAAACAAAATTGAGTGCACTTGATTCGCATTGAAACTAAGCTACTGATTGCAGTTTACATTTGCACCTCATTTCTCTCCGAACGTCAGCAATTGGTTACGTATGCAAATAAGCAGCTGATTTGTAGATAATTTTGAACAATTCTGGCAAGTTTCTCAGACGGAAATATCGTCTACTTCCAGCAATCATAATAACCAATTGAGGCTCATAAAACCCGCACTTGGTGGCAAGTTTTAATTGCATCGCAAAACTTGGCAAGAACTCGAACTATTTCATGGCATGGATGTTTGGAGTTCTGGGCAAAGGTCACTGTTGAAATTGAATCGATATTTTAATATCCGGCTCCTGTTAAACGGGAATATTTACGATTCTTCTATTAATAAAATTCCATTTGCTCCGAAAGGGATCTGAATTATTTTTCGGAATAATTAGACCGAATGTGCATCGAGTGAATTTATTCGAAATGTATGTTTGTTGTATTTTTTTATTAGGCGAAATTGTATTTTTGAACAGGCAAATTTGTCTCAAAGCTGAAGTTGAGTCTTTGGCCAAACTTGGTGATTGTTTTGCAATTACAGGCCAATAGCTGCAAAATCAGAACTGAAGTAAAAGAAAAGTCAAGACTCCAAAAGGAAGTTTTTTTGAAGCTGCTGTTGACGTAAAATTAACATTTGTGATTTTTTCCATATTCCTTCACTTTACTGTGGAAATTTAACAGTAAACATCATCCAAATTATGTTTAAAGCAAAACTTGAACACGCCTAAGTTAGTTAGTTCACTGTTGCGACCCCCCCGGTTACTCTAGCTTGAATTCATTAGTCCACCGAGTTATGAGGCAATGAATATTTCCGTAAGTTAAGTTATCTGAAAGTTATTTGCATGAAACATGTAATTTGCTCGTATGAAATGGGCCAGGTCAGAATTCGTTCGAGTTTGAAGCGACATGTAAATCGGTGAAGCGAATAAATCAGGAAGAGGAAACTTTATAACAATGTTGGAGTGGAAGGAGGAACGCTATTGACTTTGTTAAGCGCGATAATTATATTTGTTCGTGTTTTTTGTCGCGCGCATTATTCGGCTGTTTTTGTGTAGAGCAACGCTGTGAGGGCGCCTTATTTTCCGAGACAACCTAAATATTCAATGGATCAAAATCAAGCACGAGAGGCGTACGAATTTTATTCAATAAGCATGCTACTTTACCTATTATAACTTTCTTTTATTCGCCTTCTCCTCATTTCATGAATATATTGGAACAGATGTCTCTTTTCTACATCTTCGGTTGACATACGGAATATAAAGTACGGATCTTATCTGACTCATGTGGAATACAATACGAATCCGGCAGACTCGATCCGACTAGATAATTTTAAAACGCCCAATTTTACGAATGTGAAATGCTTTTATGCGAAGTCACTTTTAATAAAAATTAGGGCGAAATTTGTGCTTTATTTGAATTCCGTGGACGTTCGAGGAAGATGGCAATTAAATGGTTTTTTTTTGTAGTTGCAAAGCGGTAAAATTCAGTCGGTCATTCCAGACCTATTGATCTAACATGCAGGAAAGCTCATGCCTTGTTTCCTGAGCTACAGTTGACGTAAATGACGAAAGTCATTAACGGATTTAGTGAGTCGAACTGACATTGAGGTCTCGGTAATTTAATACATTATGTAGATTTCCGGGTCTGGAGTGGCTCTGGTTGGTTGGAAATGCCAAGAGCGATCCAGTAAATTCCAAGAGCCTCCACAATGATACTTCATCCCATAATTTGAAAAGGTATTTTACGTTTGAATTAACGTAAAATACTGTATTGCGAACTGAATTGCGCCAGCTTTGAATTCGAGCTTAAAATTTTCAACATTTCAATACATTGTTTGACTTGTAATGATTCGAAAAATTCAATTGTTGACTTTTCTGTCTGAAGAGTTTGAACAAGATTTATATGCTTGAGACTGCTAATCTTTGCTTTAGAAAGTCGGTTATCAATTTCGACTGTAACGCGATTTTAGAAAACTGGCGGTAAAGTCCTCGATTTGAACAACACCAGTGTTTATATATATATAAATAATCTTTATTTCCTACAGAAAAAGGCTATCGACCCAATCGGTCTTTCTGCCCTTGTTTAGTATATATGTGCCTTAGCC
>NW_026018916.1:3436046-3438507 GCF_020466585.1 Dendroctonus ponderosae
TATTATTTGTGATGCAGTTGTTACCAGTGTTTAATATTGGCAAAAATAAGAAAAATTCAGCCCATTTCAGGAACCGGATAACGAGCCTGAGCCGCGGCAAAATTCCATCTATTCTTGGGTTTGGACTTTATTATCACTGCACAATTATTTGCCAAAAAAACCGTGTCAAATGGGACAATTTCTCGAAACTAAATCCCTGGAAAGTAAGACCCCTTCGTGAAGTTAAGTCCCCCCAACCGGTATTCCCGTCAGCTCTTTTGAAAACTAATAAATGTTCCTAACAAGATGTTGAATCCGGAATATTATTCAGGAAAGCAGCTTTGGTGCTGCCAGTTTGGCCAAGTTAATCATATTTGGATCCGCATATGATGGTTGAACCGAAATAACAGCATTGCTTCCAGATTAGTATTGTCCTTTTCCAGCTTTCTCCAGTGGCAGCGCCGCTGCAGCCTTTCCCCTGGGATTAGCCGGTCATTAGCGAAACGGGGATGTAAATAATTAATGTCCCGTTTGGTTGAAAACCGTAGTTTAAAAGGCTCCCCGGAGAGCTGTAACATATTTAGAGAATTTAGCATGTGGTTCTAAAAGCTGCTTTCAGATTTGCTTGGGCGTTTTTTCACTTCGCTCTCTGGAAGACGCATCCGAGCCCAATCAGCAGCTTAATAAAGTCAACACTCAATAGTCAATAAAGCGTTCTCTCTATGTGTGTGTGTGTGAGTGTATGGATGGATAATTGACATGTAAATATTTTACAAGTTCTCCAGGCAAACCAAAGCTGCGTAATTCAAAAGTAGAAAAAGTAATCCAAGGATGTTTATTAGACCCTTTTGAATGGCCACATGAAAGGAATCCTGGGCTTTCTGAAAGATGAAAGCCGTACTATTTCGAACAGGGAGCGAAAATTCAGATGCAGGGAGATTTCCAGTTTCTTTGTAATGTACGTGACACAAAGACACATGTCGTTAAAGTTGAATAGGCGTGAATGAATGCTTACAATGGATTTTTGCAAATTATTGCTTGCGGCATGAAACGTGGAAGTCGGTAATTTTCCTCGTAGAACAATAGGCAGACGGTTATTACTTGGAATAGAGAGGCGTTAGGGCATGCAGTAGCTCTTTCAGATTAACATCCATGTTTTACCTAAACGCGTTTCCCACTTTGCCAATTTCCTTTTAAATGTGTAAGATTTGATGAGTTAAATAAACACCGGTTTCATTTATTGGCGTTATTGGAACAAAAATGCGAAAATCACTGCTGGACAGCAATTGATAATTTCGTATACAAATTGGACTTTTATTCGGTTGAAAAATTCATTTCATCGCTAAATAATTGCGCTATTGAAAATGCAAACAAAAGCCAAAGGTTTTTTCACATTTCACCGGTGCTTGCATGATCAATTTTCCTCAAACCAAGCTACCCAACAATATAATCTCGTAAATGTCGAATCAAGATTGAAATAGACGGGCCTTTCGCTTCATATATGTGTTATTAACGTTGAGGAATGTTTGGGCTAATAGAAAAAAAACCCGCCCATATAGAAAAAATCTTTCCAAGTTTCCGGCTTGTGTCACACCAATCATATTGATGGATAAGGAGTGAATCGCCCCCTTTATTATTTATAAAATGGCAAACATGTCAGGAAGTTTGATCCTTTTGCTGGGTCGGCATAATTCTCCCGGTACCGGTTAAATGACCATACAAGCGATGGTTTGAATGACAAATTGCTAGATGCGATAGTTTATCGACAACGATAAATCATAACGTTACATAATAATGCTGGGGTTGCAGCAGTAAAAGTTCCGGGATAAAATAAGCTCAGCCGATTCGGAATCTTTCATTCTTTCATGTGGTGTGGTGCAGACAACCCTTATGGATTTTTTACAAACTTCTTTTTGGGTATTTCGCCTCAAAAATTTTTGTTTTATGTATTTTTTACATTCATTATGGTCATTATGGATTATAATATCTATGATCAAAAAATTAATGAACTTTTAAATGACAAAAGTTATTCAAAATTAAACAAAAATCCAACAGACCGTTTTGAAAGACAAATTTATAACACTTTAAAAAAATTTAAACATGAATTCACAGATTACGTTAGATCAAAATTAACACCACACAATAGTAAAACACCACATTTTTACGGAGTTCCAAAAATTCATAAAGTCAATATCACTTTACGACCAATAGTTAGTAGTATAACTTCACCTACACATCCCTGAGCCAAAAATCTTTTAAACATTTTAAATCCCCTAATAAATAACACAACTTCCTATATTAAAAATTCTGAACATTTTTTACAAAAATTATCAGACATAAATCCAAACCATATTCTAGTTTTGATGTTGTTAGTCTATTCACTAGCGTTCCTGTTGATAAAACTTTAAATATCATCAAACAAAAATTACAAAATGACACCAATCTTAAAGAACGCACACAACTAAGCATTAACACCATTATT
>NW_026018916.1:3439506-3472433 GCF_020466585.1 Dendroctonus ponderosae
AAAATTTTTGAGGCGAAATACCCAAAAAGAAGTTTGTAAAAAATGAGTCCGCCTCAACAATATAGAACTTATCTACAACCTTATGGATTTGTCATCATTTTTATGGTTTCTAGCAATTTTGTTTGTCTATGGAATAGCCACTTAATGATGTTGATTTTTTAAAACATTTTTGATAGGCCTGCTGTGTTATGTCATTCAGAGCAGTTTTCGTAGTTTCCCTGCATATTTTTTGATAGAAATAACGCGTTATAAGCGGGAGAAATTGATGGCAAACTGACAGAAAAAAAGTAGCCGAAAATCTAGCCGATAATAACATGGAAAAATTGAACGGGATTGAGGACAGTCAACTTGAAGATTTAGCGCGCAAGGTGATGGCAGGTTCTCGTGTCTGTGAAATTTTCATTTTGCTTATTTTTAGGACAGTGCGAACTTGAAAAATACATCAAAAGAACGGCAAAATTACGAATATTAAACAAGAGAGAAAACGGTGCAAATATAATGTTAATAAGCCTGTAACAGCCAACATTCAGCAAACAGATCAATCAAAACCTAGTGAGAAAGACCAACAAAGATTGACTCCAAAAACACCTGACAAGCCCAAAACAATTATGATTCTAATAACACAAGCCAAAAGCTCATTGGCGCCAAACATACGGAAAAAAAGTCTATTATTTCAAAGAAAAAAATCGTATGTGAACTCCCAAATCCTTCAAAACATCCGATCAATGTGGGATTCAACCGATTTCCATTCTGCTTAAACAGTGTGTAATTTCATACAAATACGATGGTCATAAAGTCTTAATTCCATGTATACGTCAACACAATATCAACTTGTGAGTTTGAGGGGGCCCGAAATACTAGGAGCCTCCCGTAGAAGGTCGAGATTACCCCCGCCAAAATGGCTCTAACGATCCGGGTGTCACTTACACGCCTTTCCATTATGCAAGGGCAGAATTATCGGCAATTTATGGATATCTATGACTCCTCTCATGGACGAAATAAATACTCAATGGCTACGCCATTGGCCGATGGTTTTGCTCTAGGATTTCGCTGCGGTTAGAGCACTATTGTGCTCGCATAATTAACATATAACAATTAACTAATTCTCGTATATTGACATGCAAAAAAAACTTCAGATTTACCAACTAAGCACGCTAAAAGGCATTGAACATTCCGGTTTATTGCGACAGATGTAATTGAAAAAATGGGCTTCGAAGACGCAATTTTCCATTCCAAATTTAACTTAAAATAAACAAGGACTTAAGGCCGTTTTACAGTCGGCAATTTTTATTGCCCGCAACTTTCTTGCACGCAATATTTCGTTCTACGCTTGCGCATTTTATCAGTTTTCGAGTTGCCGGCAACTTTTATTGCCATTCCAAACCAAAAATTTGTTGCAGCTAGCCGCAATTTCAGTGACTTTTCTGGTTTTTTTCATGCTGCCAACTGTTCGTTCATAGTAATATAAATCACCAGCACTGGCATACTTGCTTATTTTCGTTTTTCATCGAAAGAAACTACAACTTATGTTAATCACAATAATTTCCTTGGCAATATAATTGTAACCTCAAACGAAAACAGAACAAACAAACAAACTTTGGATTTTTTTACGTATAGAGAATAGTTGGTACGCTTGATGGATTTGTCTAAATGTGAAGTTTAACATTGCACACTGTAAAGCGGAGTACTAAAAATATAGCTGCAAGAAAGTTGCGGGCAATAAAATTGCCGACTGTAAAACGCCCTTTAGGAATTTGTGCCATCGAAGAAAGATGGATCGTCTACCTCAAATATATCTCAACTTTTGCAAAACTAGATACAAATCAGGAAAATCTCGACTGCACAACAGAATGTTAACAACTAAGTTTCAATTCCTTTGAACAAACGGAAAACGTACTTTTCACCCGCCGTTTGGATAAAGTTCCATAGCGCAAAGTGCAGGGCGAAAAGCAAAAGAATCTCGCCAGTCTTGAAAGCATTACAGCGAAATTTGGCATAACGGATGTTAAAAGTGCAGCCTGGATATATCGCTACACCCGCTGAATACTAAACGATGAAAGTAGATTTGGAAAAGACGGAAATAAAAGAGGCCTTTGTCACATGTGGCTTGAAGGTTTTAAAGTTATGGCTTTTTGGTTTGTTTCGCCTGAAACTTTCATAGGTAGGCAATATTGACTTTCTTGCTTACTTAATTGGTGTTGAAAAATTTCAATTTTTCATTCCACATACGGATTCCGCTGAAGGCTCGGATTCATTCAGCAAATATAATAAAATTGAGGACTTTTATTGCGCTTTCCTTGCCCCAGCAAAGCGGAAAATTCATTACAGTGTTACGAAGTGTGAACACGTACTTGAGAACGTACTTTAGAACTCATTTTGTCACCTGGCCCGAAATTTTTTTATTTCAACAGTTTGATCGTTTTGGCCATAACGTACCGCCCTATTGGCATGCCGATCAGTTGCTAACTTTTAACTCATTTTAAACCAAATACTGTAGAAAATTGGTTAAACTATATAACTCCAGCCAAAGAGTGAGTCAAGCGCCATCGTTTGTGGGTAGTTTTTCGAGTCAAAAGTTTACAACTACAGAATCTGCTTCAGTGGTTTTTATTACAGGGCGATGTTTCCTAATTACGGACACAACGAGAAACATGGGGCACATCGTTATTTCTTAACGATGGCTGAATCTCTGATTTGTGCCTTTGAAGTTCACAGCGTATGTTTACTGGGCACCAAAATCGTAAAAATCTTCCAGCGAGTTGCATTTTTAGTTTATGTTTCTAGTTCCTGCTACGTCTTCATTTGTAAAAGAAATGGTGTGTTTAAGAGTGTTCAAACTCATGACCGAGTGAAAACGGAAAAGAAATTATCGCATTTAGGATCCGGACCACGCGTCTGAAGAATATTTTAAGCTCACGAGGAGTGAACAGGATCTTGAGATTCTACTGCTGCTGCTTCTAAAAGCGTTTGATGTCGGTTATTTGTGATAGCCGCCTTAAGCCTTAAGGTTTTTTTACTTTTGGCGTTTAGCGTTATGCAAGGGCTCATTAGGTTCGTTTTCTGAGGTAAACAACGGACTGAAAGTCTCAGAAGCTTGAAAAATGTGCTTTGAAGCAACCGAATTTGACCTCAGAAGAGACACAGAAAGTAAGGCAGAATTCGAGGCATTTTGAGAGAATTGATATTTTTTTAAAAAATAGACCGAAATTGAGTAAATGAAGCTTAATTTATTGTTTCCGACTAAAGAAGCTTTTCAACATGCATTTGTTAAGTGTCTGGGCTCATAATAAGGAAGAAAGCGTCGGTTAAATATAGTAAGCGCACAAAAACCGCTTAAAACAAAACTAAAATGTCGATTATTCCGGATCTAGCGCTTTTTTCAATATACTCTTTACATTTCTCGCATCCTTAAGATCAATTTGAGGAAGAATTGGAAGAATTTTGAGACAATTAACAATTTTTCAAAAAATATGCACCTCTTCCCCTTCGGAAATTTTCGGTCAAAAGTTGAATTTTCATATGCGTGTCTATTCAGCTCAATGGATTGTTTGCGACTTAAAAAGCTTCCAATATGAATTTGTAAAATGTCTGGGCTCATAATAAGGAAGAAATCGTCGGTGAAAGATCGTAAGCGCACAAAAACTGCTTGAAACAAGCCTAAAATAGATTATTTTAGTTTTTCAATGAGCTCGTTACATTTCTTGCATTCTTAAGATCAATTTGAGGTAGAGATTGAAGAATGTTGAGACAATTGACAATTTAAAAAAAATCTGCACCTATTCCCCTTCGAAAATTTTCGGTCAAAAGTTGAATTTTCATATGCGTGTTTCTTGAGCTCAATGACTTGTTTTCGACTGAAAAAGTTCCCCAATATGCATTTGTAAAGTGTTTTGGCCCATAATATGGAAGCAATCGTTCGTTAGAGCTTAGAAAGCACAAAAAGCAGTTGAATTGAGCCACAAAGATGGATTATTTAGGAGCTGAAGCATCTAGCGCATTTTCCATTAAGCTCGTTTCGTTTCTCGCTTCACTGGAATGGATGTAGGCATAATTCCAAGAATTTGAGAAAGAAACAGAAAAGAGTTAATGCTTGAAAAATGTGCTGCAAAATTAGGCTACGGTCAGTTTGATTGTATCGAATCAAGAAGGGCTTCAAGAAAAAATCGTCGTAAACTTGGAAAAAGTGGTTGGTGGCCTGTGAACCTTACAGAACATTTCTCAAGGAAAACTCTCTGTCTCGAAATAACATTTAAAAAACCCCTGAACGCATAACCAGTCCATCGTAAAAATGAATTGAATAAATAGTCACCTTGTTTCCATAAGGGCGACTTATATTTCTGTCACATCCCAATATAGGCCATAAGCAAATATTTGCCGTCTACCAAGAAGCTATTGTTGTCATTTTCTCTCGCCATTCATCGTCTCAAAATCTAGACGTGGGCAGAGAGAGGAGTGAAAAGCAAAATAAACAACCTCAAAGCTTTCCGGTAAGAAATTTACCCCTCTTGAGCGAATCGATGCCGTTTGCTTAAGATATAAGTCAAGCTGGAACGAATGGAAAAAATGGTATGTGCTGTTTTGTAACATGTCGGATAAGGTTAAAAATATCAGCGGCTGTAGGTAATTTAGCCATCAGTTCTCTGCCTGGAGCATTCAAAGTTTACATGCTGGGTGAAATTAACGGGGTCGTATATCACACTAGACGTATAAGTTGTATTTATCCTTCCCTCGTACAATGATAAACGTTTCAAGATTAATTACCATCACGTCGCTTCAGTGCCGAAATAATGCGATGGCAGGGGTAAGAAATATTCACTACAGTGGATGTTTCACCCTGCAGTTTCAGCTAGATTAACCTGAATTCTAGCTGGATCTTATTATCATGCTACTGCAAACCTCAATGCGGTTAGATCTCAGGATGTTGAACTAATTATCACTATTCCCATAGGTGTTTAGAGAATAATATTCAAGGTGCGCTAACTAATTGCCTCGATTTCAGTTGTTGCTACATCGTTTTATCGCCCGTATACTCAGACAGCGCTAATCTGGAAAGTTGCTGGATTATCAACGACAACACTTTATGTGTTTGCTTTATTTGGCAAAGTTGCCAGACTATGAGAAAACATTGTCTGTAACAAGTTGATCTTTCAAGTTGCGAAAAAAATTGTGCCATCCTCTGCTAGTTCATCTTGACGGTTTGAAACAACTCCAAATATCTACGATGGTTTTTCTGTGGAATTAAATGGATCTTTGGACGAGCCACAGGAAATTCGAGTCTAGAATCTTGGAGATAGATCGGAAAATGTAAGCCAAGACACATTGCATCGAAAATGCGTCGCAAATGCTCATTTCGACGCGGGAAATTGCCACTAAAACGTTCTGATCGCGTCTTGGAAACGGCATTTCGCCCGGTTATGTCACACAGTTTTCCGGCCGACATAAGCGCTGTCCTTACAAAAGAATCTAAGTGAAAAGATAATGAAGACGACGGCTTAATAGCGCCATAAAGTTACCCGTTGGTTTATGGGGGTGTTGTTTAATAAATCACGTTTTGGGAAGTGGCGATGTAGATTGGGGGCGAAACTTTGCAAACGCACTTCTTAACTTTTTAACAACTTGTAAAACGTTAAACTCGCTTACGTTGTGTCTTTGGAGGCAATATTTCCCAGAAACCGAAACAGCACGTTTGCGTCTTCACTGTGATTATTAAGCACTTGGCGGGGTTGACATTTTTTATGAATTGATCAATAAAACCAATCTATCTATGCTCCAGCTTAAAGGAAGTAAAATAGTCAAAATAAAAAAACATTTTCAATTGACTATAATCATAAAGCGATCCAGAACTTGAATGTTTTCGAATTCAGCACACAATCGAACGGTTGCAATAAATAAACTATGAAACGGCTGGCGCTGTCCTGTATTAATCAATTCTTGATTGGCACATCGATTCGAGAAAACTGTGCCAGGTAGGTGTGCGTTAAATTATTTAAATATTGAGGCCGTTGACTGGAAAAGTTGGCGTGTTTGATGTGGAATATTCAATGGCGGACTCCATGTGTATTATTACCGGACAAATTGGAATTTTCCTAACTAGGTTGGAAGCATAAAACAGACCTTTCCGCATGTAATTTATGTGTGTGGTTCACGTCCTTTTTACAAATAATTGAGGCCGAGATTTATTTTCGGCGAGTCATTCAATGCAGCACGAGATTGACATAAAGAGGAGGAGAACAGCAAATATGATAAGCAAGATGGATTATGGCCATTATGCAAAGAAAAACAAACTTCTCCGGGGAGGGTCGCGAGGTACATATGTATAAGGAATGATCCCAAAACACAGCGAACCAGTGTAAGCGGGGTATTTTTTATTGTTTTCAGAAATCTTTTGTGCCTATAATCAGAAATTCCCTCTCATCCTGGCCGACTTTGGAATAACAAAATTTTCACGCTTTTTTCTCAATTATCATTTATTTGTGGTACATCGGCTTAAGAACTTTCAGGTTTTTATCCCATTTCCAGCTCCCGAAATGCAATTAATCATACCGAATTATTCGTCTTGATTTCTGGTTTGTGCAGGCTTAATTTGCAATGTATTCACCACGCATTTGCTTCTTCTGTTGTTGGTATTATTTTTCCCGTTGCATGTTTGTGTGCGGTCCTGCCGGAATCGAAAACATGCGAACATTAATAATGGGCGTTTGCGTTCGTGAACTAAACTGGAATAAGAAAACCGGCAAATAAAGAATTCATAATAGTTTCTTGAACGTGAGTTATTGCGGGAAGCGAGCAACGAAAATCCCGCTATTTTCCCTAATATGCATTCGGTTGAGGAAAATTAGGTAAAGCGGATTTATAATGATTGCTTGAGGGCCATGAAGGAGCCAGACTAAATCGTTTCATATGTTCTAAAAAACTACCTGCATTTTTTGTACCTGTATTTGTGTAGTCTGCAATGCACTTAAAGCCAATTGTTTTCAATTGGAAGTTGTTTAAGTTACTGTGAATACATAAGTGAACCGAATTCAGTCGAAGTCACCTAAGTTTCACCTAAAGTTGTAAAGCAAAGAAGAGTTCGAATTACTTTGGCAAATAAACTTGCCTTCTAAAGTTCAGGCTTAACAGGATTGTAAAGATAATATCCGAGTATTAATCTAATTGCTATTTTATAGCGAAACGCGATAGAATGCACCTGTAATAGGAAACTTAATTAAAAAGGGCTTTTTTGTTTTGTGAATAGTCGCAGCTATTATTCGCACAAAAGCTTGTAGAATAGATGAATAGCTTAAAGACTAGCGAATTTGAGGAGCGATAGACATGTTGACGAAGACCTTTACATTTACATTATTTTGTCTAATTGCTCTCAAAAACAAGTTTTAGAATGCAAATTGCAACATTTTGACTTGAGGAAATGTAGGTTCATATTTAATCAAAATAAGTTAACCGTGTACTACAAAGAAACTATTCTTAACCATAAAGTAATCCTTTAATGCCCCTCCCATATTAATTCGACATAATTATATCGGCCTTATATTAATAGTTGATGCTTAATGGAAACTGGGTTAGCCGAAGGCAGTTGAGCTTAATAACAGTAATTTTATGGTTAAAAATTCATTAGCCACAATGCCTGCATATACCTATGTGGACACACGTTGCTTTGCTGCATGTGGAAATAGGTCGGTTATTGCCTCTAAAAATGTATTCTTAACAGAAATAATTGCTTAACTTTCCTCCAACTCGTAAAACATTCAATATGTTGAAAATAACCCGCCCTGAGTCCTGATTGCCTTAGCTGCAGAATCCAGCAATAGAGGAGAAACTCGCATATGAGATAATTCCAGTGTCATTCGCCCTTACATGTCTGCGACTTTTCTGATATCCACTTTGTAAGGCTGCACTATATTAAATGCCAAACAATTTAATACTGCAAAGCCTGCATTATGCTGGCTAAGGAAACGAGATACCTACTCGCTTTCGTTGGGCGAAATTAATCCATCATTCAGCTTATAAGCGAAATACTAGAACAAAATTAAATTCGCTCCAATTTTCTCAAACTTCAGACGGCAACGGTTAAGTCGCCAAGCTGGTAAAGCTTTTCCTTTTGACTCGTTCACAGTGACATGTTATTTCGAAATAATACGCGAACGCTCACAATGCTTTACAAGAAACGATTGACCGTATAAAGGAAACTTATTTCAACTTTTGGGGGATTGCAATTGATTTCGGCTTCTGCAAATGTCACCTGCAAAAGGACACTTTAGAAAACCCCGGCAAAGTGGAAATGAAATGACTAATCAATCACTCGAACAAATCCACTGTGCAACTTGAAATTTTTATTGCAGAGAAAACATTGAACTAATATAATCAGTTCTGACTTTTCCACAGTCAACTATCTAATTATCAGCTAGCAAAGGTCACGAGGGCCTTATTTTATCATCCACAGACAGTGAATTCCGCCCTAAATCCCACTTTATTGTTCTTTCATTACGGTTCTATTATGTCCCCGAAGTAGCGCTGTTTTAGCTCGGATCAAATATTGCTCGTTTTTTTTTAATTTCCGTCTTGATCAAGCTGCAAGTTTGTTTCACTTAATAAGTTGCCATTAATGTTTTAGACTGTGGTTTTTTAAATAAGCTTTCAGACCACGCTAACCAAGATATGTTTCTAATTTTCCTTTTTCTTGTTCTAGGTAAGCTTCGAATCGAGCCCCGGAGACCAATTTTGTGTAAGTAAAATATAATGCGCCTCTATTATTCCGGCAACCGTAAATTACGGCAAAAACTCCAGAATTCAACGCAAGCTCCACTCGAAAAGGGAACTTTGGTTAAGAGAAAATTGGTTTTCTTTAATACAAGCACATCCGTAAGGAAGGTGTGCTCAGTTGAAATAAAAGTGCGAGAATATTTCATTTGTGGCTTGTGGCTTGGCAACGTGCTTTTTGGCCCACTTGGCTTTAAACCATATAATTTCGCTGTACATTCCCGAAACCCGCTAACAACTTATGAGTGCTGGGCATCAATAAAATTTACATAAACTCCACTAGCCTGATATTCTCGTTCCATGGCACTCCTATTGGTTTTCGACACGTAAGCCTGGTTGTGCTGAAAAAGCGCTTGGTAATTTACCTTTAGGGGGCCAGTGCATATACAAGGCAAAGTATTGCATTTAATATGCATATATATGAAATGTGTATTAAATATATAGTGCACATTGCACTTATTAAGTATTTTGGTCTATAATGAGGAAGATGTCGGAAAATGAACCGAAAGTTTCGATTAGTTCGGATCTGAAGCTTCTGGCATGTTTTCAATGAGTTCGTTGCATTTCTTGCTTCGTTGAGATGAAAATGAGGTGAATGAAATGCAATATGAAATTTTCGGTCAAAGGCAAAATTTCACTTGTCTTTGAGAGCGTGTCTTTTGAGCTCAGTTGATTGTCTTTGGGTCTATAATAAGGAACGCATCGTCGGAGAAAAATCGTAATCGCTCAAAAACAACTTAAAATAGCCAAAAAATGAGCTTGTTAAATTTATGGCTTCCTCGACATAAAGGTCGGGCAGAAGTGGAACAAATTTGAGAAAATTCGGATTTTCAAAAAAATCGACCTCTACTCGAAGAACGAAAACCCAATCGAAGCTTCCTCAAGAAGCCCAAGAAAAGAACTTATAAAACACTAACAAAGAAGGAAACGGTAATGAAGAGTTCCCGCTAGTGTTGATCACAAAAATCGATAAAAAAGCAGACTCGCAAATATTTAATAGTTTTTCTACAAGCAAAGAAGAAACACAAAATTAAAAGTAGCAAAAAATCTATACGAAGTACAGAAAAAACGACGCTCTAAACTATAAACATCTAAACATTAGGCAGACAAAACATCAAACAGAATTCAATAAATAATGCAAGAAATGAACGCACCAAAAACAAGAACGAGAAAGTTGACTATTTCCTTTTTCGTTTCGTCGAATCTTTAATAAGAATAGCAACTGAAGAAATTATAAAACGTGTTTCTTTCAACTTCTCAGTCAAATCGACTTATAGTTCACAATCAAGGGAACGAAGATGAGAATATTCCCGCCAGTACCGAAGAATAAAAATCCACAGGAAAGTACAAAATAAAATATTTAAACTTTTTTAGTGCGCTTTATTCTATGCAAAGGTAGCGGATACCCAAGACAATTTTCAAATTTTCGGTCAAAATTCAAAATTTCACATGCGCGTTTTTTGATCTCAAAGGATTATTTCCGACCTAGGAAGCTCCTAAATGTGCATAAAGAAAATTATTTTACATACGGGATTTTTGAGCTTGATGGATTATTTCCGTCCTACGAAGCTCCCCAATGTGCATATTAAAATTGTTTGGATTCATAATAAGGAAGAAACCGTCGGTTAAAGGTCCAAAATGCTCAAAAACCGATCAAAAATATGGACCATTTCAGATGTAAACGTTCTGGGGTACTTTTCAATCAGCTCATTGAGTTTTTCGCTTCCTCGATATATTAATAAGGATAGAAGTCGGAAAGTTTTGCAAAAAATATATTTTTGAAAAAATCGACCTCTACTTACGAAATTCTTCATCAAAAGTCAAAGTTTCACAGGAGACCGATCTAAGAAGCTCCTCTATAATAAAGAGGAAATCGTTCATTGAAGATAGGAAACGCTCTAAAGCAGGTTAAAATGTCGATGATTACGGAGCTAAAGCTTCTAGCTTGGTTTTCCGTGAATTCATTACATTTCTGGCTGCGTTCAAATGAAAATGAGTTAGAATTCAAAGGATTTTGAAAGAATTGCTGAATATTTTTTGCTTGATAAATAGAAACAGTATTTTTCTTGAGTTGATCAATTAATCCGTTTTCGAGATTTTCGTACTCTAAAATATTTGCAAAAACTTCTAGCGGTGATATTTTTTGCACAAACAAAATTGTTTGAACGGTTTCTGACCCTGAGGAATTGGTTTGAAATGGTGATTTATAATAAAGAAATGAGACGCATGCAACATTTGCAGGAATTTGCGGGGGACTGGAAAATTTGGTGTTCGAGGTCTGGCACGTGCGGTTCGACCTAAAAATACGATCGAGGAGGAATACTTTTTAAAATCCATATATCACAGGAATTTGGCATAGCAAAAAATACAGTTCGTCAACAATCAACACTTATCATGCGGCATTTTACCAATTCATCATTACGCACAATGGCAAAAACCATCTGAATGCATTGAAACACATTTTGTCCATTTTAATGGAAGATATCGGTCTGATATCGTCGTGCTGCTTTAGTGCTCATTTAATTATTTTCCATAGAAGTGTCCTGAGTTAACGCCTTTGCATTTTGTCTTGGAGAGCAACTCTGATGCCACTCCAATGAATTCCCAGGAAGAATACTGACGTAGGATTCTACGCAACAAGACGTGCAAAAGAATAGAGGGCGGATGGCAGACGTTTTTTAATTCGGGCTTATTATTTATATTTATATTAAAGTATCATCCAATTTCAAAAGACATGGAGTTTAAGATCATGTGCTTTCGATAAAAATTCGACTCAAATAAATGTAGCACTTTTTGAGCAACTTTGAAACCTATTCGCGTTTCCATCATTAATATTATTAAAGCTTAGCTCTGCTTTGTTTCCCCGACGTTAAAACTATAAATCACGGAAATTTGTAAACTTTATTGTGCCACTCCAAGCCCCAGCCACAGTACTCTAAATTCGATTCTAAAATGCACAAAACTCTATTTACGACAGTTTGAAATGCCACAAAGTTCTTTTATTAGTCAGTAGTTTGCCTGACGTGAAGACAATGGAATTTTGGTGCAAAATTTACTGAAAACTTAGAACGCTTGCTGCGCAATGCCGTTTTTCGATTTTGGCTGTTTTATTGGCTTTGTCAGCATTTATAATAACTGTTTGGACTGCTGGATTCAGAACATGTCATGTAAGAAAAAAACGTTTACATTGCAAACGCGCTTGAATCACAATTTACTAAATCTCCGAATTGAGTAAGTGGACTCCATCAAATTTGATCTCGACTCGATTACGAAAAAGCGTATTTATGTTTTAAGATGTTTTTTTTAACTATTTCTCCAATGAATAGCTACTATTGATTTGAGAATAAAATTTAAATTGGTGTCCCAATCCCATTAAATCTGTCCACACTTTATACGAAACCACTTAAATTAGCTCTATCGATTCGCGCAAATCTAATTTCACCATTTTGAATGAATAATTATCTTAACATTAACATTAATTACGTTCGTGAAACTCAAAATACGGAAACTTTAATTGGTGAAAATAATAAACCTTTATAGCCTGTTCGAGTGAATATAATTTCACGAAATGTCGTTGTTAAGTCCGCAAAACCCGATTTATGTCAGTTTTGGAAACTTGGAAATCCTGCCGCCATGTTAATCTTGTTAATTTCCAAACTTTCTATAATGTACTTTATTTCCTATTGATTAGTTTGATTGGGACTTCGCATATGCGAGTAAACACTGCAATTATTTCTGTCTTAGTGATTGTTTGGTTTCTTTAGTTGAATCCCAATTAGTTTAGACTAGTTAGCTTGTTATTTATCTTTTTAATCATGTTGGCTTTTGAAAAGTTAACCACTGAAAACAAACAAAAATTAATGTAAAAATTCACTGCTACTAGACGGTGTTCACTTCATTAAACACCTCATTTTATTCTGCGTAGTTTTGCAAAACCCACTAGAAATTCGCGTAATGATAAATTTGTTTCAATTTCGCCTGCTTAACTAGTTAGATATTTTTTCATTAAATCAAATAACTGCTGCTAGTTTAATGGGGATTTTTGCATTTATGAATGCATAAAGAATGCCTTTCCCCGTACTGGCTAAAGAATTGGGATTTTCAGGGTTTGCTTAATGACATTAGCTTGTTTTAATTCAGTTCGTATTTTCCACTTTGGGGAAAATTGCCCCGAATTAGGGCCCCTTTTTATCTGTTTGTATTATTAATTGCCTGAGATAAGCCCGAATTAAAGTACGGGATTGAAGTTAAAAGAATCCCTTCGTCAGTGGCCGACTGAAAAATCTTTTATTATTTACATGAAGTTGGCATTCGTTAACGGTGACAAAGTGGAAGAGTTAATTCCAGGTTTTTTGAAAAATCCCTCCATAAAGATAAAACTCCATGTGATAATTTTAGCTGGAAACTTTATTTACTACAGACCGTTAATATATGGCGAAACGTCCCAGTTTTGGGGTTGTTATCAAGCTGTAAATATTTTATTCCCTCTCTAATAAACCGTTAAAGTCAAGTAAAGGGTTGTTTTTATTGTTTTTCGGCGCTGCTCTCGTCGAATGTATACTGTTTAGTGCCGGCCAAATGGCATGTTAAATTCCCTCGAGAAGAGATCAACGTTAGCGCCTAAACATCCCTTCAGATTGAACACATTTAAACAGCACGCAGCAGCAATTCGTATTCCGACCTAATATATTTTTTGGTTCACCTTGATAAACCCATTTGTTACCCGGGAAATTATGCCTGGGAAGGCCTTAAATGCAATACCGCAAAACCCATTTTTCTCGTTCTTAAAGTAATAAATATCTTATTCAAACGTTATCTCTGGTCGAAGGCCAAGATTTATTATGGATGTCGGAGAGATCATGTGGTTTTTAGTCAGATAAAACTATCAAGGGACGGCGGAAAATGATTTTTCCTTTCGTTCTTATACCGAATACATCAGTTAGTTTTAGTCGGTTTTAAATGCAGACTATTTACGGCCCCAATTGTCCCATTTCTTTCTGTGTGTGGCGAAGAAATCATTCTAAAGCAAACTGCTTGTATCACGCCGGATTGCACCGCAATAAATCGCGACTTTTCATTCCGGGATATCGCTTTCTTAAATTATTTACAGCCTTGGATAGAACTGGCGAGAATTAATGTTCCTGCATCGCATTCAAGGCTATTTGCAGCATCGTTTGTCCCCAGATAGATACGGGATTTCCTGCTCTAGTTGAGTGACAGTTCCATTTTAATTTCGAATTGCTTAGGCTGGTTGCTTTGGGAAGCTATGATAAATTTCTTTCAATTTTCCTGAAAAATTCCTGCTCCAACAGGAGCGTATTTGTCCAGTACGATGGGCTCCGCATGTAAATCGGAAAAATAGGGGTAATTTTATTTAAAATAACGCTCAGCAGGTCAGGAAAATTAATTTTCTCTAACGGAATGGATTAGCTGTAATCTAAGGATTAAGCTGGCGGCTCCCGATTAATCGTTCGGCTTGTAGAAGCGATATTTTTCATTATTTGGTAGAGCTCTCTAGAATTTGAATTAAGTGCCGTTATCCTTTTCCGTTCTTTATTATGAGTGCCATTAATCACTAGCAAGTGCGATTTTGTGAAATAATAACCGATTTTTCCAGCGCCTCTTACAGCCAACAACTACTAGCCGAAGAAGACAGTGTTTTGCGCATGTTTTTCTGTTTGAACGTGATTTAATTCTAATCCTTAATCCTCTCAATTATTAACTCGATATTCCTTAGTTTGCTTTGTCATGTCCACGAAAATGCCGAAATCTACCTATAGGAAACCAAGAAAGTGGAGCTCAGGGACGTTTATAGTATAACGAGCCAGCGTCTCGGTGCTCCTTTGCTGTTAAATTGTTTGTTAAGTCTGATAATGTCCACAGAATTATAAATCACAGCTTTAGTTGAAGACTACACCGTAGAATGGGAAATTTAGTTGTTCCGGCTGAGACGTAGGTATTACCAGGGGTGCTTTGACTGCAACTTTCACACCAATTTTAGCCAAAGAGTCACCGAAGATTGTTTAGAACAAATTTACAAAAAATGCCTTTTTTCCGTCGAACTCGGACTAAAAGGAGAGCTCATGGATGCCTATATCTTCCCCCAGAGAGCAACAAATTTTCTTCTAAAAAATCCTCAATTTTATGCACTAAAACACTCGATGGATTCCGCATCAAAGACTTAAAAAATATGCGTCAACTTGCATCGACCGATAAAATCCCGCTTGATCAGGCTTTAGATGCCCAAATATCTGCGATAGCGTTGGCCTAGTTCAGCACCGAGTTTTAATAAAGCCTTTTATCACTTTTCTCGAAAATTTGAAGGAAAGCTGGAAATTAATAAGTGAACCCGACGAAGACGTGAAGACGTTGTCTCTTTGATAAGTGTCAATCACACGACACTTTTTATTGGGTTTTTTCGCCTCAATGGATTGATGTCGACCCCAAGAAAGCTCCCCAACATATACAGGGCGTCCCATTAGTATGAAATGGTTAGAGATAAGCAAAAAAATAAAAATACTCTTGGCTAATTTTGCAATACTTATGTACACATTTGTTTTAAAATATACAGGGTGTCTCATAAAAGGTCTCCCGATTTAGACTTTTTAACTTCCTTTGGCTTACAGCGAACGAAACGGGCTTTCGTTTTCTTGCTTTGAAATGCTCAAGTGGATTTTCTACAAATTATCAAACTTCAGACATTTCTATTGCCTAAAACAGCTTAATTAGCTCGTTACATTCCTTCCTTCTTTGAGATGAAAATGATGTGGAATTCGAAGTATTTTGAAATAAATTAATTTTTTTGAAAAATCCAGCTTCTACCCCCTATTAAACTTTCGGTCAAAATTAAAAATTTAATATGTGTGTTTTTTGGGCTCAATGAATTATTTTCGACCCAAGAAGCTCCAAATGCGTATATTTAGTTTGTTTGGGTCTATAATAAGGAATACATAGCCGGTCGGAACGAAAACGCTCCAAAAGTGCTTAAAATGAGCCAAAAAAACGATTATTTCCAATTTAAACCATCTAGAATGTTTCTCAATAAACTCATTGGATTTTTTTAGATGTTTTTTGAGCACAATGGAATGCTTCGGAGCTAAAAAGCTTCACAATTCCTATACTTAAATTATTTGATTATAATCAAGACAATATCTCCTGCCAAAGTCCTAACCGTTTAAAAACCGCTTGAAATGCTCCAAAATTATGTATATAACAGCATAAACCCATCCACATTTTACCCTAAGTAAGATTTGTAACTCGTGCAAAAATCAGAGCCTTGAAAAACACAATTATTGAAAATCCCTCATTAAGCCGTGATGATTAATCAAATCTAAAATGCAAATACACTAAAATACAGAACGGCACGTTTATGCCAGTTCCCATTAAACTCTATCAATTTAAATATATTTGAATTTTTAAATAAATATCCTAAAAATATTAACGAAATTATCCCGCTTAATTCCTGCCCCCTTCCCATGGCATTACTGCTGGAAACTTTATCAGGTTTCCCATGGCGGATTGAAGAGGATTATGTTTAAAAATTCAGTGAAACTATTTTGAAAACGTAATTAGGGTTTAAGTAAAGCTCCACAGGTCCCGAGTTAATTTTCTTCAGCTGAGGGCTTTCCGTATTAGTCCAGGGCTTACGGTCCAGATATGAGTTTATCATTCATTTCGAGTTAAACCGATTTGCTCTTGAATGAAAAACTATTTGTTTACAGCAATGTGAAACAATTTTTTACAGTGAAATTGATGCCATCTGAACATCAATATTCGCTCCAATTCATCAGCTTGCTCTGTTGTTGATCAATATTTCTAAAGTGTTGCGAATATTATGGGACGAATTTCATTTAGAGTATTGCGTTAAAGTTGGCAATTTCATCGGCTAATGGCCAGCAAACAAGAGATGGAAAAATGTTTTTTTTTTGTGCAATATGCATGGAAATATGCGCGAGCTCGCATAATCCCTGGAATGGAAAAAGCGAAAGCAATTTGTACTTTCGATGAAACTCCAGGTGGAGGCATTCAAATTTTCAGGTACTACTGAAAAATTGGTAAACATGATTTGGGTGAAATTATGTTAAAGTGCGCTACTAGTTGCACACTCCAGCTGGATTTCACAGGTTATTAATAGGCCCAAGTGCAGTTTTTTTTCATCAGCCCTCAATTTTCCCCGGTTTTCCAATGTCCAATTTGTCCGCTGAAATATCCAAATACGTTCGAATCGCTGAAAATGCCAAGGCCTAATAGTGTGCTTAATGAAACTCTAATTGCCCTTGTTACGGATTTTGAAAAATACAGTTCATTTTCACCAGTAAGGGCATGTTGGAAAACGATTATGCAAAGCGATCAGCTTTTTAGTTTACCAATTTTGGTCATTTTTGATGAATTCGGTTAATTTAACCAAACAAGCATTTTTGTTAACCCTACAGCTTAAACAGCATCATCAATTAGAGTTTTCCGAGTTTTTTTTTAAGTGCTGTGGAACACTATCCAATTATTGCTAATGCACGACAAAAACTTTTCCAACTATTTCAATTTATTTGACAAACATTCAAAACTGTTACGTTCTTCGGCGATAAACCCTGATATTCGCAGGCCCTTTTTAGTATTTCACGACAGATAAAGGCTTTAATATGAAATTTATGGGGGTTCGCATTCGCACTGACCCTGTTCGCGCTGGACAGTTGCTTACATCGCCAGAAAATTTCTTCGTTCGGTCTAAAGCAAAGAGATAAATCCTCGAGCGGCGGAAAAAGCCCGTTATTGGTTCATGTGTCATCGAATTCTTTCGCTTAGGTTTTATCTAAATACTCGATCACATCAGAAGCCAACTAGCGGTCAACCGAAATCTTAACTGATGTATCATCAGAAAATTGTTTGTTTTATTGTTGAAAAGTTAAGAGGAAATTAATTTTAAGATGCATCTTTTACGGAAAATGAATGACGAAGGCATGTGGGGTGCTTCTCAGGAGTTGGTAGATAGTTAGCATGTTTACGTGAAAAAGATCGAGTTTCAAAAATCCGTGTTGAAAATTTGGTTCGATTCATACTCATGCTCATACCATCATAACACTGGGTAATTTTTTTGGGAAAATCTGACGGATTAAAGCTTAGTTAAAAAAAGAACTCCGGCACTTTTTGTAAAGTAACCAGCAGAACTCCGGCACTATTATGTGTCGTCTAATGTTTACCGGCAAATCTTGTAAGAGAACATTTTTCAATAAATGTAAAAAAATGCCCGGGCCTCTGGTAAAACGAGCGGCCCAGCAAGGAATCTCCACAATTCCTGCCTACACATTACTGGAATTTCACAATTCCTGCCTACGCATTTCGGTTGAATGTTGCATCGTCAGGAGCTTGACTTTGTTGGAAAATGTTTATGTTTTCAGTCATGTCTTCAGACTGTAGCGTTTCGAAAGTATGTTCTACATTATCGTTGAGTTATTTTTTTCTTATTTTTATGTTTTTGCAAATAAATCATTCAACACGTTTATTCCAACAATTTTGACCCACAATTCTAAAAGCATCAACTTGGAATCACCCTATTTAGGAAAGAAATCGTTAGATCCAATATTTTATGCGTTTGCGTTTTGCAAAAATGCCTCGAACTAAAAAGTGAAACCCAACGATCTGGAATTGAGCCCGTTTTCGGTCAAAAGGGATCCGATCTAAGGTTTTTAATACATCCCTGCATAGGACAGGCCGGACAGTGATGGATTATACAATAAGCCAATGGTCAAATGTACAGTTTACGTTTTGAGGTTCTGTAATATGTGCTGATATAGATATTTTTTCATTCAAACGCCCAATTAAGTTTTAAAAAAGTCTAATTGACCCTAAGCAAAACAATAATTTCTGGGAGAAAATGCTGACAATCTGGCAATTATTTATCACCTACCTATCCGGAATATCGTTATTAAAAAGTGGTCCGCCCTCAAATGTCGTTTTAACTCGGGCAAATTTACTTGGGAAAACTCAATTTCTAACAGAAAAACTGTTTATTTTTATAGCGTTGCCAGTGGAGTTTCCACTTTCCCTACTTAGTTTGCTCCATTAGGTTTTTATTGAAAAACTGAGCCGCGCTGATGGCACGCTTTGTCTTGAAAGGGATCTCTTTATTTCGTTAAAAATTACTTGAAGGCCCATTTGCTTAATCTGGGTTGTTAAGAGCCAGTTCCATTTCCTAGAAGCTCTTTTCAAAAACCCCTATTTAAGAAAGAGCGGTTGCAACTTCCACTCACAACAACCTGTGATCATACAATTAGTATTTAAATTTCCCCTTTTGGCTACCAGCAAGGACCTTAATCAGCACTATCAAAGCCGGACTCTTTCCAGAATATGCAATTTGGGCGTCAAGTGGAACTATGGTCATCATAACTTCGCAGCTGAAGTGTTCTAGAATACATTAATTGCCGGGTCCAAAGACCCATGTCGGGAGGGCATTATAAACTTTGCCAGTCCTTCTCATTATTATCTCAAGACGTATCCACCTTAGCAGCTTTGCATAGTCAACAATGGGGAATTTGCGCCTATATTCCAGCTTCTTCAATAGTTCGTGATAAAAACCCTCAATATAAGTAAGCCCATAGTCATAAATAGTTGATAAAATTGAAGATTTTTCTGTTGGGTGTGAACCGACCCCTGAAGATGCCAGCGAAACGTCAGGACCAAACTCCTATCGACGACAGTCTAATAACCCGAAAATCACAAGCTATTCATGATTTGAGTGGCTTAAGCAAAATAATAATAATAATAACAAAGATTGAATGCGAAATTAATGGCACAGCAGAGCGTTGCTTGAAAATGTGTTATGAATAATGGGGCCTGAAACTCTTAGTATTTCTCTACAAGGGAGCATTATTTCGATTTGTAATAGAAAACGGCTCTTTAAGGGAGAATTCCGGGCGTCTTGCTGGGAGCCCGCTTATTCCTACATGCTGATGAGGGTGCGATTTATTTTCGATGGGTGTTGATTCTATTTGAGGGCGTGCCTGAACAGTTTCTTACATATGCACGATCAATTGAGATTATTTGGATTGGTGCTAATTTAATGCGAAATCAATTTGATCAGCACGCGCTAAATTAATGTACGCAGATAGACGGCTTATGAAATGTTAATCGAATTTCCACTTAAGCTTTTTCTTCGGGAAATAACAAAGGCTTTGTTGCGGCCGCGTATATAATAACCAAGCGTAGGTTGAATAATACCGAACGAGCGAACAAAATACCTCATCATGTTGCTAAGAATGAAACATAAATTACTCGGTGGATTTCTAAACGAGTTGCATGAACATTAGACTGCAATGTTGACATACGCTGCGAATTTTCAGGTGCGGTGGATTTTCTGAATCTTCCATTCATTACAATGTTAGTTTTGGCAAACTTGTTTACTGTTCTCAAACTAAGCGAATGGAAAAACTAGTAAAAACAACTTGGTCGTAGAAGACACTGAAGTAGAATAAACAGAGCCTAAAAAATCGGCACTATTCCTCCAAATCCCAAATGTTTAATTGCCATAACGCATCAAATGACAATACAGAATGCTTCCTCTGCAATTTGCTGAAAAATGGAAAATCTACCGCCTTTTCCATTTCCATTCAGGCATCAGATTTAGCCAGAGTAAGCCTTTATATTTCTCGACATGTCGATGATAAAATCCCCTATAAACCGTTGATCAAATTCATTTGAATATGGGCTGCAATAAAAATGCAATCCCATTTCCTCAGAGGCAAAACATTCTCGAAGGCTCTGGGAAAAAGCCTGTTTCCAGTGCCTGTTTTTTTCATGAAAAAGGTAATTCTATTGCGGATTCCGTTTTGTGCCCACCCGAAAAATATGGTTGTCAATCCGGGGAATTGACGCAGTGAGGTATCAACTATTTTATAAGCCAATCAGGTACATTGATTGATTAATGTGGTTTTATATGAACAGGAATGGATGACGACGAAAAAAACTGTATGGAATTGAAATTGACAAAGTTTCGTTCTTTGTAACGTTTCAGCGACAGACAAACAAGTCTAGAATACCCAATACGTTCCTGTCCATCCAGAATTTGTCCAATTCGGAAATTTGTGTGATACGGAAATTAATATTAGTAGGAATTGAGAAAGAGTCGATCGCCCTTTTTATCCCTTATTTCGCTTTTTCGTCCGCTTTTTCAGATAGACAATTTCCGATGGATCTGTCAATAGCAGAGAACATGTAACGTCCTTTTTATATTGGCTAACGTAGGCGGCGGCTCAGTCCAAGCCAGCAACTGGACGTGGACCTTTTGCTGGATTAATTCCACCCTCATAAATAATTTCTAAAACTTTCCAATGGTTTAGCATTTTTCAGCTTTGGATACCACCCTCTTGATGTCCCGGTATTTACAACAGCAATTCATGTAAATCTTTTCAAATTCATGGCACCAAATAAATCAGGACTTTAGGCAGACTTGGAATTTACGCTTGAAAGTCGCTAAGAACACCTGTGTGTCGCGGTTTGCTTTGAAGACGATTTTGCCACCCTAACAAGGACTGGAACTCCAGAAAATGCGTACGGGAAATGTTAATGAAGTGTTTTCCTCGCTTGACCTGCCTTTTTCACACACCGATTAACAAAGCTTCATATCTTTGCTCTTAACTACATATGGGCTGTTTAAGCAGGCCTGGCAATCTCTTTTAAAGTTTGAGCTGGGAAATGCAATAAATCGCCCCGTAGCACCGGAAAGGGATTTTTCCACAAAGATAATACCAAACTTGAAAAAAGAAATATAGCAAAGCTGACCAGGTCCTACTGATAAAGTTTATAATCTATATGGGAAAATACATTTTGACTTGACTAGTTTTCACTAGTGAATCACTCATCTTTTCAATTTCCAGAGCAAATAAAGCAGTTTTGTCCAAGTAATTGCCCTTTTTGCTGTCCGGTATAATACGAAATCTAATGAAAAGTAAGCCCGTGGGTGTCATTCGATTAAATAATATGCGATATAATCCAAAATGTAAAGTTTTCGACAAGCAAATATTCGTTACGCGGTGTGACACATCGGCGGCCAGCTAAATTGATATAAATCGATATATTTAATATAGCGCACTGATGGAAATTTATATAAAATAATAAGAAATGACAGTGAATTGATGGCCTAATAAAATGCACTAATAAATTTTGGAGGCGGGATTTTTTTTTTTAATTCACAACACGAAAACGAGGACTTATCGATATAAATTCGAGGCGTTTTTGGTCTCGCTGTTTTCAACCGGTGATTGAATACCGGCTATTAAAAGCAGAAATGCTCTATTTTTATTTACCCCGACAGAGTTTATATAAACTTTCAATTGCGTTATTCGGCAAGTGCTTTCAAACTGGTTTACACAAAATATAACAAACACTACGATAATTGATTTAAAACAATGCAGTTTGGCTATTAAACGTAGCTCTAATTGTGTACAATTTATTTTATGGTAACAGCATGGGCACTCTGTGTATTACCACTCAGCAAATTACATTAAAATACCAGTCGAGTATATTTTTAAGTCGAAATTATTTGTGTTTCAGGTGTGATCAAGACCACAGCGATTTTGGACATTGAAACCAAGGATCATTATTGGCTCACTGTGTTTGCTCAAGACCATGGTGTGGTTCCATTGTTTTCCTCTGTGGAGGTAAGATATCGAGATATTAAATGTGAAACTTACTGCACACTTGTGAAGGTTTCTTTAGGTTGGGTTTGTATTGGCAAGTGGATTTTTTTTCAAATTGCCTGTTTTCTTTCGTAATTTTGTGCCAGAAGCTACTTTACTTAAGTCTTAAACAGCGTTTTGTCCAAAGGATTCCGCACAACTTTGCAACTTACTTGTCTTCCAGATTTTTCGAATGGAAACATTCAATAATTAAAATTTTTAAATTTCATGATTCAACTAGGTCAATCCGACAAGATCACCCGGGTTCTTGTGGGAAAACTTTGCAAAACAAAGTTGCTCCCGCGAAATACATAGTGAAAGTGATCACATTTTGGTTGTAAATTTTTGAAAGCAAATCTGTTCTAGGGAACGTTAAAGTAACTGCAACACTCAAATATAAAAAATCGCAAAAATCGATCAAAATAGTGAGGAATTATTAAAAACCACTGCCTGCTGTCTCACACACATTATTCCAAAAAGTTTTTTGAACGAAAAATTACGAGAGGACAGTATGAAAAACATTGGCATATTAATTGTAACCTAAACAATCCAATAGTTTTCCCTTAACTTTTTTATTTTATGTTACATATAGCCAATGCATCTTACAACCTTTCAACGAGCCTTCATTCTTGTGAACACATTTTTAGCAAGAGGACCAAGTTAGGAAATGTGTTACAAAAAAATTTCACCACTCAGCTCAACTATAAAAAATATCTACTTAAAAATAACTACCTTGCAAGTGACCCTAATTTTTTTTAACGAATTTTAAACAAACAGCCTAACTAGTGTAGACTATTTCAGAGAGCTCTTCATTCTCAGTAAAATGTGTAAGAAAATAAAGACAACACTCCACTATAAAAATTGCCAACAATCAACAAAAACGGGTAGCAAATCGACGCCCAGAAGGCACATGGAGAAGAGTTGCCTCTATAAACGGACTGAAAATGGAGGCCGTCGTTTGAGTGGTCAAATTTTTGAATAAAAAAACGAGAAGACAGTAGGAAACAAATTGCCTTATTAATTGTGTTCCAAACAGCCTAAAACCAGCAGAATGCAAGTTCCCAACGCATGATTGGGTTGATATTTAGCCAATGCGGCACAAACGCCTCCTATACTCAATCAAAATGTCAGTTCGAAGGGGGTATTTAACATTAAACTATTCGCGTTTTCAATCCGGAAATTCCGCTCATCAAACACACAGATTCCACTCTGGAAATTCGGAAAAAAATTCAGTGCAATCGCGAGTAAATTGATACCTGCAGGATTGAAAGAGCAAATGTTTGGCTTTTGGTACTCATACAGTAGCAGCAAAAATAAACCGTGCAGTTTAATGGAACATTTTTTTAAAGCAAGCAAATCTATCCGCTTACCAGTTCCAATGCCCCTGCTTCGCGATACTTTTTGATGGTTTGACGGCAATTTCTTGATCCAGTTATAATAATCTGAAACACAGAAGAAAAAGGCAGTTTAATAAGCAATTTTTTTAAGTGAAAGTCGTTAGTGTGCAGTCCAATATTGGCACTTGAAAAAATAAGCAAGGGATTAAATCAAACCGCAATATTGCTTCTTGCTGGAGTGCCAAGCTGGCCCATTTATGCCCGAACAACCAGCCAGTTAATTGGCGAACGGGAAATACAAATGCGTCCATATCGCATTTCAGGATTCATGCTTTAATTAGTTTTGCGGCATTTCCCAATTCCACTCCTAGTTTACTGACTTGGCTTCGGCATAATGCAGTGCGCAACGGTATTTCATTCCGTTATGTTACGCAACGGCCCAAATACATCGACTAACTTAGTTATCATTAACCATTCTGGCAAGCGAAAAATGTTGCCCACCCCCCGGCAAAAAAACAACCCTGCAGATTCATCAACAAATTTGTATGCTGGCCAATGCTTTCAAGCTTAACAACGATGTTCTGCAGCCATTAAAACAGACTTGAAACGGAGGAATTACTCACCGAGCTGTTCCCTCTCGTATCATCGTAGTTTTCCGAAAAATAACAGTAACGAAGATGTGCATTGTACGTGTATAACAATAATCATACATCATATCTCACTGACCGCGCACACTAAAAGCAAACGGATGGACGTAATCTTTTTCTGGGAAATTTATGTTCAGCTTCAGAGGCGTGCGAAATCTGCCCCAACTTCCATGTGACCACCCCAATTGAACAGTTACATTTAAAAAGAAGTGTTTAAATTTTTAGTCAACCGAAGCCCTCTTCAATTTTTAGGTGTGTTAATTGATTAGTGGTTAGTTATTACTTTGGTTTTCTTCTTAAGAGCCTCCTGCTAAATCACGCTTCTTATGTAAAAAGCAAAGAAAAACTGTAACTACACTCTGAGGGAAGATAACACACACATTGAAAAAGTAAAGTTTACTAGGGAAAATTGGCCGGTTTGCTTGAACAGTGGATTTTTTATGAGCACGCCTATGTTGGGCTGCACAGGGCAGACTTATGAACTGTGCTCATATAGCAAATTAAGGTATATATTTGGCCCTTTTACTCTTCCCAAAACAACCCCGATATACTTGAGTGCCACCATATCTGCCACAATGTGGAGCGAAAGCCAAAGAGCCAGTAAATCATAAAAGGGGCAGTACATTCGTCCATTACGCTTGTCTTATGGACAGGTTTATTCACATTTTTGAACGGATTTTCATCCGTTAGCAATGCTTTTGTTATTTTCCTGCAGGCAATGGACTATTTTCAAAGTCGAAGTGATTTTTCAGGACTTCAACCAATCTAGTTGTGTTTAACTAATTGAATAAGTGCTTCGACGAAGGAAAATCGGAAGATCCGCAGAATAATTAAACCGCTTAAATAACATCTAAATGAATTAGTTTCAAAGTGGGTGTCGGCGATAATAATTAAACCGCAATACATCTTCAACGGATCATTGCCAAAGCGATATCGGAACTACACAAATCCATTTACCTAACGAAACGGGCAATCGATGCCCACCCAAATCGACTTGAGTACAGATATCGGCTTCATAACCAATTATTTAGCATATCAACATCACAGGCATATTACGTGCTATGTAAACTGGGTTGTGGCTCCGAGACAAACATTACCAACCCCTAAGTGCTAACGATATTACACAATGTCAGCGAGGGTTTATCTAACAGATATTGCTCAAGATAACGCCATTTGGATACGTTACGTGACCAGCAAATAAATCGATATTTGACTAAGGGAAATTATATTGGAATGCTCGAAAAGGACCAAAATTAACCTTATGGGTAGCGGGTGCTACCAGCAGAGTACCTGAAGAGCCCGGTTGCCATAAATGACACAGTCAAAATTAACATGTAGAATACGCAAACAGGGGACAAGATTGCCGGTTTAAGAAATTACTATTTCCTCAAGGAGAAACGCAAAACAGCAGCCAGCTCACAATCTCTACTAGATGATATAGAAGATGAGGAGCCTTTTTGGTACAATCCCTGTCCTGAGGAAATACCCGTAGCCAAGCGCAATTTATTGCGAAAACCATCGGGAACTTGTGATGAAGAAACCATAGCAAATAGGGTCCTAGGTAGCATTTTCAGTTAAATTCCTAGGCTGAAGTGGCTCAGAATGGCTTTTTTTAAAGATTGCTTGGCTCAGACTGCGTACACAGCAACGTCAGTAAAAGAAGAAATGTGCCAGCAGTATTTCCAGCAAGACTTTGAACTCACTGAAAAACTCTGCGCCGATCAAAAGCTGCATGGAGTGGACGTGACTGGATTCGGCGAAATCATTCGCAAAAAAAATCTGATCACACTCCGGATCCTGCGACTGTCCCATCAAATTCTGCAAAAAATTGCCGCTTATATCGACTTTTTCAAAAACGATTCCATCTTCAAGACCCAAATACAGCCACTAAGGAACTTGCTGTGTGAAATTAAAAGAGCTCTGGGAAAGTATGGCGAATCTCCAGAAAACGTTACACGAGCCATTATTCCGCAGGAACTCAAGTTGGATCGAACCAGCTATTCGAAAAGAGTTAACCAATTTGTAGTGCTAAGAGATTATATGTTGGTGATGGAAATAATCCGCAACGGTTTAGAGAAAAAGTGCCCCGAACGCACCAATCCTGTGCTCGTTTACTATTGACGATTTCCTTGTGAGTTTCCCGTCCTTTCACCGATGATTATGCGGATAGGAAAAGCCCAATAACGCAATGGCTTGCAAAAGGAAAAAAATGAAATGAGTGGAGCTTGCAAGTGTTTACTGTTCTAACGAGTTTTCATCGACCAGGCCAAAGCGAAAACAACTCGACTATGAAATTCAATAAAACCGAAAAACGTCCAATACTAGTCGTGTATTTTGTAAATTTATTGGATGATAATTTTAGATGTTTAGTACCTACTGATTTTTATTTGTGAAAACCAGCTGTGCCTTCCAGAGTTTCAATATGCACATCATGCAATAAAGAGTGCATAGTAACAAGACTAAAAACTTGTGATAGGCAAATAAATAAAATACCCCACAGACGAACTGAGACATAAGAGTGAAAAAATCCCAAAGAACTGAATAAAACTGAAATAAAATGTGCGAGTTGCAAGCATCTGTAGTTTCCATAGGCCGTAATTTTAGAGGGCAAATATCAATTGTCTCCAGATTCCAGAAAATCTGGCAGGAGAAAGCATGCTTTTCCCATACTACCTGAGTAATGGGCCTACATATCGCTTGAAAACCAAGACAAAAGCCTTCACATAACACAATTGATTGTAAATTATAGTAATCGTTCGGTTGACAATGAAATTTATGGAGACAGTCCTGGAAAACAGCATTTCAGAATGACGCATCGTAAAATACTTGGTCTTTGTTGGAGTATTGAAAGCCGATGGCAAACAGATTGGGCTTTTTTGGCCGTTGAGATTGCGGAGACGGAAAATTGATCGTCAAAGTTTTTCTGGACGTAAATGGCAGAAAGCTCCGTTTGATTTTCCTTTTTTTTGCTTCAGGTGGGAAGGAAAATTGAATTAGGGCTTTTTGTAGTAAATGTTTCGTTGCCAGTTGAATGGATGTTCCAGAGTCAACAAACGGTCGAGAATTGGTTTACTCAGCAATGAAACGGGGATTAGTTGCCGATAAAGTGCAATTTAGGCTCTTTTATTGTGCGGGAAACAAGGGGTGCTCAAAATAAGCTCCCTAATAAATATCATGATTTTTCTCGCAAAGGAATAAGTTCGCCTGTTTCAAGCAAAAGTAAAAATAGAAATTATAAAACCAAAATCAATAAACCGAGCCGGTTATGTACCACAGCAAATACAATTTCTTTTCTTCTCTCTACTTTACAATTTGTGCCCCATGGCAGTAGAGATGTGTTTACTTGTTCTGTTCAGAATTCGTTATTCAGTCAGGTAAAGGGAACGCAGTTACTTTGTTACGTCTAGCTGCTTTTTGAATATACAAATGATATTTTTATTCGTACATTACGCTACGTATTTCCCAAATGAAAGGCACTTTCCTGCGGTTCGTTGAACAACTGTATGGAAAACGAATTGAGTTTACTTTTTCAGCTCTTTAAAATTGAACGTAATGAATGCGATGCTATGGAGCGTTTGGATCCAGGCATATTAATCTCTCCTTATACGTTTCAGATATTTCAATTTATTTTCCTCTAATTTATTACTGTTGCTTTACAGCAACTCCGGTTGTTACGGGCCTGGAAATAATCAAAGATTTTCCCTTTTGAGGAAATTTATAGTTTTAGTCAAAGCGCTTGCAGGATCGAGCCCGATAGGTATTCATGCCTTGATGAGATAGAAAATCCGATTCCTTTTTTACATCTCCTGCCTAGGAATTTATCTGTCCCGGCACTTTTTCGCTTTAGCACCAATCGCAATTTGCAGACGTTCCATTAATGGAAGACACATAAACCAAATTTCCGGGAAATTGCATGTTGCACCCGCCTCTAAATCGACTGTTGTTGTTTCAGATTTACATCGAGGTTCTGAACGAAAACGATAACGTGCCCCTCAGCGAACTTCCCGTATATTATCCAGTTATACAGGAAGACAGTCCTGCGGGGAAAACAGTCCTGCAGATCAAGGCGACCGACAGAGATAAGGACCCCAACCAGAAGATATCGTACAAGATAGCAGCCGGAAACCCTGAAGGATTCTTTACGATTAATTCCCACACAGGTAGGTTTCATTATGTAAATTTTCCTCTAAAAAAATATTTTCTTGGCGAAAACCACGAAAACCCCACCCTCAAACACCATGGTTCTTTCTCATGTTAACTATACTGAGGGTTATACTATAGAAACCGTTTTTTTAGGTGAAACGTAATATTAAAAAACATATAAATGCGCCCTAGATAATCTGATGTTATCCATGTTGGTGGCAAATTGGATTACCTCCGGCTAACTATATTAAAATAGTCCTATTCATTAACGCAGGCCTGGTCCTTGCTGTTAACTATTATAACCCGAAACAATAATACAAAGTGTCACGAACCGCTCGTTTGAATAAATTCGCCCTTCGTAGGCATGGGGGGCTCCCCTTAACCACACAACAAAAAATTATCATACCCTCCGAATTTACGTACAGTCGTTACCGTTAGGCGAACAATCCGGACCCATAGAGGCATTAAAAGGGAAAAAGACTTGGTCGAAGAACAACACAGTTGTCAAGTGGCAAAGAAAATATTGAAAAAACACGATCGTTTTTACCAGATATTGAGAAATAGATGAAAAATCATTTGCATAAGGTGTTGGGGAATTATGACCTCTGACGGATCCTAAAATATATCCGGAACGATGGCCCTAAGAAATCAATATATTTGACCGAACGCACTGCTTGCGAAACGTCTGGAAGCTGGAAATTATTTTCGGCGGTGTTCTAAAAACCCGTAAAACTCCCCAGCTTCAAGCTCCATTCGGTCCAAAGTCGTCTGTCCATCCCCAGAAATGCGAGAGACCAGGAAAAATTCTTATCGTTCACTAAACCAAATTTCGACGACAAAAATATCCAGAACTCATGCAGTTACAAAAAAACCTTCTTCAGCTGACTCAATTCTTTCAAAGGCTCCTAACAATGCATCAGTTTGTTGCCTAAATAATTCCAATAACTCCTGTAGAATCTCACGCCGCTCTTAATTCTTGAGGAAATTTAATTAGTGAAATTGAGATAAAATCAGCAGGAAAGCTCATCGCGCTTATTCAGACTAAAATAATAACCTGAATCAACTGCAATGAGCAGCCAGATAGTGTTTTCGTATGAGATCAAGTTGTCCTACAGTGATTCACATACGAAATTTAGCCATTTTACAGCCGGTTGATTTCGTGAATGTGATTATTATTTTCCCGATTCTCGCATCCAATCAGCGCAAAATGCTAGAAGTTTCAGCGAGAAAATGGACAATAATATCATGTGGCGTTGAACAATGAATTAATAGCGGCTATAAACCGCAATGTTTGAGTATACGGTTTCGTCGCCGATTTAATCAAATAATTCGATTTAATTAGAGAAATGGCTAAAAGTGTTTGTTTTCAATTAGGCGCGCAATTAAAAGAAGTTGACAATAAAACAAGAGAAGTAATTTGTTTTGCCAACTTTACAGCGTAATTCCGGGTCGCATTATTGAAAATTAATTAATTATTCTTGGGGAGGATTAATTAAGACGTGTTTACGATTTCGGTCTTTACGGCCGGAACTTTTTTAATTAATGATTCGATAATTGAGTAAATGGAAATAAAACCCGCCGAATTAATCTCTCAAATACTGTTCTAAGAGACCACAAAAACCTACATTTGTTTATCGGTGGCCTGTAAGACTATTTCACATGGCTGCGACGAATTTCCTGAATTAATTCCGGTGTTATTTTGGGTCGTCAGTTCTGCTTTACTTACTCGAAGCTTCTTAATAATATACACAACTAATTACTCGGGATCTCCTAGTTTGCTTAGCTGGGGATGGCGGATTTTAATTATTCATGCACGTCATGTTCCATTCCATGTGGACATGGGATACAAGAATTAATCAGGTCAAAAGTACCTTTGTTTGTTTTCACTGATAATTCTACAATTTCATAATGGGCAATATGTGGATCATACACTGGTGGATTATGGAAATCGCCCCGATACAATAAAATAATCAAATGAAGATTTGACTGCTTGCACTAAGAAAATCAACTCCTTTTCATTTCCCCTTCGGTCACATTCTTTCAATCAACAAAATTTCAAATCTCACTGCTTTTCAATAAGGGGAAATATTGACGAGAAAGCCTAAACTAAATGAACTATTGAAAGGGCACATCGAAATGAAAATTACACGACCTGGAAAAATTAACGAGTCACTCTAATGGCAATGATTTTGAACCGACGACTTTGCCTTTGGGTTGGTCTGATTTTCGGTTTGGCTTAACTTTGTCTGCCCACGTAATTACAAGAAGCTGTGAGCTTTTCCAGTTTATTAATTGTCCTTAACGGGTTTACTTCAAGGAAAAAATTTCAAATTTGATTAATCAAGAATGAATAAATTATTGGTTAAGATGCCCCGCAGGGCGTCCCGTCAAAGTCGCAATTTATATTAGACGGTAGTTTAATAAAAGACTCGCTTTAAATAAACACGAACTTCTTAAGGGCATTCGCGCTTCGCTGGTAAACTAGTCAACTTTTCCGCGTGAGAAACTCCCTTTTCAAGAGGAAGCGATTTTACAGCAATTTTTAATTAGCGATTGAAATTAATATCTACCAAACTACCTTTGCAAGTAAATTAATTTGCATTATTCAGCCTGATATTAATCCAGATGTTTAGTAAACAGGCAAGCAGGAGCCCCAATTGAAGTAGAAAGCGAATAACATATTGTTCTCGTGAGAACACCACTCAACTGCCAATTTCGTTGCTTCCACTCGAGTATTCATCCGATCATGCCCAGAAAATCCCATTTTCTAATAATCCCTCGTGAAAGAAAAAGCTCAATCAGTGCAAAGCTTTAATCCGACATAAAACCCATCGCGCCACCCTCGACGTTCAAAAAAACACATTCCGAGACATTCATAAGGCAAACAAATCGTCCGAAAGCTTTATTTAAACGTCGGCTCTATTATTTGATGATTCATATTGGGCGCAGTATTGCCAAATAAAGCAGGATCCTTTAAAAGAACCGGAATGGGGAATATTAGGGAACGCAAATAAGGAGGGTGAATGTCGCAGCAAATGCGAGATGTTTGGGAAATTTTAAAGCATCCCTGGGGCCAAACGTGTATGATAAAATTAAAAAATAACAACCTCCAAGCAAAACCATCCTATCTAAAATCAATTTCCTTTAATTAAAATGGCCTGGAAATGGATTTGCAAAGTTCAAGAATCTAGTTAGAGCCAAATCAGGCCCTCCATCTCGAAAATGGCTTCATATTTTTCCATGTTCTTGAGTCGGGTCCGTTTATCCGACAATGTCTCGTCCCATTTCACGCTTAACCAGATTAAGGATATTGGGTTGGGGTAATTCTCAACTTGACACAATGTCAGAAGATGAACAAATAGATTGATCAGCGCATTAAAATGAGCTCAATTTACAAGGAAAATCACGCAAAAATCAACTGGGGCGCCATTAAACTTAGATTAAAATTGAATTGATAAATTATCATTTAAAGGCCTCACCTGACTATAATCGACTCACTTTTCTTGCAAAGCCTCACCGTTAAAATTTCGCTTCTAAGCGCTCAAAAGTTTGTTTGTAGTAGAGCTGGAAATGTATGCGATTTTTCTTCAAGTCTCCTCGAGAAAAAATAAATAAGCTAAAGTCTAAATAAGAAATTGTATACTTAAGGGCATGGGGAACTTCTGCACGAAAACAAAGCCTTATTTGACGTAATATGGCCATAAAAACATAAGGTAACCAAGCCCAAAGGATCTGTAAGAAAGTAAACTTTCTGAATACTTAACGTAACCGCACAACGCTGTTTTGCCAGCTATAATATCAGTCTAAAGTCTCAGGGGTGCCACAATAGTGGAAGTAAAGGATAATCCAACTTTCATTTGGTTATTTGCAACTCGAGCGGGGAACTGAGTTTTTCATGTTTTTATTCTTGAAAATAAAAAATGTTCCATTCGTCAGAGGAAAACCGAAACGAAGTTGAAGACAGTTGCAGGTTATTATTGACTGGTTAATAAACAGCAGCAAGTTAACGTTTACAGGTTGAAAATTGTGAGTCCTACGGACTTGGGGACGTTTTTTAAGCACCTTGCATCCTCAGAGGTGGTATTCGAATAAAAGAAAAATAGTTTAAAACTGAGAATGGAGGACGAAAAAGCGCGATTTTTCTCGCTTCAATATTTCGGCTGTTTTTAACTCTGATCGAGGCTGAAATATAGCCGAAGCATTGAACAAAGAAACCAGAGCTGAAGATACAAGCGGAACGTTAGGAGGAGATCCATTTCCAAAAACCTACCAGTTTCTAACCAATATTCATCGTTAGCGTCCCTGGTTTATGAAAACTGGTGTCAAGTTTAGCGGGTTTGGGACGGTGAACAGAAACTCTTTATTTTCTTGAAAAA
>NW_026018916.1:3472732-3479459 GCF_020466585.1 Dendroctonus ponderosae
AGGAAGACTAAATATATAGTCGAAACGTAGGCTTTTTCAAGAAAATAAAGAGTTTCTGTTCACCGTCCCAAACCCGCTAAACTTGACACCAGTTTCTAACCAATGTTGTGTGATACTGTTTACAAATTAATCTCTTCCTAACGTTTGGCAAGCATCACTGGCTCGCATCTTCAGATGTGTTAAAACCACTTGTGAAGAGGCAAGCCACTGGGGTTTACAAAACGTCAGTAAGAAATTATTTTCCACCACGGCCTCAAAGCTAGAAAAACTCACCAGCTGAAGCCACACTTTTTAGTACCCTGGTTATGTATAAAAAAAAAGAACTTAATCAAAATAGAATTCGTCTTAACAACCTCTAAAGTACAAGGAGAATCTCCGCTTGAAACACCCTTCAATCTATCATGACGATTTTCTTTGGGGATTTCGGCCCCAAATCAGGAAAAAAATGTGAATTCTGAGATTAAAATGGAACAAGGCCTGTGTCCATCAAGTTCATCCCTTGGGATTGTTGTTATCAAGACAACCACAGGTAATGTGGCCTCTATCGTTAGCATGGTGAAAGGGATTCGGGATGCGAACGACCCGAGATTCGTTTATTCTTAACGACATCGTTTACTTCATTATTATTTGGGCTTGTACAGTTTTTGTGTGGCGTTACAAATGGTTCTTTTTATCTCTGATCTCTAATCCGGCTCAATGCAAAAGAAGGTCAACAGCTTTCTTTGATTTTTTGCCATTTTCCTTGGAAACTATTCCCCGTATTAGTTTACGGTAGAATTGAGAATAGTCCGGCGAAAAACATCCCCAATTACCCTTTCGTTGATAGGTGAGGCACTTTAGTTTGCGTCAACTCTGCTAATCGCATTATTTTGTTAGCGATTCCTCGTCCTAGCAAAACTTCTGTTGCCAAAGTTTCGGTCATGAAAGTTTTAATTCGATTTTTCACTGTCTTAAAGTGCACCTAATGATTAAATGCCATCTAGTCAAGCTTCCGCTATTTAGGGGGTGAAACCCTGAAATTTACTAGCAGTGTACAAAAAAATTACCTGGTTTTGATTGTTTCATATTGAACAAGCACTCGCCTGTAGGATGCCAATATAAACATTTTGTTTAAATACCATAAAACAAATATATCAAACGTAAATAACAGTAACATGTGAGATTTTTATTTGCCGTTCATATTAATTAAACAGGGTAAAGTTCCACTAAACTTCGTTAAAAATTATTCCAATTCTGAATATGTTTACATTTGCTTGGTTGATGATGAATCGAAACTGCTGTTGAAACCGCTTAAACGCTTGTATTTACTGTTGTATTGAACCTTCGTTTTTCCAAGCCAATGAAAATTTTAGCTCTTTAATAATAGAATATATAGAAGCATCCAAACGGTGTATTTCAGTGGCAACACGGCTTTGCAAAGTTGAGTTTAAAAAGGATTTGGCAAATGCTATTCTATTCTATTCACGGACAGTATCCAAAGCCAAGATCCCTTGAATAAATTATTTGCTGACCACCAGCAATGCTGCCCTTCTTTTACGATGTTTTATCTGAATTTCAAAAATGCCTTTATTTATGTTTATCGACTTCGGTTTCATTAAACATTAATATGGCCCACATGCAAAAACTGGAAATTGCTGTTTTTCTTTTATTGCCGGAAACTTCACCCATAAATTATTCGCTAAATTCTTTACACATTTGCGGTTTTTAGCTGGAAACAGTTGCTTTTCAAGGGATTTTATTTATCGTAAAATCTGCAATTGCAGTCGGTCAATATCCAGATTTTCTCGATTATCTCCTATTCAAATTGAGGAAAAGTTCGAAATGCAATATCGCAAGAGTCATTGAGTCTCTAAATGAAGTCTTCAAATTAAATATTAAACCGTGAGTTCAACTTTAATTAAAGAAACTCAATCTCCGTTCAGTTTCGAAGTTTTTATCCAGATGGACGAAGCACGGCAAGAAAGATTTACTTAAAGTTGCCAGTTTAGCTGCAATTGCGTTCAAACTTTGGCAACTGTAAAAACACCAAATAATCTCTAAATATTTATGCGGTTTCGTTCCAAAGTTCTTCTATGGCTCATTACTATGCAAAAAACCTCAGAGCTGCTTTATAAAAGACAACTAAGAGCAAAAGCATATTAGTGTTTGAAGCAGGAAAAGTTGGTGTGAAGAATCCTTCCTTGCTTACTAATCATATGGAGAAATAATGCATTTAAATGGGGAAGTTTTTAGTTGATTGCAGTTGGAAACGATCACAAAATGCAACGATTTAATTCAATCGATTGGAATAATGGCGATGACACTTAGTTTATTTTGTCTAAACCAACAGCTCCAACATGCTAAATTGGAATTACTGGTTTTATTCGCAGTAAACCTTTAATTATATTGGGATATGTGAATAACGCTCAATTTTATTCATTGGAAACAATCGGTTTGCAACAATAACTCAGATTCAAGCGGAACGGGCAATCAAATGTTTTGTATATTTAATAATTTAATTACTTAGTTCACACAAAATATTTATACATTGATTAGTGAGCCATTGCCGATGCCCTTTCGGTCCATGAGGGATGATTTTAGAAATGGGATTGAATTAAATTTATCATTCTGATGCACATCAACAAAAAAATGATGGAAAAATCGAGGAAGCATACAGAAAATTTCACATTTTGAAAATTATTATTAAACACGCAGTTTGGTTTCCTCAATTTTCTTCTGTTCAATATGTTACATTGACCCATTCATTCACTACACCGTTAAACTTTCGCGAAATATATTATTCTTTATGTTTCGATTTGAATAAAACCGAGGCCGAGGCAATCAAAAGGGCATTAAGAGAATCGATTCGCCATAAAAAGCGCTTTAAAGGTGTTCGCAGTCCGGCAAAAATGGCACACAACTCCTATTGCAATATTGACCTGTCGATTTGCTTCGTAGCAAATAGAAAATTCCAAAACCAAAGGTTTATTGAGGAAATTTCGAAGCGATCATAAAATGAACATCAAAGCCAATTTTCTAGCGCTTTCCGCTGAAATGGTCCTCATCAAAAGTGTTTGCTGCATTGGTCCCCGACGTTTCCATAATAGTGAAATTGCGTGACTTTAACAATTACCTCAAGACGACGTTTGAAAGTGGCCGAAAATATAGTTTCTCATTTGCAAATTAGCAAGCTATTTGTGTGGATAAATCATTCGCCTAATTTCCAGTTGCCCATTTTTTGTTCCTTTACCTTTAATGGTTTATACATTTATTTGGGGGGTTTGAAAGGGGGTTCAAGCACACAACAATGACTTATTGTTTACTATTTGATATTGCAATTATTTTTGAGTTGAGATTTTTATTTTGCATTGTATTTTATAATAGCCTTTCATTGTCAAAGAAAATCAATCCAAACTTCCGTAAAAAACAATGATGTCCAAATGATAAATTCTACATTCAATTCGCCAGTTAGTTCAGGAAGAACATTTAAAAAGTGTGAAGAAATACAGAGTGTTTCCTTTAGTTAGGTGCAGATTGTGTCATAAAAGTATATGATTTACATGCTTGTTACATTTAGATAGTGAACACACTGAAGCAAATTTCCTTTTCTGGCTGAAAAACACAACTAAAACATTCCAAAAAAGCGAAAACCGCGGAACAGTCAAGAATGGACATTGCAAAACACCATCTCAATGTATACAAACAATTGACGAAAATAAAGTTTTCGACCTTTCCCAAAACGAAACAGCCGATATTAATTTTTGAGATGCACTTTGGATAAAATGTATTTCCAGCAGGAAACAGAACGAAAACTGCGCAACGATCCGAAATTGGAAGTTTCTGCAATTAGGATCGTTTGTTACCGAGCAGCAGGCTTTTTGCCATCCCCAAAGCCGCAAAACGGTGAAATATTATGACCGTAGGTGCATCCATTATGGGGATGTGCAAGCGAATGAATGTCATTCGTTACTTAGTTTTGAATGCGCTTCTTTCACGGTTATTTATTCGAAATTAGCTCCTCCGCTTCGGGCATTTAATTCATATTTAATATCCCTTGTATTTTATCTCTAGCTATTTATTTTGTTCCAGGAGTTATAACAACCACAGCTCGGAAGTTGGACCGTGAGACGCAAGACGAGCATATTTTGGAGGTGAGTTTTTACCATTTAGCTCGAAGCTGAATTCTATTAGTGCCCAAATAATATAATCAATAAATGCGCATTTCCAGGAAACTAAATGTAAAACGTGTCTAAACAAAAACAACAGCAAGTCTCGGTATAAACTTGTTATTGATAGAAATTCACAGAACGCCAGTATTTCTTCAAATGTGAAAAGGTTATCCTATATTTGATATTGGCGTTTATATGTGCGATTATGCGAATCTGGAAGCGGGTTTTCCAATTTTAATCAGTTTGACTGCACAAAGTGCACGCGTCTCATCCAAAATGGGGTTTTCTCTACCTTTCGCGGTAACGTTTTTGAGTTTGATAGCCGAATCTAGCTTGATTTATCTTAATCATGAGAGGTTTCGTCCTCAAGACCGTAAGTATGAAGCTTGAATGTGCACTGGAAAACTAATTGGCAAATAAAAATCTTCGTCCAGCTCACTGGAGATTTGGTAGGCCCGTTCAGAGCTTTCCACCCAATGCAGACTTCCAGGATGATTCAGATAACTTTTTGTACACACAGCATCAAATCGCACAATTGCATAGTCTAGAGCCTCAAGCCAAGGAGTACGACGGCAATTCAGCCAAAAGAGGATACTTGGCAAACAAATTTTTCGTTTCTGATGATCAAGTGAGTGTGGTGATCACAAATAAGGATTCTTCGCGAAGAAGAGCTGGGTGAAAAGAAAATGTTTTAGTTGCCCTGGACAGAAGCTCGATCGGCGTGTCTTTCCAAGGGCATGATACTGACCGCTCCTCGGAACATGTTGCAAATGCATAAATTGCGCGACTATTTGCGAATTAATGACCTGATCCCCACTGATAGTTTTTGTAAGTTATTTAACATAAAACTGTGCATAAATAGTTTGCAAAGAAAGTTGAACAGAAAACGATTTTTCAGACCAAATAAGTTTAACCAAAATTTTCAATACTTTTAGCAGGATTTTGGGTGGGAGATCAAAGTGCAAGTGACCCAAACGAATTCATCAGTACATTTAATGGCGAAGTGATTAACGATGAACTGTGGGTGGTGAGAAAAATCAACCTTCCGCTAGGTCAAAAATGCGCCGAATTCCAAAAGCTGAAATATATAACGCGCACTTTGGATCTGATTTGTTTTAATAGAAGAAGGTAAATGTGAACATTCCTTGAAAATAAATCAGCCAACTCCAAACTTCCCAGATACATTTGTGAGCAAACCGAAAACGAAGAAGCTCTGAAGAACAAAAGTGGCTCCCAACTAGCATCTAATAGTACGCAGGAAGCTCATCATGAAATCAACAAAATTTCTGCTGAAGTTAACGGAACTCAAAGCTTCAACGTTACTTCATCTAGTGTTAACATGAGAACAAATACAAGTATTAATATAACTTCAACCACAACTGAACAACCAACCACTTCCACAGACTATGCCGACTATGCAGAAGCGATGTACCAGAATGGGTGGCAAGAGCCGATACACTACTTTGACGATCCTTTTGCTGATCACGATTACTATTAGAATAGTAATCCTCATACATACCTCAAACAATATAAAATTTTTCTTTTGTTGGTTTTTTTGTCCAATTTCCATTTTAAATTTAATTATTTAACTCGACTGATAATCGTAATGTGGGTAATCGTTTGATTAGTATTTTCCCCAGCTAAAATGCTAAATTGAATTTGCTAATTTATTGATGTTGCGGAAGCACATTCACATTTGATCAGATTGCTCTGTCCAGAAATAGCTTATTATCAGAAATGTGACGAATTTGACCTGTTTGCTTAATGACCCATTTTGGGTGATTCTTTACGATAATAAATACTTTTTAATTGACGATTTTCTTCTACTATTACAAAAGTTCTTCAAGTCCCTTTTTCGCCCGGAAAATTGTGGTCAACAACCATGTCTTCTAAAGCAAAGGACTGAAAGTCTGAACATATGAATGAACGTATTCAAGACAGTGAGAGTCAGGTATAACTTGACTAAGTATAATAGGCGTTGTTCAAAGGATATTTTCCATTATCAATTCTCATTACATGTAATAATGGCCCTTCCGAGAATTACGAAGCTCATAAAAGTTGACTGCTGTGAAGCTTCATAAACTTTCTAATTAACTGCTTATATTATTTAGCGCGTGAAGACGCGAAAAGGAGAATTTCAAATGGGTTCTAATATTCGAGCGCCATAGAGCTGTCGGGGTTAGTTGCGATAATGAGCTAAACTGCCGCCATGCTCTAAGGCCATTAACAGTTCCATAAATAATCTTTATCGTTATTATTTTGCAAAATGCTAAGCATTGAAAAACTAGTCAAATCAACTGTTTAGACCACAATAAATATGCACAAGTTGATGCTCACTTTATCGTTACATACATTTGTTGGGAACAATAGTTTTTTGCCAAAAAAGTATCTTATTCGGGGGTAATTGCACAAGTGCTTCAAAATTATCTGTTTATTTTGATGCACGAGTGTAATTTTGATGAATATATCCTGAGTAAACAAAGTAAGTAAATGTGGATTCATTTTATTTCTATTATATTTTATTACCCTTTAAATTTTATTACTTATGTTTATTAAATTTAATTTGAATATCTTAGGTA
>NW_026018916.1:3479640-3487629 GCF_020466585.1 Dendroctonus ponderosae
CCCAGCACCAAACAAATTCATCAAAAATGCCGTTTTTGCAATTTCTGAAAAAGCTGACAAACTTACTTTGAAATTCAGAGAAATTTTAACTGGCCTGTTTTAATATTGCCGTTCATAAGTAGTTCCAAAAAATGTCAAAAATTTAATTCATTTAATTCACAACTTTCTTATTGTAAAAATATTTCCAATATTTTTTATTTACATTTTTTTATTATTTTACAAACTCCTTAAAAAATTATAATATCCGCTTCTTTCCCATTTTGGATTCAAATAAAATAGAGAGTTTGCTTGTGCTTGGGTTTGAAAATCCTCTAGTCATTTTGGGAAACATAAAATTTCCATTTGGAGACCCATTCTAAAGAGCTAATTAGAAACTTCACAGCAGCGCTGCAGCAGAATTTTATAGATACCATTATCATACTTAGATAGTGATTATAACAGCAAACAAACGCATTAGCCAAACTCTTGAATACATGCTGCAGCCTCTAACTTTTGACGGTGAATGCCGCAGTTACACGGCGAATTACGGCAAATAAATTGTTTCAAACTTTATATCGCATTTTCTTCTTTTAGTTCTATGTGTCGAGATTATTCGAACAAGCAGCGCTAATTAGTATAAATGAGCAAAACCGAACCGAATAAACTGATATATCCCGACAGAAGAGCCAAGCCGTTAACGGTGGACTTCCTATGAAAGGGCCGAAACGATTTATCATAATTTTAAAACTGCGGACCGCGAGTGCCGGGCCTTAATTTAGAGATTGTGTCAAGACTAATTATTAAGTCCGGTGATAAGTCATTGCTTCAGGACTCCCCAGCCAGGAAACCCCTGAACTTTAGACAACTCCATTCCATTTTACCCAGTGAGCGGGTTAAATTAAGCTGTGCTGTGTTCAAACAATCAAAAGATGTCTATATAAGAACCAACTTGTTTTGCAGGTTTTGATTTCGGATAATGGGGTGCCACCACTTTCATCCACCACTCGAGTGGTGATAAAAGTCGATGACATCAACGATAATTCCCCGGAATTTGTAGAACAGGCTTTTTACACCGTCACCATTCCAGCAACTGGCAACTACGATCGTGCCATGTTTCAAGTAAGTAAAACAGCTCAGAAACGACTCAAAAACGATGAAATGTTAATGCCCGTTTCGTTGGTGGTAAATCAGAAATGCCCCCAAAACAACTGCATTACCTATCCTAAACACGGCTCAATTCTAATTTGGCAAACAGCAAATTCTGGGCCGTGTCGCCGCCACAGCCATTTCACGCTATAATGTTATTAATTATATTAATTAAGCCTCGAACCCATTGCGAATTCCGGGCTTGGTTTTCCCTAGTTTCAACAATTTCCACTCTATGTTTAAAAGGTAATAACAGTGTGCCGCGTCCAATGCGTGACACAAATCTGCATTCGAGTTTTGCTTGTCGTTTATTTAGTTCTTTCTACGTGATCTAAGAATTAATACAGTGTGCCCCAAACCTAGTGGGCAATAAAATTCACTCCATATCAACTTTGTTGAAACAACTGACTTTAATATTACTTTAATTCATTTCTCTTAATAAATTCTCTAGTCTTCTATCTCTTCCATCATTATTCCTCCCGCTGGTTTTCGGTCAACGCGTATAAAGTAAAACGCTTTAATAGTTTATGTATAAACAAAATGCGTTCAACATGAACAATCGACTGAATTGTTAACTCTGTTTTTTGTGAAACCGCCGTTTGTTTTTGAACAATACAACTTGTAAATTTTTTGAGTTTCTATGCACTTTGCAAAATGTAATCCATTTAAACAGTATTTTTCTGCAGTAAAAATTTTTTTAGGTACGCACGTCGGTTCTCCAATCGCTGGCTGATTAAAATACATTTCATGCCAAGATAGTTTGGTAGTTCGCAATCGGACATATTTACGACTGAATTTAAACCATTTCGGATCAAAATAATTCAAAAAGTTGAGGAAAAGTATTGAATGTGAAAAAAACATTTCAACTTGCACCACAGCAAAATTAATGTTAATTGTAAAATAATGAGAAATTTTCATTGAAATCGCTGAATGTTGATTTTTGGCTGCTGTTTAAGTGCGAGTCTAAAAATTAATGTTTCCAGCCAGACGCGCTCTCCGTAAAAAAATCGTAACTTCTAAACGGGGGCAAGTGCGAACCTGAAAATTTTCCTTAACATAGTGAACGTTTGTATCTTAGAACTGAGGAATTTTCACTGAGATCGCACTGAATGTTGATCTTTTGCTGCTGTTTAAGCGCGAGTCTAAAAATAAAACTTTGCAGCCAAAGACGCGTTCTCTGTAAAAAAATCGTAACTTCTAAACGGGTCAAGCACGAACCTGAAAATTTTCCTTAACATAGTGAACGTTTGTATCTTAGAACTGAGAAATTTTCATTGAAATCGCACTGAATGATGATTTTTGGCTGCTGTTTAAGCGCGAGTCTAAAAATTTAAGTTTCCAGCCGAAAACGCGCTCTCTGTAAAAAAATCGTAACTTCCAAACGGGGGCAAGTGTGAACCTGAAAATTTTCCTTAACATAGTGAACGTTTGTATCATTGAGATCGCACTGCTGAATTTTACCATCCATTTCTTGTACTTAGACTGTGAGACAGACTAGCAATAAAGAAAATAATAGATTGAAACGTCCTCAAGTTTTCATGTAGTAAACCGCTTAGCATCTGCATCTTTAGATTAAACCAACTTGATCGAAGAGGTTTGGATAACGGGATAAAAACGACACAAGTAGAAGCGGTTGCCGAAGATCCGCAAGTAGCTTCGTAATTGTTAGGGAACAATAAATTTAGGGTCAATCCAAATGCATTTTGACACGAAAAAGACTTTCCTCTCAGATCCACTCAGGCAAGTGCCATTTGTTCAACAATGTCTACTTTCGCATGTGTAAGTCGCACCTATTTGGAGAAATTTCGTTTCTCTACACTCAACACAACTCCGGATTGGAATAAACACTCGAAAACCTCACTGCTTACGAGTTAAAAATGTTTGCTCAAAGATGAACATGCTGCGACCTATTTAGTCATATGGGTGTGTGTACATTTTCTTAGAACGATGCCCGAGGATACTTGGTGGACGATTTTGATGGGGCAGATGCGGCGGTTGAACTTGAACCCTGGGAAAGTTATGGTCCCGCTGATTTCGAAGGGCTGGAACCAGCCCTACGGGTAAGATTACTATGCATGCGGCATGCCTCCAACTACTTCGCTATCTTCAGCTTCCCCTAGTTGGAAAAAACTATTACGCTTCAACTGCTCTGTAAAACACCTTTCTATCCAGCACATGCATGCCACATATTGAACAGACTAATATGGTTGGAACAGACGCAAACTCTAGATTTATTTTAAAGCCAACATTTACTAGATTCAAGGGGCTTTCAATTTAAAACTCCTTTGTAGTGGTAGAATGAGAATAAGAATATAAATGCGCCCAGTCAAGTCGTGGTAAAACTACATCGATCTTAGGCTTTCTGGTGACTCAAGACGCGACTCGTTGCCTTAAATAAGGGGGAAGCGGGCTAATCCAGAATAATTAGGATACTTTCGGGTCCTCCAGCCAGAACCCACGCAACATTCGTCACGATGCAAAAGTCCCAAGAGAAAACGTTACAGTTCGCAAGATTTTGAACAACTTTTAACAGCCCAATATTCTATAATTCTGGAATCCTCAAACCAATTTTCAATCAAATCAACTCCAACTACCTGATGAGTGGATTTCGCCCTGTATATCGGAAACTCACAACTCCATGGCGAGTTAGTTACGAGCGTCAGCAAAAGAATCATTACCCCAGTTGACGGTATAAAATCGTGTGAAGTTCCACACCGTTTTCGAGTCCTCCTGGGAGTTGCCGTCCATGGCCTTTCGCCGGCCAGGGAGTTTCCTTGTGCATTTACAGAAGCTCCTCTTTTTGCAGTTGTTTTGGAACTTCCCTGATAAATTCAGCTATGTAATAAACGCTATTTAACGAATACTTTCTGGAGAAAAAACAGTTTTTTTGCATCGAAATGTAGCTCGTATCCTAAGCAAACTGAACAAAAACCGTGCCACTGCGGCTTTCAAAGTAGAAATATCCTGTTTTTATCAGTGAATGTTTGAAGTGCAAAGGGCTGAGGGTTGGCTTTGCCCGCATGCGAACCCCGTCTGATACAAGTGGCCAAAAGGGATGATTTTAATCCTTTTGGTTAGCGATAATAATGCGCAATATTGAGGGTCACATATTTCTTCCATGTGAAGCAAATGAAGTTACAGTGAAATTGAGTTTCATAATCCGCGGATTCAAAGGGTCGGATTGCGGTTAGTTATCAGCAGTATCCAGATACAATTTGAACGGATTAAGTCCAACTTACGAGCAAATTTAATGGATTGGCTTTACAGAAAACATTTATGCTACTGACGTGCTTTGTCAGCACAATGAACTAAGCACAAAAGTTTCAAAGAGTATTCATAATTTAAATATCCCTGTTCAGAAGGCCGGATAATATTCTTATAAAAACGATGTTGGGCGGCTCACAACCGCCGCTTTCTCATGCAATTCTTTGCACAAAAATAAGTCTGCAGCCCGACAATGCACCAAACCATACCAGCTGGGAGTTTTTTTTTTATTAAAACGGAACAAAATCTTCATGAAATAGCCGGCATTCCCTTTGAGACACAAATACGGGCTGTTTCCGTATCATAATACCGGCCGGTTATTTAATTAATTTTATTTTTGCCCTTTTCATTAAAAGATTAATGTAGGTATAGAGCGAATGCACCTAAAAACTTACGCTGGAGCTCTTTTAAACCTCGATATTGTTAACCATTAATTTCTATTCAGGTTCTGGCCTACGACAAAGACATCGGCCCTAATGCGGATATTCACTATCAAATCAAGTCGTTCAAATCAAAGGGACGTTCCAATTTCAAAATCGACAGGGCTTCCGGATTGTTGTACGCTCAGAAGAAATTCGACCCCGGATATGAATTCGAATTGAATGTAAGTGTGTTGAAGCAATGTGGCAGCAAGTTCTGTTCAAAAAGCTCTGATATTTCCAGATAAAAGCAACGGACGGTGGAACGCATGCTAAGAGCAGCATCTGCAAGGTTTTGGTGAAAATAGTTCCAGTTCCTTTGACTTCCAAACATCCACCAGTCGTCACAACTCCTTCTCCAGTTAAATTGACTGAAGGAGATCAAATCGGCTTTCTGGTCGGTTTGATTCAAGCTTCGGATGAAGACAATGACACGCTTTGGTATGATATTGTCGGTAAGTGCGTATTGTGGTACGTTTGCTGCATCATGCGTTTTTCCAGCAAATGATTATTATTAGCTGGAAATGATCTTGGGACGTCGACATAAAGATCAATGGAAATTAAACTCTCTTATGCGGCGAAAATCGATATCTCATTGAAAAGCCTAACGAGTTTTGATGACGCTTTGGGAAATTTTATGCAACATTTCAGAATCCTTTGAATAGAGAGCACGTTCCAGGAATTTAATATGACTATAAAGAGGGACGTTTTCTCGCAACTATCCACCTTACAGGGGAACCGAGTTCCGCTCTGGTGAACTTAATTTACGTGTTTTCCTCCTAATCAACGAAATCTAAAGACGACATTTTCAGCTTTAGACGTCGTTTAAAAAGTCAATCCAGCCGAAACACTGTGGCACAATAAGTCAGTTTTCGCCGAAGCAAAACCATTAATCGATTTACTTGTTCAAACTGTTGAATATTGGCTCAAGCCCTAAAAAGCGGGATTTTAATGAAAGTGAAAAAGTTCGAAACGAACAATAGGTTCATTGTTTGTGAAATCTGGAGCCTAATTAAGATTTTTCGCATTATTTTCCTTTCAGATCGATGCCAATGGGATTCAGGTCCAATAAAAAGCCTTTATGCTTGTTTTATGAAGGCCCTTTATATTCATCAATCGATCTTTTAATTAAGGTCTCGGAATCCTGTTGCCCGAGAAACTTTCACGCCACCCACCAATAAAAGGGCTTTGTCTGATTCTGTTTTGCCTCATGGTCCGTAGTTCCGACGCCATTAAACAGCAAAAAAACTTAATTTACGAGTCGGAAAAACCTAAGTTTGTTGTAAGTTTAAACGATTTGGTTTGGGGTCGAGTTTTAAATGCATCGCAGCCAGCAAATAAGAACATTTCTAACTACTTTTTGTTGTTTCCGTTCCCTCGATTTTGTCCACTAAAGCTGTTCTATCTGATTGTAGATTTTCCGATTAACTTCAGGTTTTCCTTCGCCAAAACTCGTCATTTACTCATTAATAATATCTATTGTCTGTTACATACTAGCGTGTCTCAATTAAGCGATCTTTCCGAAGCTGTTGGAGCATCTGCCTAATTGAAATTCGGCTAATAATGTATTTAGAATGATGACTCGTTGCTTTCATTCGGAACTAATTATGATTGCTCCCAACTGTATTGATTACCAATCAACCGAGTGTGAGATTGGTGATTAAGCCTTCATTCCCATGTTGAAATCTGTCGTTTTTCCAATTAATAACCAATCTAAAGGGAATTAAAGCATCCTACTACTACTTTTTCTGCCGTCGAGTTGAGCGGAGCCGATGTCGGACCTTTAATCAATACAGGACCTTTCGTCGATTAACTCTGAAATCTCTTATGTTTTACCAGCGAAACGAACTTGAAAACATTGCAGCTAAATTGTCAGCATTAAATTATCGTTAGCAAAATGTCACGTTTTTTATTCGCTCTTTTACAGATGGCGATGATCGGCAGGATTTTTACATTGGCAGAGATATGGGCAACATTCTTTTGGCTCACAAGCTTGACCATGAGCGGCAAAGTGAATACACCCTTAATATCAGCGTTACGGACACTGTTCATACGGTGTATGTGCAGTTGAATGTCACAGTCATTGATATCAACGATCATAGGTAAGATTAAGGGTGATTTTGAGAACAAATGGAACTCCATGGAACAGTTCAATTCGCCAAGAAAAACCACAAATTCGTCCGGCGAAAATATCGAATAGCAATCAGTCCGGAAGTGAGTGATTTCGAAGATAGAATGAGTCGAAAGTTCAAATTGGTTTAGGTGTTTTCAGAATCAAATTAAGGCAATTTTTTGTTTAGACAATTTTACATCTTTGAGTACGGCAAAAATTGGCCAAAATTTCAATTATGCACCTACACGGAAACCATACCGATCGATAGACTAAGATTTAAGATTTAAGCCTCTTTAATGTTATAGATAAATTATGGGAAATAGTTTCTTTAGTGACTCAGAAACGTGTCGCAACCAATTTATAGTTGGGGGACTTTTGAGGTGAAAAACTGAAGTCTGCGTTATTTTCACAATAAAATGTAAAAAGTCTCAGATGCGGTACTTTACACTTATATATAAAAAACTTATTTTTTCAGTCACATTGTATTTTAATTTTAAACGTTTTTTTAAATGTTCGCACGTATTTCACCTGAAATAAAAGTGTGCCTACCTGGTAACCGATTATTCCAACAGTCACTTTTCAAACATCTGAGTTTCAAAAAATGTTTAGAAACATAACAACAGGAAGTTAAATCTAATGTATAGAACCGAAACTAACCCAAAGCGACCCAAACTAACCAAAACAAACCCAAAACTATCTCATACAAACCATTTGCTTGGATTTGCTTGAGTTTGTTTAGCCCAAATGAACTAAATTAAACCCCAACAAACGTACATCATACCCAAGTAAAAGCTCTAAATTGAACTCTTCAATCTAGTCTATGAAATTAGAAAAATTATCGTCGTTTTGTGCAAAGATGGCGTAATAAGGCGTGTGCCAAAATTTAATGTTTTCCGTCCGGTTTTTGCTCATATCTCGGAGGCAAAATGAGCAAGAACGCTCATTTGTACATCATTCTAGGCATAATTAAATTGCCTTTTTAGAAAGTGAACCATGGATGGGGAAATGTTGGCAGTTTTCTCAAAAAATGCTTGAATTCAAGAAGTTTTAGATTTGCGTGATTTTTTT